>NC_041393.1:8750214-8751327 GCF_002162155.2 Triticum dicoccoides
TTCACACACCTCTGATTCATCCCCGATGAATCAGACCTGACTCAACTCTAAGCAGTAGCAGGCATGACAAACAAACATGAATGAGTAGGCACAACAGGGCTCAAACAACTCCTACTCATGCTAGTGGGTTTCATCTATTTACTGTGGAATGACAGGTCATGCAAAGGATAAAGGGGTTCAGCTACCGCAGCAAGTAACAGATGAATCGATGTTGTCCTAATGCAGTAAAAGAGAGCAGGAGCGAGAGAGTGGGATTTTATCGGAATGAACAAGGGGGTTTTGCTTGCCTGGCACTTCTGAAGATAGCATTGAGTCTTCATCAGTGTCAACGATCACATCGTCGATACAACGTCTACCGAGGGGGAACAACACCGGCAAACACAGAAGAAACACAATCAATGCAATGCACAATATGATGCATGCTATGACATGGCGATATGAATGTGTTTTGGGCTAATGCAACTAGCAACAGATTAAATGAAGTTGGTTTGAATACAAGATTCAAATTCAAACTCCATATGTGATTATTCAAATGCCATTTAATTGATTTGTGCTACACAGCAGCTATAAGTTGTTCTAACATGCATGAAAATGGTACAGATGGATTCCTTGAATTTTTCTGATAATTTTTCATATATAATTTATTTAATTTGGAGTTACGGTTAATTTTCTATGATTTATTGAAGTTTTAGTTATTTTCTGGAATTTCAGAATTAAGTTAAATCCAGAAAATGAGTTATGACATCAGCACTGCGTCATGCTTGCATCAGCAAGTCAACAGGGCTGCCCCGGGTCAAACCTGACGTGTGGGGTCCACACGTCAGTGACACAGGGACTAATCCCGCGTTGACCCGGGCTGGTTAGCTTTGACTAAGCCCTGGGGCCCACTTGTCAGCGTCGGTAGGTGGGGGGTTAGTGACTAATTAACTAAGCCACGTCGACTTCGCCGGAGTTCGGCCGGCGACGACCAAAACTGCGGCGGGAGCTCGCCGGACTTGAGCTACAGGCGGCGGCTGGACTCGCGGAGACCACCGGGGCGTAGCCCGTGCTCTTCCGCATCCAACGGAGCAGGAAGGAGCGGACGGGGTGCGCTGTACTCGCCGGAGTCGAGCT
>NC_041393.1:8751337-8755901 GCF_002162155.2 Triticum dicoccoides
GGAGAGGGGAGCGGTGCAGGGGGTGCGTGGCGTCGTCCGGGGCGTCGCTGGGGAGGAAGCAGGAGGTGGCTAGGGGGGGGGGGAAGCAGGAGGTGGCCGGGGCAGCGTCGGCGAGCGCCACGCCTCGCCTCTGCTCGTCCTCCTGGCAGAGGAGGAAGAGGACAAAGGAGGAGGAGGTGGGCTGGGCCGGCTGGGGAGCTGGGCCGGCTCTGGTGGGCTGCACGGTGAGGCCAGGTAAGCTCTGTTCTTTTTTTTTTTCCTGTTCTGTTTGTTTTATTTAATATCTTTTGCCACTGTTTTCAATTCCAAAATAATTTCATACAGTGCCAAAACATTCTGAAATATTTTATGTTACCTCTCTGGACTATTCCAAAAGTACATAAAACATTTCAAAGCATTTGAAAATATATTCATTATATATTATGAATATATCCCCAAATTCAAATAGATTATTGATTTAAATTCAAAGACCAAATAATTCCTTAAAAATATTCCAGAATTTTGGTTTGATATATAACTCTTGCCAAAATTCACAAAACTATTTTTAGGGCATTTTGGATTCACAGAATGCAATTTAAAGGGTGCTTGCCCTTCTTTTAATTAGGGTTTTGAGGCTTCTGAATTCCTCAGTTCAAATTTCATTTAAATTTAAACATGATGCAGCAACCAAGCTAGTCCATGGCCAGGGTAAAGCTAGGGATGTGACAACTCACCCCCACTAAACAAGAATCTCGTCTCGAGATTCAAGCGTAGGGTAAGGTGAAAGGTAAACGCAACTAGTATAATCTTCACGATCCAGGGTGCACTTCAGTTGAACGTTGATTCATTCATCATTATTGTCTTGAAGTCTTGCTCTGAGAAATCCTGTCAACATGACATGGAGGGAAGAAGGAGACTCTAGAAGGGTCGATCTTCTCGAAGATCGAACAACTCAGGATTAACTCCCGGAATGTGACATAGCAACATCGCTCGAGCTGAGAGGCGAAGCACACATCCATAGGAATGGAGTGAAGCAGATGACGAAGGTTCACTAGGTAGACCAAAATTTCACGCTTAAAAAGGTGGTAAACGATTGTCAACGTAGCGAGGAGTTAAGTTGACATGACACCATAATGATGCACCTTAGGGAAGGTGACTCGAAGATATATCCCCTTAAGTGGCAAAAAGAATTACCTTTGATATAGAGATCATTGAGACTCTCTATATCAGCCTAAGGCAAATCACAGCAATCGATTGGCGGGGGTCGGTAGAATGGCATACTCGGACTTGGATGATGTGGATTACCTTGTTGAAGACAACGTAATGGATGAATTTGCTTATCACCGGAAATGGAAGAGACCCATGGTAGAATGGCACATTGGCGGTGCAAGCTGGGAACAAAATGCAAATGCTGGGAATGATTCTGGTAACTGGGGAAGAACCCAACAATAGAAAGTGAATTCACTGTTTGAAAAGGTTATAGCATTGCCGAGGAAACTGAGAGCAAACCCAGCTAGTGCCGATGATAACACATAGCGCTTGTGCGTGCTCTCAAGAACTTGAGCATTTCCATATTCATCAAGGTTTTACCAACATCCGTGTCAAGGGTCCGGTAACACAACTTACTACCATGATGAATGGTGATGGAGGATGCAGATGCAAAGGAAGATAACACCTTCTCAAATTTCACCCTTGGCGGGGCCAAGGAAATAAAATCTGGATGATCGACCGAGAGACATTTAGCACTCCGCTTCTAATGTTCTCCTTGATGTGCTAGCGTAATCCACCCATAGATATGGGTTGATATCTAGAACATCAAGTAAAAGGTCGGACTTCGGGAGCAATAGAATCCATAAGGAACAGTTTCGGAGGTAAATCCTACGAAATCCTTATGGGGAGGTGACCAACTTCCTCAAACAAGATACTACAATGATAGGTCTTCCGGCTGGGTGTGTTGGCCACGACATCCACTTTACCGGTTATCGAGGGACCAATATTATAGTTCTTGGGAAATGTTCCAACCATCATAACTGCCTGAGATTCAGATCTGGTTGGTGTCAGGATATTCCAGACTCATCGAGTCTAGGAAGGAAAACGAAAGTTTGCAACACAAATCGACGAGATGACGTTGCGAGATTCTCGGGAAATGAACTACGATAGTAAGCTCCAAAACATGAGCTGGTTCTGCTACAAACATGTGAACACGTTGTCCCAGACAAGCATGACCACGTGGTAGTCTTATAATAAAACACTACCGAGTTCAGGAGGGGAACCATCATCGAGGATATCAAAATCCTTGCATAAGGTATACTCTTAAGAAGGAACTTCTTCTCCTTGAACAAATCAATCAGTGGCTTGGTGTGCTAGGGATACATATAGATTGAAGGTTGCAAGTCTTCAAACCACAGAATTCTTCGCACGTGTGCATGACTGACTTGCGATGATTCCAGAGGAAGCAACATTGACTTTCTCGAGTCCACGGCGGCAACTTGCATCATATGCACATGAATTAAAGGAAGTCACTACCTTCATCCAAACATATGCTTCATGAGCTAGCATGATCAAATGCTTTCAAAAGTTTCCAACACTAGCTTAATGTTCAACAAAATTATGGAGGAGATAAGGATGTTGTCAATGGGCTCAACAACAATTCATCTAGGTTTCCTTTTAAAAGGAATTCCATAGTTAAGTGAACACGGTGATAGCATTGGTCAGACCAAAGATATAATGATGTATGCTCAAGGGGTCAACCACGAGTAAGACAACATTACGAGCATCGTTGGTACTGATTTGATTTGACGATAGCCCACACTCAAATCAAAGGATTGATAAGACAATAGGTCCAGCAACTGATCACAAGGACCAATCGATGAAGATATCATCTTTCTTCAACACACACTACACAAGAATATCCCTTTGGAACGAACTAAGTCAGACAAGCTTTTATCTTCCAACTCTCCAAGTTGTTGTCTAGCTTAACCAACTAGCTCAGGGATATCTAACACCGATTCTTGGAGAGAAGGTGGTTCACAAGAAACCAACTTGATCACGAACTCAACATAGCGGTCAGGTGACAACCCGGTAACACCTCCAAGAAGATATTTGGAAAGTCACGAACCACCGGTATGTTACTAAGCTCGAGAACAATCTTGCTTTTGAGGGCAAGACGATATGATCAAATGAGTGAGGACTTGACAAGATCCTAACTCATCAATCGAAGGGTGCACCGAAATAAGGACTAGGTAGCACGATCAGTCTTAGAAGGATGATTCGAAAACCAACATACTAAGAAATTATTATCCTTTAACTACCAAGCAACAGAGTTGCTAGCAGTATTGATTTCACACATCACAATTCATTTGTCGGTATTCCGGTTGCATCAACACGAGGGCCGAGGAATGAACAGTGATGGCAAGAAGTGTCACTGTACCAAGAGTTCATGGGATGGTGTGCAATTCCTATAACAATCTCGATATAAAATATGTAATACTCCAAGGTAGAGCAGAACCAAAAGCTGGATTGGCATTTGATCTGCGGAATACAACTACTTTGACCCAATCCTAGATATGGAAGAGGTACTGGAGTTTGTTTCTCCTAGTCATTCCGGAATAGAATGGCTTGACAGACCACAAGAGTCATAGGCATCGATGAACGAACGCACGCATACTCTTGACTATCAATTGATAGACGAGGGTCAGAATGCAACTAAAGAGAACAACTCAAAGGAACATATAACTTTCTGAGTTGTGGATGCATAGATTAGTATGTCGAACCAAGTTCAACATATTTCTTCCGGATAACCCATGCAGAAAGGTAGAACTGGCAGAGTCACGATTTATGAATGGAGAACTCCTCAAGAGTACTCTAATTGTGATTTTTGTTTTGATCCAATAAACATCTGCCATAAGTAGTTCATGGTATTTGGAAGAAGAAGATACCACGGACTTCAAGGACTATCGCAAAGGTTACTAATATCCTAAAGGCACTAGCAATTACTATCAACATGAAGTAGGTAGAGTGAATCTCGGGTTCAAAACCCAGGGATAGAATACCTACTACTAAATGGCATCACGGGATGCTTTCGATAATGACGGCCAGAATCATCACACTGGGACACCAATCATGGCTAAATTACTAGGTGATCCCCTAAGACACCTAGGGTCATAATAATAGCTCCAACATATATGTCAGGGCAATAAATTACCTCAACTCAACAATTAGTGTGATTGAGCTGGCATAAAGGAACATCGAAACCAGAGGGAAAGGATTTTACAAATTGCTTCAAACTATTTAGAAACCTGGGATGACTCGGACAGCATAACGGCTGTAAATGCTCAGAAAAGATTTGAGACATTCACAAAATGGTGGCATAACCACTCAGAAGCACGATATCAAGGTTTCGAGATCAACAATTAACATACGGAAGTAGTAGAAACTGAACTCAAGCTTAAATCCAACAATCTTATAAGTCTACGGATTAGTAACACGTGATCCTGATAGAAAGAAGAGAAAGCCTAGTTCTTAATCCCCGTAGAAGAGAAGATGATGACTCAGATCAGAAGGCCATGAGGTATAAGGAGTAAAA
>NC_041393.1:8756399-8758456 GCF_002162155.2 Triticum dicoccoides
CCAACTTCCTCAAACAAGATACTACAATGATAGGTCTTCCGGCTGGGTGTGTTGGCCACGACATCCACTTTACCGGTTATCGAGGGACCAATATTATAGTTCTTGGGAAATGTTCCAACCATCATAACTGCCTGAGATTCAGATCTGGTTGGTGTCAGGATATTCCAGACTCATCGAGTCTAGGAAGGAAAACGAAAGTTTGCAACACAAATCGACGAGATGACGTTGCGAGATTCTCGGGAAATGAACTACGATAGTAAGCTCCAAAACATGAGCTGGTTCTGCTACAAACATGTGAACACGTTGTCCCAGACAAGCATGACCACGTGGTAGTCTTATAATAAAACACTACCGAGTTCAGGAGGGGAACCATCATCGAGGATATCAAAATCCTTGCATAAGGTATACTCTTAAGAAGGAACTTCTTCTCCTTGAACAAATCAAACAGTGGCTTGGTGTGCTAGGGATACATATAGATTGAAGGTTGCAAGTCTTCAAACCACAGAATTCTTCGCACGTGTGCATGACTGACTTGCGATGATTCCAGAGGAAGCAACATTGACTTTCTCGAGTCCACGGCGGCAACTTGCATCATATGCACATGAATTAATGGAAGTCACTACCTTCATCCAAACATATGCTTCATGAGCTAGCATGAACAAATGCTTTCAAAAGTTTCCAACACTAGCTTAATGTTCAACAAAATTATGGAGGAGATAAAGATGTTGTCAATGGGCTCAACAACAATTCATCTAGGTTTCCTTTTAAAAGGAATTCCATAGTTAAGTGAACAAGTGATAGCATTGGTCAGACCCAAAAGATATAATGGTGTATGCTCGAGGGATCAACCACGAATAAGACAACATTACGAGCATCGTTGGTACTGATTTGATTTGACGATAGCCCACACTCAAATCAAAGGATTGATAAGACAATAGGTCCAGCAACTGATCACAAGGACCAATCGATGAAGATATCATCTATCTTCAACACACACTACACAAGAATATCCCTTTGGATTGAACTAAGTCAGACAAGCTTTTATCTTCCAACTCTCCAAGTTGTTGTCTAGCTTAACCAACTAGCTCAGGGATATCTAACACCGATTCTTGGAGAGAAGGTGGTTCACAAGAAAACAACTTGATCACAAACTCAACATAGCGGTCAGGTGACAACCCGGTAACACCTCCAAGAAGATATTTGGAAAGTCACGAACCACCGGTATGTTACTAAGCTCGAGAACAATCTTGCTTTTGAGGGCAAGACGATATGATCAAATGAGTGAGGACTTGACAAGATCCTAACTCATCAATCGAAGGGTGCACCGAAATAAGGACTAGGTAGCACGATCAGTCTTAGAAGGATGATTCGAAAACCACATACTAAGAATGAAATTATTATCCTTTAACTACCAAGCAACAGAGTTGCTAGCAGTATTGATTTCACACATCACAATTCATTTGTCGGTATTCCGGTTGCATCAACACGAGAGCCGAGGAATGAACAGTGATGGCAAGAAGTGTCACTGTACCAAGAGTTCATGGGATGGTGTGCAATTCCTATAACAATCTCGATATAAAATATGTAATACTCCAAGGTAGAGCAAAACCAAAAGCTGGATTGGCATTTGATCTGCAGAATACAACTACTTTGACCCAATCCTAGATATGGAAGAGGTACTGGAGTTTGTTTCTCCTAGTCATTCCGGAATAGAATGGCTTGACAGACCACAAGAGTCATAGGCATCGATGAACGAACGCACGCATACTCTTGACTATCAATTGATAGACGAGGGTCAGAATGCAACTAAAGAGAACAACTCAAAGGAACATATAACTTTCTGAGTTGTGGATGCATAGATTAGTATGTCGAACCAAGTTCAACATATTTCTTCCGGATAACCCATGCAGAAAGGTAGAACTGGCAGAGTCACGATTTATGAATGGAGAACTCCTCAAGAGTACTCTAATTGTGATTTTTGTTTTGATCCAATAAACATCTGCCATAAGTAGTTCATGGTATTTGGAAGAAGAAGATACCACGGACTTCAAGGACTA
>NC_041393.1:8760182-8761130 GCF_002162155.2 Triticum dicoccoides
AAATGAAAAAGGCTGAGAAGCCTGACTATCTACCAAATCCTGCCGAGGCACAAGATCGTAGCTGAGGTAACAAGCTAAACGTCGAAGACCACGCGGAAATACTAGTGAGACTGAAGTCTCTCTGCAAAAACATAAAATAGGCAAACGTGAGTACAAATGTACCCAGCAAGACTTACATCAGAACTATCTACATATGCATCATTATCAACAAAGGGATGGTGGGGTTTAACTGCAGCAAGCCAGCTTTGACTCGGTGGCTATCCTAAACTACGACTGCAATGTAACTCTTTGAGGTGGCGCACACGAGTCCACATATTCACCATATCAATACACCACTATGGAACCGCTCCCGTCTCCCTACGAGAACGCCATCCATAGCACTCACGCTTATCTTGCGTATTTTAGAGTATCCACTTTCACTTGTCTATGAACTGATATAAGCAACCCAGAAGTCCTTTTCCGTGGACAGGGCTATTCGAATAGATTAGGTTAACCCTGCAGGGGTGTACTTCTTCACACACGCTCTCACCACTTACCGCCGTTTACACGACATGTACTCGGCAACCTTCAAGCGGAAGCCCAACGTGGGTGTCGGCCACGGCCTACCTAAACACTCGAGTCTCTAGTCCAGGTTTATCGCCTATTCGGGTTCCATCCATGAGGAGATCCGGCCGGAGTTTCGCTCACAGCCCCAAACGATGTGAACAGGGTTCCGTGACACCAAACGGGCGCCCGGTTTACCCGGCCACGTGCCTACCGCATCACAGCCCACCCCTACGGTCAGCGCTGCGCACGGCCTCCAGCATACTACAAACACCAGAAACTACTTGCAACTCCTGGACAGAGGACAAGGGTGATTAAGAAGCCGAGAGGGTCCATTGGTTTCGGGCCCAATGCGTGGTAGTAGCTGAATCATGGATCACAAACACAGAACTCAGTTCCTGAGGA
>NC_041393.1:8763451-8767357 GCF_002162155.2 Triticum dicoccoides
CGGGGCGTCGCTGGGGAGGCCAGGGAGGAAGCAGGAGGTGGCTAGGGGAGGGAAGCAGGAGGTGGCCGGGGCAGCATCGGCGAGCGCCACGCCTCGCCTCTGCTCGTCCTCCTGGCAGAGGAGGAAGAGGACAAAGGAGGAGGAGGTGGGCTGGGCCGGCTGGGGAGCTGGGCCAGCTCTGGTGGGCTGCACGGTGAGGCCAGGTAAGCTCTGTTCTTTTTTTTTATTTTTTTCCTGTTCTGTTTGTTTTATTTAATATCTTTTGCCACTGTTTTCAATTCCAAAATAATTTCATACAGTGCCAAAATATTCTGAAATATTTTATGTTACCTCTCTGGACTATTCCAAAAGTACATAAAACATTTCAAAGCATTTGAAAATATATTCATTATATATTATGAATATATCCCCAAATTCAAATAGATTATTGATTTAAATTCAGAGACCAAATAATTCCTTAAAAATATTCCAGAATTTTGGTTTGATATATAACTCTTGCCAAAATTCACAAAACTATTTTTAGGGCATTTTGGATTCACAGAATGCAATTTAAAGGGTGCTTGCCCTTCTTTTAATTAGGGTTTTGAGGCTTCTGAATTCCTCAGTTCAAATTTCATTTAAATTTAAACATGATGCAGCAACCAAGCTAGTCCATGGCCAGGGTAAAGCTAGGGATGTGACAAAGGGCCATCAAAATGAGGAGGTCATTGAGTTTTGTATTGACTTTATTCCTGACCTTAAGCCGATTGGTGTTCCTGAATCGCGGCATAAGGGCAGACTGGATGGAAAAGGCACGCTAGGAGGGGAACAAATAATATGTATGGACGGACATTCTCTCACTGAAGCACACTACACAGTTCTACAGAATTCCGCCTTGGTGGCTCCGTATATGGATGAACACAAGAATTTGCTAAGCTCCAAACACCCGGAGCGGTCTGATGACTGGATTACACATGAACAAACCAGGAGTTTCGCCAGCTGGTTGCAGACACGTACCATGCATGACACCTCTATTGAAGATGACCTGTACTTGCTGTCCCAGTTACCATCTTCGAATATAATGACTTTCAAAGGGTACGAGATAAACTGTAATACATTTTACACGATCACCCAAGATAAGAACAACACCAACCAAAACAGTGGTGTCCGCTTTGATGCAGAAACCAAGACGGAAAAGGAAACATATTATGGTTATATACAGAACATATGGGAACTTGACTATCGACGTGGTTTAAAGGTCCCTTTGTTTCGGTGCAAATGGGTCAATATGACACGAGGCGGGGTAACGGAAGACCCGCAGTACGGAATGACAACAGTGGATCTCAACAATCTTGCGTATGCAGACGAACCATTCGTCCTAGCCAATGATGTGGCACAGGTTTTCTATGTGAAGGACATGTCTACCAAGCCAAGAAAAAGAAAAGATAAGGAAACGAATGCATCGTACGATGAGCCAAAGCGGCACATAGTTCTTTCTGGGAAGAGAAACATCGTGGGAGTGGATGACAAGACAGACAAGTCAGAAGATTATGAAAAGTTTGATGAAATTGCTCCATTCACAGTGAATATTGACCCGAGCATCCCGTTAAATGATGAAGATTTTCCATGGTTACGGCGCAAAGGGACACACGCAAAGAAAAAGTTTCACACCCAAAGATCTGGGATGTGATCGGCTTCACTATCATCACTTTCTTCTGTGTTTCACACCCAGAGGGGAATCTCTGTAATAGTTAGGGTAGTTATGTGTTTTGGCATTTGAAACGCGAAGAAATTTTATGTTCAAACAAATTCTTTCATGCCTTTACTGATTTTTAAAGTTAAGTTATTCACAAACTAGTGATTCACACTAATTTCAAATAATTCAAAATTTAAACTATTCAAATTTGAAAACTACGGGCACTAACAGAAAGTTTGTAATTTTTTGTATCTAAAGCAAAAATATTCACAAAGAAACTCTAAATACACAAAAAAAACACAGAAATAAATAAAGCAAAAAAAATAAAAAAAAGCCCGCCTACTAGGCCAGAGCGGCCTGCATACGACTAGAAACCCAACCTGTTGTTGGGCCAGGATGCAGGCCCGCAAAGGCCAAGTGGGCCCACAGGGCAGCAAAGAACACGTAGGCCCAATAGGCCTGCTTTGGAGAGGAGCTTGAGAGAGCGACCGCGAGGGGGTTTATAAACCAGTGCGGTCGCCCCTCGGCTAGCGAGGTGGGACTAAACTTGCCGCACCGCACCTGCGCCAGCGCACCCCCTTTAGTACCGGGTCGTGGCGAAGGGTCAAATGTGAAGCATAATAGTGCCGGTTGGAATTTCAGCCGGCACTAATGTGTACACTAGTGCCGGTTCATGGCGGCGATCAATAGCACTGGTTCGTGGCGAACCTTTAGTACCGGTTCATGCCACGAACCGGTACTAAAGAGGCTGTGTCAGCCTCCGGTCAGGCTATGGCCCCACCATCACCATTTAGTGTCGGTTCGTACCAAGAACCGGTACTAATGAGGTTGTGTCAGGTAAGGCTGGGGCCCCACGAGCACCTTTAGTACCGGTTCATGGATGAACCAGACGTAAGCTGTTTTTTAGTCCCACCTCGCAAAGTGAGAGGGACTAGCAGCGGTTTATAAGCCCTGAGTGCAGAGACGATGAAGAAGAGGCTCAATGCTCACGTTGCTTAGCTTCAAGCCTTCAGGAATACGGTAGACTGCACGGAGCTATGCGCAGTACAGTTTACACTATTCTGAAAGGCTTAAAGCAAATTAACGAGCATTGCACCTCTTTTTTATTTTTAATAACTTATTACAACTCCGGACTTCTTCTATTATGGCAAAAACTAATTGCACGTCGACATTTCTTTTTTTTAAGTTATAACTCCAGACTTTGACCATCAAGTTTTGCAGAAAAGAAAAAATAGCAGAAAAGAAGAAAAACTATAGCTGAAAAGAAAAAAACTATATAAAAAAATTACTCAGAAATAAATAGAAGAAAATAAATATAGCAGAAAAGAAAAAACTACTCAGAAATAAAAAGAAGAAAAAATAAAGCAGAAAAGAAAAAAAAATATATTTGCTATTTTTCAATCGTTTACAAAATGACCGTGAAATTGAAAATCACTATAAAATGAACTCTGAAAATGTTGAATTTTGGCAAACTAGATGAAAAACTACTCACAAATAAATAGAAGAAAATAAATATAACAGAAAAGAAAAAACTATACAAAAAACTACGCAAAAATAAATAGAAGAAAATAAAGCAGAAAAGAAAAAAACTATAAAAAAAATTGGGGCGCTGCCCTGTGGGCCTGATAGGCCACAGGTGTGTAATTACAGGCCTTAAAGGCCGAGCAGACTCACAGGGCAGCGCGCAGAGTTTAGGCCCACAAGCCTGCTATATAGAGGAGTTCGAAGTGGTAGCCGCGGCTGGGTTTATAAACCAGTGCGGCTGCCCTTCGCCAGGCGAGGTGGGACTAAACTTTGGGGTGGCAGCGCGAGGCCTTTAGTACCGGTTGGAGCCACCAACCGGTACTAAAGACCACCCTTTAGTACCGGTTGATGGCTCCAACCGGAGTACCGGTTGGTGGCTCCAACCGGTACTAAAGGCCTCGTCTTCCTGCCTCTTCGCCTGGCCAAAGTTGGCCTTTAGTACCGGTTGGTGGCTCCAACCGGTACTAAAGGCCTCTCCTATATATACAACACTTGCGAGAATTTCATTCTCCCTCTGTTTCTTCCTCTGTTTCCCCATTGAAGCACCGCCCGCGCGCCCAGATCGATCGACGCCGTCGCCGTCGCCGCCCCCGTCCCCGTCGCCGCCCTCGTCTCCGTCGCCGCCCCGGGCCCGTCCCCGTCGCGCCGTCCCCGCGTCGCCGCCCCCGCGTCACGCCCCGGCCCGTCACCGCCCCCGGCCGCCGCCT
>NC_041393.1:8768079-8773459 GCF_002162155.2 Triticum dicoccoides
GTCGCCGTCGCCCCGCTGTGAGCTCTCCCCCTCTAACTCCTCTCCCTCGCCCCCGGCGGCCACCATGGGCGCCGCCCCTCCCCGAGCCCACACACACACACACAAGCATGATGAACACACACACACGTACACACACGTACATATGTATGAATTAATGCATGTATATATTAGTATATACGTATTTTGTATGTTTAATTAGTTTAGATTATTTAGATTATTATTTTTTCACTATTATATATGTATGAATGCATGTTAGATGGATATAATTAGTGTTTAATTAGTATGGAAATTTTTTATATAATGTTGTTTTTCAGTTTTTTAATGGATGTGTAGAAGTTGTGTTTTCTGTTTTTAGTGTTAGATGCTTAATTAGTATGAAATAGTATATAGATTTTTGACATATGCAATTATAGCATAATTAGTGTTATATAGAAATGTTAGAAATTTTAGTTATCAAAATCCAATCATTAAAAAAATGTTACTTTTTGCGGGCATATAGCTAGTATTTGTTCTCGACGATGCCCGGCCCGCATCCTCGCCGTTGACCCGTCCACGACGACGTCCGGCTGACCCATGTCCGGGACTGGGCTCCGCTGGGCTGGCACTGGGAGGTGCTGCCTGGAGGGGCGCGCCGCTTGATGAGGAACCCGGCCCCGGGTCCCGTCGTCAACCCTGATCTCGTTTGGTGGCGTTCGCATGGGCCAGTTTCGGTGCGGAGGGACCCGGCCCCGCCGGAGGTGGTACATCGCCGTGTCAGGGAGGAGGACGAGCACGTCCATCGCTACATGGTTGTGTTAGAAGGCGGCAGGTTCTCCAATACCTGGCAGTTTCTTCAGGGATCTCACTTCAGCTATGATCCTGTGAGGGTTCCTTCTCTTTGGGTGTCCACCGCCCGCGCCGCAGGAACCGCGAGTGTCCTAGATTCTTCTGTAGTATTCGATCTTTAATTAGCTACCTAGCCAGTGATGTACTATTCAATATTATATATTATTCGAGACGATGTATTCGAGATTATATCTATTATTCTAGACGATGTATTCGAGATTATATCTATTATTCGAGACGATGTAATTTGAATACTAAATTGTTTTATATTTCTTTTGGATTAGTTAAATAAAAGCTATGGCAGACAATACCGACAGAGAGGGAGAATAGACCATGTTCGATATGATACGCGGGCCAGATGATGATCAGAATGAAGAAGATTATGACGGCTCCGAATTTCTAAACAACACCGGAGAGGGTGATATGATATTCGATCGCGACGGCCGAATTGATGAAGCCATGAACTACGATTATGACGATGACGAAGAACATGTTGATCCCGAAACAACAAAGACCGGCGAGGTATATTTATATAAGCAGGCATCTGGTGATCATCACATGTTTTAAATGACTTGAAGATATATTAACGAATCGATCTTTGTTCTTTCAGCCATCCGGATCGAGCAAATCTTCAGGCAAAAGGACGAAACGAGGCCCGGACAAAAAGTTGAAGGAGGGCGTAAAGTACAATATCGAGGCAGTCAGACCTAATGGTGAACCATTAGTGCCTAAGAAGATTGCGGACAAGTTCGTTCGTCGATGCGGAGTTCTTGTGAAGGACCAACTCCCGATCAAACTTCAAGAATGGAGAGAGCCAGCAAAGCCACGTCCAGATGTTACTTTTGTCGACAAGAATCAAAAAGATCTGCTTTGGGATACTCTCATGGAACATTTCACTCTACCAGATCATTTCACAAAAGCAGATGTGCAGAAAGTCAAGGACGCTGCTCTTAGGAAGATGGCGGTTGCATTCAAGAACCACAAGAATCGTGAATGGGACAAGTACGTCAAGGGAGGAAGGAAGACTCCAGTATTCGAGGGAACACTAGAGAACCAACATGCTCATTGGGACGATTTCGTGAAATTCAAGGATTCGGAATTAGCTAAGGAACGGTCGAGAATAAACAAGAAGAATGCCGAAAAAAGGATAAGTTCCATAAGCTGGGGCCAGGTGGCTATGCGGTGGCAATGCCTAAGTGGGATAAGTTTGAGAAAGAGATGGAGGATGCAGGTGTCACTCCGGTTACTAAGAGCTGGCCCCCCAGGTGCAGGACTTGGTTCTATGCGCATGGGGGGGAGTTGGACCCGAAGACAGGCAATGTTTCAACGAAGGCAAGTTTGAAGGGAGCCGACGATGCGATACTTGTTGCAATAGGAGAGGCACGGTCGGGGGTGTTCCAGCCCAACAGAGAGAACGACGAGCTTACGCGTGCCCTGGGAAATCCTGAACACCCGGGAAGAACACGAGGCAAGGGCGCTATTCCGTGGTATGAGGGGTTTTCAGACTGGAACACCGACTACAGAATCCATGCGAGAAAGAAGATTGCGGAGGAGAAGAAGAGGAAGATGGAGGAGGAGCAGAGGAAGCGGGACTATGAACGCCTTCAAGGCCTAGAAGCAAGTCAAGCGGAATTGGCAGTCAAATTCCAGCGGCAGCAGGAGCAGATCGACTCACTTACCCAGCAAAGGGGGTCTCAGCAGCTGCAGCAGCTAGCGGATGATCCAGCATTGGATAGCACCGCCCCATCCATACCGAGAAGCAGTGTGGGTTCTGCCCCAGACGATGCAATGTTGGGTAGATACCCCGTGGATGACATCACGGAGAACACTAACTGCGAGCTACACGTCAAAATAACGAACATATCCATGAAGGTGGCGGACGCCGTTGCTTTTACAAATCCCCCCGAGGCAACCTTCCATTGCAACCCGATTCCAGCGGGCTATGCTCGTGTCTTGGTTGATGAGGTGGTGGACCCACCATATTCGGAGCTACAGCTTGACATTCCTGGAGGTGACGACGAGCGCTTTCTCGGAGAGGCCAAACATCGTATCATCCTATGGAAAAAGGATTGCATCATCTTTCGAAGGCCACCGACACCGCGTCAGCCGACTCCTCGTCGAAGTCCGCCACCGAGTCAGCAGACTCCCGCTCCTGCAAGTCCACCAAGTCCGGCAAAGTGTTAGGCCACTCCTCCTCCAAGTCCGGCAAAGTGTCAGGCCACTCCTCCTCCTCCAAGTCCGCCACAGCGTCAGACGTCCACTCCTCCTCCAAGTCCGACACAACCTTAGGCCACTCCTCCAAGTCCGGCACAGCTTCAGGCCACTCCTCCTCGTCCAACTCAGCCCCGTCAGCCGTCTCCGCCACCTCAGCAATCGCAGAAGAGACACCCCGCAACTATGGTGCGTAGCGGTACGAGTCGAGGTAGTACAGGAAATACAGGCGGAGGCAAGCGATATAAATATGGTCCAAGCCTAACGCCTCTTCCGCAGAGGCCTTATGACAAGTCCGAGGAGGAAAACGCAGCCATATCGAAGGCCGAGGTGGAAGCCCATTTTACACCGAAACCGCCACCGCCGCCAAGGGAGAAAGTGCCTAAGGAAACGATTGACCACTTCATTTGTATGGCTCAACCACCAGCTCCCAAGCCTGTTGACACAGACTATGAGCACCACATCAGGAAGTTAAATCGAGCACGTCTACGTAAGGACGCGAGCTCGGGATCGAGCAAACAACAAGCAGCTGTCAAAAAATGCGGGAAAACCATTCCCTAGCTGGGAGAACAGGCAGCGCAATCGATCCCCTCGCTTGTTGTACCAACAACACATGACAGTACGCGCGCCCAATATTATTGTGGGCAAACAGTTTACGTTCCCGAGGTGGGCAATGTGGTAATAACCAAGGACCATATAATGCAGCCTGAAGTTCTCAACATCACTGTTGGACAACTCCTCGAGATCGAGCCCATGCCTGTGCTTAGAGAGGATGAAATAAAACGGAAATATGTCCGGGGCCAACCTTTGGTCGAGCCAGACAAGGTCAAGAACCTCCCAACGAGAATGTATAAATTGCATCAATGGTACATGAACATTACCAAGATTTCAGATCGATTGTCCCTCATGGTGAATGTCAAGGAGGAGCATTACTTCCATGAGAAAGCTCTGTCCGTTGAGTATTCTGAACTGTTTCAGTTATACAATCAAGACGCACTCGACAAATCTATCGTCAGTTGCTATTGTCTGTAAGTGATTTCTTTCTGTAATTTAAGTCTCAAGCTAGCTGTAGTGATCCTTTTGATCAATCATTACCTGTAATTATCCTCACTATATTCTTTTCTGTGATATTATGCAGGATGAAGATGTATGAAATGAGAAAAGGTGGACGCTTTGGCATTGGGTTCATTGACCCAAACACCGTTAATGAATACACATGGCGGATAAATCCACATCATCAAAAAGACGTAGAGGACAATATGCTAGAGTTCTTGAAGCGTCTCAAATACAATGAAGATATACTACTTCCTTACAACTTCCAGTGAGTCACACTGTCTTGTACTACAAATTCTCTGTTTTTTGCCTACTAGCTAGCTACATGTTTTTGCTTACATATGCCCGCTTAATTAAGACATGCAAATGTGTGTGCATGCAGATTTCACTGGGTCTTGTGTATCATTAAAGTTGACGACGGAACAGTTGAAATACTGGACTCACTACTCAAAGCAAAAACTGACTATAACATCTTGTTTGGGATAGTCAACAGGTAATTTCAATCATTATTAACTATATATCTCGGCCTATTTAGTTCGTCATTTCATGATATGAACTATTTAATAACCCCTTTATTCATTTTCTTTGTCGGCGGGCAGGGCTTGGGCAAGGTTCATCAGCGTCACGAAAGGCGAATGGAAAAAAAAACTTCAATGGTTTCGACCCAAGGTAAGTAATTAAGTAGTACTAGCTAGCTAGCTAGCTGCCATCTCTTTAGTTATCATGCTTGATTAATTATTATCTGATCAAATTCCATTCTCGTAAAGGCCCTTAAGCAGGCGCAGGGGACTGATCTGTGTGCATTCTGCGTTTGCGAGAACATTCGCATGATGGCGTCCGAAAGGAGCAGATCTCAAAGACAGGAATGGGTACGCTTGTCAGAACACTATTCACAATTTTTACACCATTATCGATATCTAGTCACACAACTAATACACATGCATATTGATCTCCTTCTTAACAGTTCAGAGAGGTGCAGGAGAAGCTCCTAGAAACGGAGCGCGTAGAAGCACTTCAAGAGGAAATAACGGGATTTTTGCTCGACCAGGTCATAAATCCGAAGGGAGAATACTATTACCCGCTACCGCCCCCATGAAAACCACTTCCAATTGTCATCGTGCTCCGAAGGCACCAATTAGTCTAATGCCACTGGCTCCGAAGGCAACATGCATATGTAGGAGAAATTGTATATAGCTATACATGTGTGTATGTGTGAATTAATTAATATGGTGGTTTGTGAGACATTGATGATATATATATGCATGATTGGTTCTACTAGAAATTCTATATA
>NC_041393.1:8773734-8796875 GCF_002162155.2 Triticum dicoccoides
TAACGTGTACAATGTGTAGTATCGTAAAATACCAGCAAACGAAAAAGAATTAAAATGAAAACACAAAATTAAATGAAAAAAAATCATAAAACTAAAAAAAACCCAAACCTTATAGTATCGGTTAGTCTTACCAACCGGTACTAAAGGGCTCCAGGCCCCCGGAGCTGGGGGCTTTAGTGCCCACACTGCGGCCGTACGCGCCGGCCTGCGAAACAGTTTTTCCGCGAGCTGCAAACGTGAAAAGCGGGTCGGCGGGATGTGGGGTCTGCTAGAGATGCTCTTAAGTACAACCTATTGCTGCAAATTGTGCGGAGAAGTAACTACCTTCTTCTTCCCGATCTAAATGCCAAAAAAGGTGAAGAATTACATAACTCAGTGGCAGCTGGCATCCATATAGGATATGTTCCTGTTGCAATTTCAAAAATGATGATATGTAAGTTGCCCCCTCCGATCCACATTAAGTGTCATGGTTTTAGTTCAAGTCTGAACTAAAACCACAACACTTGTTATGGATTGGAGGGAGTAGTTAGGTTGAATTTAATTATAAATTACTTGTGAATGTTACATATCATGACAAGTAATCCATCGGTTCTAAATTACTTAAGAGTTCTAACTTTATCCTGTAACAAATTTCTTTTAGCTCAACCAATTATTGTTGTAAATTGTGCTGACAAGTGATTATCTTCTTCCTCCCAAAACGGATTCTAAAAGCAGTGAAGAACTGCAAAAGACAGTGGCAGCTTGGCAACATACGGTAAGTGCCACTTGCAATTTCAAAAGTGATTATACCTAAGCTACTAGGTTGAAATCACTATAAATTAATTATCAATATTCACAAAACACTTCCTCCATTCTAAATTACTTAAAGTTCTAATTTTGTCATATGTCACATTTCTTGTATATAGATATATATATTACTCCCTCCATCTGCATATATAGGGCCTAATACATTTTTAAGGTAGCCTTTGTCCAATAATAATGTTATGAGTATATGAGATGTATGATATAGAAATTGTATCATTAGAAACTCCTTTCACATACGAATTTGATGGTATACTTTGTGTAACATACATATCATATATTATTGTGCTAACCCATGATCAAAGATAACCTCGCAAAATGTATTAGGCCCTCTATATGTGGGCGGAGGGAGTACCTTTTTTTTTGCGGGGGACGGAGGGAGTACCATCTATGATACTGAATTAGTTTCATTATTCCCTATAAGATATATTTTCATTCAATATTCATGAGCATTTCTTTTAATATATTGGTCAAGCTTGAGTAAAGTTTTAGCTTTTAGGACAACACTAATATTTCAGGTAATCTATACTACTATTAAAAGAGCAAACATGAATTCACCTAGGGACACACCACAAACTGTACACAGGACTATCTGAGACGTTCGATCAATCTAACTAAATCACATCTAACAGTCCGTATTAGATCAAGGGTCTGCCGCATAAATAAACGATCCAGATTAAATGTTCTTCCGAAGCAGACTGCTCCCCTGCGCATCCCTTCGTCCTCAATTAGCGGGATTATTATCCCGTAATTCTCTCTGCACAACGCCCACAAAGCTTTGCCGCTCCTCCTCTACTATCCCAATCCCGTAATTTTCTCACAGATGCGAGCGCGGATCGCTGCCGCAGCCCACCGCTCCTCTACTTCCCATGGGCCCGAGCAAACGGAGCCAACAACCCGAAGCAACCCGAGCGGCGGAGGAAAGGGTGATGGCGTAGGCAGCGGCGGGGGTGGAGACGATGCGGGCGTCGCACATCCTAATCAGGCACGAGGAGTCCCGGCGCGAGGCATCCTGGAAGGACCCCGAGGGCCAGGTCATTTCCGCCACTACGCGCGACGATGCCGCCGCGCGCCTCGGCGAGCTCCACGGCCAGATCCTCGCCGACTGCGCCTCCTTCGCCGACCATACGAACAGTGAGAAATATCTTAGTTCTTGCTTATACTGCTCTCGACTCCCATTGGATTGCAGTATTTATCATTTTTGTTTTCTTACACGAACCCCTTTTAATTTTTACAGTTGGGCAAATCCATTGTTAGAGTCCTCATACGCACTATATATTGTATTGAATTAGTTCGATGGAAATGATAATGTGATATTACAACTCAAGTGTGGCATGATGTATATCTCAGACTTAACACGATTACCTGATAAACCAAGTCATGATTTTTTTAGTTTTTTTCCACCACCGAATCAATAACGTATCTTCCTACACTTGGTGCTTCAGTTACCCGATTTAAGTTGTAATTATTTTAAGATGTTATTTAGGTGGGTGTACCATGGTACCATATACAATATTTTTCAGCTAGGTTGGTAGTTGGTCTTTCTGTCCTGCGAGCTTATTGATTCATCTGTTAACAGATGTTGGGTGGTGTTTTTTGATCAGACAAGGTGGAGTTTGTGCTTGTAATATCAGTAGAATTTGCACTACAAGGAGCAGTCAGTGAGCTTGTACTGTTCTATTGATTTTTGTTTGTGTCCCTTGTTTGATTGAATAGGAATGAGGTTCTTTTTTCTGATGGGGAGTTTAGTATGGTAGCAGATTGCTATCATGACATATCTTTTGTAGAATTAAAGCTGCTTGAAAGGCACACCAAACTACTGATGTAGTTTATCTACCTTCTCTATCCTTCTAGAGGTTGGTGAATGGTTTCATAATCTGATGCTAATAATCAATTAATTATTGTGATTAAACTGTAGAGGGCTTCATTTTCTCACATGATTTTTAATATCTGCTACCTATAGTCATGTTAGGTCGTATTTTTTTTCCTCAGACAATACCAAAATTAGTCATATGCTAATTGTATGGTGTATGGTTCTGTTCATATGTTTTGCTCTTATAGATTGATGAAAATACATGTCAAGCTATTTTATCACAAGATTCCTACACTGATAATTCAAATGGACCTAACATATTGGGAACCTTCTCATGGACAATATATCCTCATAATGGCTGTCAAATTCTTGCTTTTAGAGGTAGCACCTGAACATAGGGGATCCATTTTCCTGTATTATGAATGTATTTACTTCTATAATATTGTATTAACATAATATACCTTCAAAACAGGCTACTGAGACCATGGGCAAGAAGGAATCAGCATTGATAAGACACTAGCTATTTTTGGCATTCATATAACCTGTAGATAGAGTACATATGCTCTTGAAATGCTACTACATGCCTCTCCAAGGTCCAATAATTCCAAGGATGACTACAACTGCGAAGCCAACATTATTATCTAAGTTACTACATTAGTTACGATGAACGGGACAGTCTGCAAGCTACAACGTTGCTAATTAATATTTTTTCCTTTATAACATTTTTTGTGAACCAAATTGGCCATTCGTTTCTCAAGGGCAAAACTAACATAAATTAATTATTTTTTAGGTACCAATGCTGATATATTTTTTGCAAGTCTCAAGCATGGTTTCTTTCTGATTGTGAGGATGAATTTTACAAACAGGATGTTTGAGAAGGTAATCACATAACTATACTAAACTTCTAAGCATCTAAGAGGATTTCGTGTTCAGTTTCGTGCTGCAGTTTTGTAGTTTGATTCTAGAAGTAAGGGTGCCCTCCTTTGATATACCTGGTTTGTGAATAGGTGATCGTGTGGCTGAAGAATGATGTTAATGATTGGAGGTGCTCCAACCAGGAAGCATTCAGGTGGTGCCTGCGTTGGACACAGTGTTTTTTAGGATGAGATCATTCATTTGGGACTTTTCACTGAGCAGAGTAAGACCAACCAAAACTATGGGTTGAATTTGTTGTGCTAAAGGGACCGACATAATGCATTGTTGAGTTCTGAATTCATCAAGTTTGTGTCAGCTGTGCGGGAAGGTCAGGGTGCAGAATTTGTGAAGTGTTATATAGACAAACCAATACATTCTTCTTTCGAAAGGAGCTGTTTGCTTTGCTGGTGCTAAGGCACTTTGGAATAGCTGGGTGCCATTGAACTGCAAGATTTTCATTTGCTTGGCTTCGCAGCATCAAGCATGCACATCGAATCGTTGGGTCAGAAGAGAGCTGCAGGTACATATTTGGCCATGTTTTCTCTGAGCAGGAAGAGGACACTGCGATCTCATCCCGCTTCAGTGCGTAAATACTCGACAGGTATGGCATCAATGTCTTCGAACGACTCATCTTTATGTTGTCCATGCCCCTCCTGTCACCGATAATCTTCAGGATTGGTGGGGAGATCTAGCCAGTTCATTCCCAAAGCTAAATAATGTGGTTTTGATTCTCTTGTTATGCTTGTGTGCTATAGCCTATGAAAGCAACACAATGCTAGGGCGTTCAACAATGCTCAGCTTCAAGTCAACGAGGCAACACTCTGTGTTCTCATTCTTGCTGACCTAATTGTGTGAGGGAATAGGATGGCTGGACATTGTGATATGTGTTGGTGGTGGAGCGTGGATGTCGTCCCCCTTTGGGGTGCTCCTGTAACTTGTGTTCTCTCCTTTAAAATTATGGTACAAATTTGCATGCTCTATAGAAATATACACAATCCAAAGAGAAATTATATCACTGCCCTTATAAAATTTATTGATGAACTACGCTATGAAAAATGTGTTTTTTTACTGTTGAAGTATAATTAGTTTTTTTTTATGTTTATAGAGAGACGTCCATGATTACTAGGTATTGGTACACATGCTGACATCACTTCCAGGGTTCAGTTCAGCAAGAAGACCAATTACCCCTACAATGTCCATTCCTACAACACCCTGGCTTGGCAAACAAGAAGACTCAATGCAGGCAGCTGCTGATAAGGAGATGACTATTGACCTCTCAGTAACGAAGACAAAAATACGCACAACAAGCCAAGAACAGGAAGATGAAGTAAGTGCTAAGCTTATTTTGTGTGTGAGTTGGTATATCGTTTCCATCCTTCTAGATTTGTTGTAAGAGTATGGAGTTTAATACGATGAATGATGTGCTCACCGGACATGCACACGTTTTTTCTATATACCATGACTATGTTTTCAGAATAGATTGAGACACCCCCTGATTTTCTTTAGAGACGAAGGGGTCATTTGTATGCCAGTTATGCCGGTATTAGATATATTTATCAAAGTTTAAAGAGACCAATCTTAAAAAACATCCTATTTTATGCAAAATTTTCTTAAGCATATAGTAGACAAAAGATATATTTGGCTTTCTTTTGGTTGTATTGCAGCACTTCAGTTTTTGCTCTTGGTTCTTTTACCATAAAATTTGTAAGGTCTCTTGTGTTTGTTTTAATGTATACATCAGCCGAGACATGCTTTGTGTGCATTATTACTAATTATACCCATGTTCATCTGATGTTATGTTTTTGAACCATGTACATCATCTATCTATTTATTGGTGGTGTGCTTTAAAAATACATATTGTTGAGCATTGATTTTTTTATGGTCATGACTTGTTTTATTTTTTTAAACAATTTTTGGAATATAAACTTTAATTTATACTCACAAAAAATTATGTGTATGGATGGAGACGTGCGTTGCACGTGCACACTTACTAGTTTGATGAAACGGAAGAAATAGAAGATGGATGGAGTGAAACGGAAGAAATAGACGATGGATGGAGCTCAGCAACAAGAGAGCCCGGAGACATGCCAAATCCTATTAGGCGTGCAATTTAATTATTCATTGTAAAATCCAAACTATTTCAGCGAATCTCTCCTCTATTTAGAATAGCTCAAAGTTCTCTATCAGATAGCAACGTGCCGACTTGATCAATCATACGCATTTGAACTCAAATTAGCAAGTAGCGACGTGACATCCATCTGCTTTTCGTGTTGCCAGCCATTACTATACGCTGGCTTTTCGTGTTGCCAATCATACGACTCGGACGGCAAGGTCTCCATCTCCATCTCCAACTCGGAGCCGGACGACAACGGCGACCCCGGCGCTGCGCGCGCGCCCGGCCTTCTCCTGGCGGAAGCTCTGGCGCTTCACGGGGCCCGGCTTCATGTGCGCGCTCGTGCAGCTCCTCTGGCTGCTGCTCTGGGCCACGGTCATGGGCGCGCTCGTGCAGCTGCTCTTCGCGCGCCTCGGGGTCGTCACCGGGAAGCACCTCGCCGAGCTCTGCCGGGAGGAGTACCCGCCCTGGGCCACACGCGCGCTCTGGGTCGTGATGGAGCTCGCGCTCGTCGGCGCCGACATACAGGAGGTCATCGGCAGCGCGATTGCCATCAAGATCCTCTCCGGGGGCATCGTGCCGCTCTGGGGCGGCGTCGTCATCACCGCCTTCGATCTCGTCCAGGCCGACGCCGTGGCTGCCTTCCGCTCGCTTTGACGGCGCGACATCCTTCCCGCTCTGTTGCTGCGACGCCATTGCCACTGGCTCAGCGAGGCAGGCGACTCCTGGCTCTTCCAGCAGAAGCTCGCCACCGCCGAGCTCGCCTCCTCGGCAATCCGTGCCTTCACGGCCAGCGTCGTTGTCTCCGAGCTGCCTTGCCCACAACGTGTTTGTGGAAATGACATGCACAATAAAAAAGAAAAAAAGAAGAAAAGAAACAGCCTTCTGGGGAGACGGCTCCGAAAATTTTGACCCCAATGCCAAATGTTTCGCCGGCAGCCCTCTAGTTGGCGAAAAAAATGCCTCCTAGGGGGCTCAACGGCTGGAGATGCTCTAAATTTCTAAATCTCTAAGGTGATGCGGGTGAGAGTGGGCGACCTCGTCAAGCACGCCGGACGTCGGCCACGCGCCCTCGCTGCCCCGCACGCCGGACGCCGGACGCTGGCCTCACTGTCCCGCTGCCTCGTCGGCACGCTCGAGAGAGAGGGGCATGGGAGAGGAGAGAGGAAAAGAGAGGAGAGAGGGTGAGGGCACGTGGGTGGGACCTAAATGAAAAGAGAGGAGAGAGGGAGGTGGGAGACTGAGAGTGGGCCAGCAGCAAGAAAAAGTAACCGCCGGCCTGCCCAGCTGCCCCCCGGGGGGCTGGGTTCGGGGTGGGTTTGTCGGCGTCGTTTTTCTTCAGATCCGGCGAAAAGTGAGGTTTTGGGGGCGTGAGTGGAGAGATTTTTTACCGCCGGTGCTAGAAAAATGGCCTGAAGGTGTTCCTGGGGGCGTGGATGGAGATGCTCTTAGCTTAACCAAACCAAGCGTCCTCGTGCCTACCAAACAAAACCATGTAATTCCATGCGGCACCAGAAAATTAATTCCGTCCATCAACTAGAGCTTCAGGACAAGGGGAGCAGGTACGTACATAACCACTAACACTCTAGCAGCAGCTACTAGTTAGGTAGCAGCCTCAGCCATCAGCGGGCAAGAAACATTTCTTCTTCTTCTTCTTCTTCTTTTTCTGGATGATTCGTGTATGGACAGCTGCTCCGGTACGTTTTTGGATAATTAGCGTGGACTAACGGTGGGCAGCGAGGGCCGTCGTTATCGGCGGCAGCATACATGCATATGCTGATCCATACTGTGTCTTGCAAGCGATCGAACACACACCAACGAGTAGTACGTACGAGCTATAGGCCATAGCTTCCGACCCAATAGAACTTCCATGCTAACAGCTCCTCCCTCTCTTAACGCCCATGGCATTAGTTAGGTCCGAGCCGTGACAGGGAAGCAACCTCAAAACTTTTGGAAAAAGAGAGGAATTATATTGGATTTTCTTCAACTGTCACCGCTTTGATTTTCTGATACTGACATTTTGAATGATTGCTGCAGCACACTAGTAGAAAAACACCTAATAGTCCCGATTCGTAAGGGCCTTTAGTCCCGGTTAATGAACCGGGACTAATGCGTCGTTACTAATACCTCCCCCTTTAGTCCCGGTTCAAACACGAACTGGGACAGATGGTCCTTCACGTGGCCGGTGCGCCAAGCCCAGGCAGGGGGCCTTTGGTCCCGGTTGGTGGCACCAACCGGGACCAAAAGGCATCCATGCATCAGCATTTTAGTGGCTGGGGTTTTTGTTTTTTTTTTGAAAGGAGGGGGGTTGGGGGTTTTGGGGGGTTAATTTAGGTGTTTCATATATTGTGTTAGCTAGCTAATTAATAGGGAGAAGTGTCCTCTCTTATGTCCGTGCTTGGTCGACGCTACGTACTATATACATAAGTGATCGAGAGAACCATTGAGTATAGAAGTTCGTCATGCATACCGAGAGAAGTGATCGATCGACCTCTCCTTCTCCGAGAGATTGGTCGAACAACAAGTTTTCGTATCATGTATCCGACGCTACTGGCTACATACATGTACAATCTAAACTCCTAATGTCTCAGTTGGTAGGTCACGTTCCGGGTTTTATTTTCGTCCCACCATTTTCGTTCGATTTTTTTCATCCTCAATCCCACCTCCCACTTCCCCGTACCAAAAAGAAAACCAATCAAAACCAGGTAAAAAGGGAGCGATGCCTCCAGTCCTCGCACGCCTCGCACTCGCATGCCTCAATGAAAAAAGACCTACGAAAAAAGACCTACGAAAGAAAAAACAACGACAAAAAATCAGGCGACTCGCACGCACGAGCGAGGCCTCTAGATCCCGTCGCCACCGCCCGACACCGCCAGCCCCGTCCTCCTCCCTGGCTCCCGGCGCCGCCCGCCCCCCATCTCCTCCTGCGATCCTGGCGTCGCCCCGCCCCACCTTCTTCCTCACTCCCGGCGCTACCTATCGATCCCCTCGACGACACAGAGCCGCCATCCTCTCATGCGATCTCGCTGCCGCCACCCTCCGATCCGCTCCTCCTCTCCCGAGGATACGCATCCGCATCCGCCGACGCCGATACGGGCAGGCGCGGCCATCGTGGATCACGAGGATCCGGATGATGGAGGCCGGCGACGACGGCGACGGATCCGCACCCACAGCATCCGGATGGAGGCCGGCGACGAACCCATCCGCCGACGGCGCCGGATCTGTTACCGAGTGTCTGAAATACTTGTATGTCATGATTATTTGGTGTGCAACTACATTTATCTTGTACCAAATTACTATGCCATTGAGTTCGAAATTGTAGACACGGTAGCTTCAAAGCATGATGCGAAATTACTTGGTGCAGTGTGATACAGACAAATGTCTTGGCGCATTGGTGCTTTGTTTTGAAATCCAGGAAATTAGTTGGGATTGAAGAATTAGCTCTTGTTGGTCATTAATCGTTACCATTTTAAGATCACTCATTTGTGAAAACTGAAGTCCCCATTCCTTTTGGTCATTTAAGAAAGCATATGAAAGTGAAACGACATACTGTCACACATATATCTTAGCTCTTCTAAAATCATGTTTCACTGCTTGGTTTGTGCTACAAATAATGTCATTACGTTGAACTTGCTAAATCAGGTCAAATGTGGCTCAGTGATAGAATTAAGAATGAAGGAGGAAGATACCAGCACCAGCCCCAGCAATAAAGACTGCGGCAAGGGCGACGACAGTGTGTCTCGACGAGCGTGAGCAATGGCAGCATCATCTCCGACTCCAAGTACCTGACCAAGACGCTGTCCAGGTCACACGTCGAGGACTTCCTCCTGGACAATGCCGCCTCCTTGGCTGTTGTTGTCGTCTCCTCAAATAAGTCGTATCAGGTTAGTTCCATTGCACTGCAAATACTACCACTTCTATTGGGCAAGCAACTACAACTTGAAAGTATAAGTCATATCAGGTTAGTTCCATCGTACGCCAGTGTCGTCTGGCACGCGAACTCAATTTCTTGCATCGCCCATTGTTGTTCATCTGCTGCTCTAACCAGTAACCATCCCTTGGTCCCGATACTTTCGAGCTCGCAAATATAACATTGATTGCTTGATTAGCATTATTTCTTTCAAGGACAAAACTAATTGTCGATTCTTTTTGGCTACATTAGAAGGATTTTGGATGCAGACCTATGTGGTTTCTTCATAGTACTAGGGAGCTGACAATAAAAAAACATGAGAATTCATCACCTATCTTAGCCACCGCAACCTGAACAAGGTTTGCCAACATCTAGCTTAATCCTTCTTAATGGTTGGTAGCAGACCTGTCCTACAAGCAGAAATCATCTACTTTGTGTTTGAATTTTCTAAATTACAGTAAAACATGTGCATACTTCAGTATGCACAAAGAACAGACCTAGACAATCTGTTGTAGGATCTGAGCTACTGAATATACATGTAGTAAGAAATACTTTTCCTTTGATCCTCTTTCATGTTCAAGTTCCTAATGAAGCTGCCATACAGCGCATTTAGGCTCTGGTCAACAAGTGGACGGACAGGTTGTCCATTCTTGTTGTTCTTGCGTGTCAAGATTCTTGGCTGCAGACTTGCAGGTATCAAGTATGAGTCGATGCTTAACTTTTGTCACGTTTCTTACTTACCACTGTTATTTCTAGCATTCAACATACATGAACTGAATAGACCAATGGCATTACATGTTTCGTAGGCATGTTTCTAAATGCTAATTAGCATTTCTCAGTTCTGCAGATACACCATGATTGCAGCAGGTGTTGGAAGAAATCATCCGATGGTCATAACTGACGAAGGAAGTGCTTTGTATACGGACAAGCTGGGGACGAGTTCACTAAGGAGTGGTTGACTCCCTCTCCTATTGCTTTTTTTATGGTTGATAGATGACACAACTAGAAGTGCAGCAAATACAACTTATATTGTCACCTGTTCTTAGAACCTACTTGTTTGGGTGATAATGAAACCAATAAAAATATTTATGACATGAGCATATACATAAGTTATATTGTTTAGGACCATGGGGTGGTTCTGACAATTTTATGGGAATTTGACCATATGGGAAACTCATTTCCCACTGTGTTTTTACACTGCTGTTATTTTTGTGTTCTCCCTGACTCCATGTTGTTCCAAATTTGGTGCAGGGACTAAGGTGTCACCACTCCCCTGCCTTGTTACTAAAGCAACTAATGTTGTTTGTGGTGCTGACTTCACTATCTAACTGTCATCGGTTGAGGGATCTTCCGTACTGTATGGCCTTCCTGAAACTATGAAACTTAAAGATTAGCACGCTCTTTTTTCTTTCAGATAAAGCAAAAGGCTTTGATCATCTTCTCATGATAAAATATTTAGATAATTATCTGCTTTGGTTGTTATTAGTGGGGTTTTCCTTCGTCATTTCTTTGAAGATGTATTTAGTTCTTCTGTGCTATTCAGTACATCAGGACTTCCTCGGTACGGCTAACTTGGTCATGGAAGCGATAATCAGGTTGGTTGCTACTATGTTAACACACGACACCTACTAAATTTGCAACACTAGAGGCGGGGACTCCTAGACCTATGCTAATTGATTTAATTAATTATTATTATTATTCGTTAGGCGTCCAAACAGGCAGCTGAGCGTTGGACATGGCCTTATGCCTCCGAATAATATGTTCATACCCCATAAGTTCTTTGCAATATTCATACACCCAATTCAGTACTATTTTCCATATTTTAACTTTACGTACTGTTTTTATTATCTGCTGTTAATTATAAGTACCAATCAAAAACTGTTAATTATAAGTGCATAGCATAGCCCTATATTTATGTGTTCAGTGACCTTTTTTATGAAAATCATTGCTACGAGTCACCATTTTATAATTGGTGTTCATATCCTAATCCTTTTGTATTTGCAAGATCACTCCTTAATGTTAAGAGGGGAGGGATGATTTTAAGGATATTTTTGTAAAAGGAGGACATTGACAAAAACATTGAATACAAGGAGCTTGCAACCATGATGGAATGGTACAACGGCAGTGATAAGAATTGTGCATTCTTTTTTTTTAACACAAACTAATATGTGGATACTAGGAATATGGCTGAATTAATAAACATTGTTACTTTCTTTTTGCATCCAGAATCTTTGCGTGGTAGCCTGCTTGCCGCCCAGATAGTGAGCCCCTGAGCTCCTGAAGAAAGGACAGTTGAAGGAAATGGTAAAGTTACTTATAAATGTCTTGCTTCTTAAGTATTTTACCATTTATTGAAGATGCAGTGTTTTTTAATTGTTGCTAAGCCAATTATGAACAAACACTTTGTGCTAAACACCTTGTAATTCTTGTCCGACGATATACATTATTTGATGCCTCAAGAAAGAAGCGAACACAAAGGATCCTACGCCAAAGGATGAAGAGGTCGAGGAAGTGATGGAAGGGGGTGCGTGGAGGAGGACAGGTGCATGGTGAAGCTGGCGTGATGGCTGCGAAGGTCAAAGGAGAGAAGGCTAGCACTGGACTTATTTTGGAGTCTCTTGACAGGCACATCGCACATCAACCTTGGGTGATTTAAGTGAGGGTGGTTCTATCTTTTCCGCCCTCTAATTTCTGTCAATGACTAAAGATAGATGATTAGGGAAAATTTTAAAATATTAGCATGGATTATTGGCCATGCTGAGTTTTTTACTCTCTCTGCTATGGTGTTACAGTTATAGAGGTCTTGCAGACAACTTAGGGGGTGTTTGTTTCCAGGGACTTTTTGGTGTAGGGACTAGAAAAAGTCCCTCTTAGAAACTTTTTAATCAAACAGGAGGAACTACTAGGGACTAAAAGTTGCTTTTTGGGACTAAATGAAGAAGACTCTCAAGGAGAGTCTTTTTTTGGGACTTTTTGAGACTTTTTCAACAATGCCCCTCCCTGCACCCATTGCCCCACCGGCCCATGGTGTTGTTTGGTTGTTATTTTTCTGTATACTAGCGGTAACATGGTCATTTAATAACTCCAGGGAGGGACTAGCGACTTTTTAGTCCCTGGAAAACAAACAGGGAGGGACTTTTTAGTTGGGACAAGTCTTAGGACTTATGAATCAAACAAGGCCTTAGATTGATGTGTTTTGTCGACTATCTTTTTTGAGCAGAATAACTGTTGGGTAGCCCCAACAGTAATTGTCGATACTGCAGGTTTAATGGATGGTAAAGTTATCCGTTGCTATTTTGCATTTGATTCATCTGCAAATTAGTACTAACTGATAAAAGATACATATTACACGAATCCATGAAATGTAGTACTTAACCATGTTCATTGATCTATAGATTAAGATAACTTGTATTGACAAAAATAAACATTATTCCTGAAGAGAAAATGCCTCTACATGTTCTCCTTCAGTGTGTTGCAGAAAAACCATCCATACACCATCTTTGTGTGTGTGTATATATAAAAATTTCCCCTATTCTACAAAACATTTATGGTACTATATATTTCAGGTTGGAAGAATCCAATCAAGACTTGACATGGAGTGACAATGCCCTCCTATCAAGGGGACATCAAATACCGAGGGAAAATCTCTCTCAAATAATAGAATATAGTTATTTTGTTCCAGTACAACTTTCTTTCGTTTTCATCCTTGCTTCGATGTAGATAGTATGAGGACAGAGATTACAAGACACCTGACAATAAATTATTTATTAGATTTGGAAACATAATCTGAGAAGTAAGGGCATCTAAAGTGCTTCCCCTAAAATTTAACTCCTCAAAAGGCTCTCCAAATTCTACTCAAATTTTGAGGAGTTACAGGTTGTTACACCCAACCCTTCCCCTAAAACTTACCTCGGTGTAAGTTCTAGGAGGGAGTGGATGACGAATGTTGGAAGACTTTCAAAGTTAGGGATGATGAGAAATAATAACAATTACATTAAGATCCGTAGACCACCTAGCGACGACTACAAGCACTGAAGCGAGCTGAAGGCGCACCACTGTCATCGCCCCTCCCTTGTTGGAGCCGGGCAAGATAGTCGGAAAGTCGTCGTGCCAAGGCCCTATAGAACCAACACACCAGAACATCAACCGTCACAGATGAAGAGTGTAGATCAAAAGGATCCAAACTGAAAACACACGAACGAAGATGAACGACGAACAGATCCGAGCAAATCTACCAAAGATAGATCCGCTGGAGACACACCTCCACGCGCCCACCGATGATGCTAGACGCATCACCGGAACGAGGGCTGGGCGAGGGACCTTTATTCCATCTTCAGGGAGCCGCCGCTGTCTCGCCTTCCTGAGCAGGACACAAACCCTAACAAAGCTCGAATATATATATATATATACAGGGCCCTCCCACCGGCAAGGGCCGAGATCCACTCCGTCTCCATGGCCCTAAGGCCACCGAAGATGGGACGGACCGGCGGCGGCGCCGGCGGCATGCAGAGAACCCTAACTTTTTGGAGGCGGCGACTGGGTAGGATGTTGTATGTGCATGGGGATAAGTTAGGATTGACTCCCAAAAGTTGCTGCTCGGCTCTGCCCATCTTCGCCCTCCTCATCGCCATCCACGCGGGCTGGTTAGGCTGGGTGGCGGCGGGGCTTTCTCCTCCCCGTCCGCCTCTGGTGGCGCAGGGTGCCGTGGGTCCAACGAGGGTGTGGCGCTATATGCAGGGTGTGGCAGCGGGCTGGTGGCGTGGCTGAGGTGGTGGGGGTGCATGCGCGTCCTGGAGTCTGGTCGGGCCTTCCTCCCCAGCTTTTGGACGATGGCGTGCGGCGCGGGTGGGCTTCTCTTGGGCCCATCCTTGACGGTGGATCTACCCTCCTCTTCGGCAGACATGCGGTTGTTGTGGCCTCTCGCCAGTCTGCACCACTAGTCGTGGTGGGGCGAAGCAGGGGTGCTTCGGCAGGGGGGGGGGAGGGGGAGGTCGGTAGGAGGGACGAGGGCTCCACCATTGTTGAGTCGCATGTCGCCGGCATAGGAGGTGTGCCAGTTGTGGCCATGTGTCACTCCTCCCCCTTCCCCTTTCCCCAGCCTGGTGCTTTCTGTCAACGCTTCAGGTGGGACGGGCGTTGTCGGTTCAGGCGGTGGTTGGAGTTGGCGGAGCTATTTGAAGCCACCCCCTTTGATGTTCTCATGGCGGTCTAGGTGCAGAGCCGCGGCCCTGGCGATGGGAGGCGCATTGATCTTGGGCGGATTTGCGCGGCTTGGGTGCGGGCGAGCAAACATGGCAGCGCAGGCGGCATGGATGCGGGTGGTTGGCAGAGTAGGGGTGCGACGGGGGGAGTCAGAGCACCAGGGTACATAACTTGCCCAATCTTTGTACTAGCCATTGGCGGCGACGTCCGTAGATGTTGTTTCCTTCTTGCAGTCTCCGCCACGGTACTCTCACTCCCTTCGTGTTGCTCTGGGTGAAAACTTGATCCACGGGATCAGACGATGGCGGGTATCCGTGGTCCTGCCCTTCTTGGAGGTGCCGTTTTGGAGTACCCGCTCCGGCGTTGGCCGTCTCACCTCTCCTTGGTGGATCACTCATGTGGTTGTCCGTCGGCTAGAAGCGGTTCTTCTGTGCTCATTCGTAGTATGCTTGGTAGTCGTTGGGGTGGTTTGTCGGCACCTTTGTATCTTGCTTTGGATGTGTGTTGAGTGCGGTGGTGGCGTGTGTTTGTATCGGTCTTCTCGGATGTATGAGGTGATGGTTGCTTTATTTTATAATATAAAGGGGGGGGGGGCTTTTTCTTAATTAGGGGATTGTGTCCTAGAGAGATAGAGAGGGCTAGAAAGAAAGATGGAGCGAGGGTGGGAAAGAGAAGGTTAGGGAGAGAGATGGAGAGTGGTAGACAAAGTGGGGAACGAGAGATAGATATGCAATGTATTCATAGGTGCAATCAGATTAAAACAAACTAAAAAGCCCGTGGCATCACACGGGCATTCTACAGGAGTCGGTCGGTCGTCACGCATACGACGAGAGAGCGGCTGCATGCATGAATGAATGGGCCGGATTTCTAAAATGGATTTTTGGAGCACCGGGGCAACGAAGCACGTTATTTTGAATTGCTCAAAAAAGGTGTTTCAAAGATTTGAATAATACGCATGCATGTGGTTTAAGTACCGGTTAAAATTCATTCAATAGTACGTTGTATTATGTGTTGCACAAAAGAGACAAATTTTCAGCCAAAAACAACAAAAACCAAGTGCATGTGTTTTGTCTTTTTTGTATCTTTTATACATGCGAGCACGTATATTGCTGAAAATTTGACCCCTTACACTGCACTGCTATATATGTGTGCCCACAAAAATTTGAAAATTTTTGAGCCGTAAAAATCTGGTTTTTTGAACTTCAAAAGAGCAGGCACTATGTGCCCGTGCTCAGATGTCAATATTCGCCGGGTTTCACACTTTAAGGACCAGCTCGCGCAGTCGGTCTAGGTACATTAAATTGTCATTAGTCATTACGAACGCGGAGATCTTATGTCGTCGCGGTCATGCGAGGCAGTCTACACGGAAGCATAGGCATAAAATGCAATATTGGAGCCCTAATCTTCATGGGTAGTGACCGTGATGGGGAAAGAAGTGACTGGACTTGCAGCTTCTGAACTAACACCTGAGCTCAGCTCGTGGTGACACTTCAAGTGCAAATTACACGGAGGCACGCGCACGACACGACGGATTCAAGTTCAAGATGACGAAGGGCATGCTCGGCAACGTCGTGTTCGTTGGAATTATGTCAGACGCATTGACAATTAGGCTTGTCTTCTCCCAAAGTCCCAATGGTGACGCGGATTAAATTGAAGAGGAAACTGCATAAACCACCAACTATTGATATTGATTTTGCACAAAACATCTACTATACGGGTTTGTTAGACAGAATAATAAATATTGATATAATCTGTTGAGGCTATTTCTAATCCAATGTTTACATAATCTTGTTATGCAGATGTCATGTGTGAAACTCTTTTCAGTTGTATTGTCTTGAACCGTTTAGGATGGCACAACCAGTTTCTACCACAACTATTGCGGTATCAAATATCAAGGTGAGGCACTTATATGTGATTATCAGTCAAGATGAGCTATAACAAGTTGAAGGTCCAGCTATCTCCAGGGGTTCACTACCACAGACCGATGGGTTTGAATTTTGATGTGTGTGTGAGTGGGGTGTAAGAGGAAATTTGAGCTGACTGCATCATGCACAACTGCCAGAGGTGGAAAGTTTGGACAGAGGGTGGAGAGACAAAAATAGTGGATGAAATAAGAGAAAGAAAAGAAGATGAGGAGTTATTTAATGGTAAAAGAATTGTCGATAACACCACCCTATTTGGACGAGTATCCTAAAGGTTTATGTTAAACTACAAAAATATGTATGCTCTGTAGCAACGGATGGGCAATTAACTTGCGATGGATTCAGGGAAAGACACCATCGAGTTAACGTCTAGCGGGGGAAAGGAGCCATGGACGTGGTTGCACAAGACACCAATTTACCTGGAGGACACCCTTGGCACCGAAAATTGACCTAGGAGGGCCAGATCGATGTCACGGATCGCCCGAGGTATAAATCGTATTGTATGAAGCCCATGGCACCAGAAAATCGCCATGGGATGGCCATATTGATGTCGTTGTTGAATCCGGCTACTCACCGTGACATATATGTGCTCACCGCAACTCATCAGATCTGACCAAAACAGATAACCGGGGAGGGGATGGGCGACATAGCGATTGATGGGAGGGGAGGGGATGGTGAGCGTGGATGGAAGGTGGCAGCGAGAAAGAGTGAGAGGGGCGGTTGCGGTGAGAGAATTGGTTGCGAGGGGGACACGAGGTCCATTATGCTAGAGTCAACACGAGGTCAGAAGTTTTGCGAGAAGGAAACTATCCAGACGTTGGCAACATTATTTGATAGCTGTCTGGGATAGACAACGACATCTCATCGTGCAATATGATAAGTAAAGTCTTTTGTCTATGGTAATCATGGTTTATTGTTATTTCTAATAGCTTCACTTGTATATTTATCTTCCCTATGCATCCATCGGCCAATACATTTTATACGTAATCGATAAAGAGGCACGTCGTCTATATATTATGGACCCTATTAAAACATCACAATAGTTAGAGGATAAAAATTTGAGGCATGCACCGAAATTAAAAAGTTTTACAAGGGATTTCAAAGAAGCACTCAAAATAAAGCTGCCTGGTTGAAATTCCGATATATCTAAATGACAACATTTATTTCCGTTTGGTATTTCAACGAGTATAGACGGGTAATTAATTCATAATAAAAACATTTATTTTTGTTATCACTATATTCTTTATATTATTAATTAAAAAAATTACAGGAATGTGTCTGACTATTTTGTTTTTCATTTTATGCTCTGGTGGAACAGTAAAGAATTGGTCAAGCCGATTTACAGGGTGAGTATTGTCCGTTACATGATTTAAGACCTTCGGCGTGAAATTTTCATGCTAACTACATATAATATTTGTGCAAGATGGGTATGAGTTGAGGAAACAGTTTTTATTATACTTGCTAAAACATTGCGGGGATGAAGCTAAAGGCATCTTTCCTAATATTGTGAAAGAATTTTTTAAGCGCATCATCTAGATATTGATAGTTTTGTAATATATGTTAAGGTCGAGCATCGCTCAGTTTATTACATGCACATGTCATTAATCTTTTTTGTTATCAGTTTACATTGCAAAATTGGACTTCAATTATTCAATAATTGTGTGTCTGTTATATTGTTTGTACGTGTGAAATGTAACATGTAACTCTTGCAAACTATTTCAAGAGCCCGTGGCAACGCACGGGCACTCTACTAGTATGTATAAGATCTCTTAATTACAATCCCCTAGCATTTGAAATCAACTTCCACATAGTATTCTCCGACTTTATTGATAACGTGGTCAAGAAAGAATCCCGCCAATTCCTCTTGAATTGCTTTCATGCGATCTGGTTCTAGGAGTTCATTCCGCATCTGCCACGTCTAATTTGAAGAAGGGGGTTAATTAATACATATATATGAATGAAACTCAATAGAAATGATGGTGTAATAAAATGAAATTGTGAATATTATTGCTTACGCACTTTATATTGTCTTTTAGAGTAGCCCCGCTGGTTTTTGAAAGTCGCGTTGTGGATGAACTCGCACACGTAGTATCCACATAAATCATTCCCTTGTTCCTGCCACAAGCACTTTACGAGAAATAGAGGTCAATCAAACTGATAATGAAACATTATAAATGACATTGATGGAAGTATAGCTATAGAATCAACGGAGATGCACGCAACTAGCTAGCTAGTAGTACTTACTTTCGGGTATATATATCGCAGCTCCTTCGGCAGTCCCGGAGCTTTTGCGATGAACTGTTTCCAAACCCTGCAAGACAAAGAAAATAATTATTATTACTTGAGATATCAGAAAATGAACAAAAAGTTGCCGATATGGTGCGATAATGATCGATTGAACTTACTTGTTGAGCAATTCAGTCATGTCCGCATAGGTTTCGGGATCTTTCCGTCTCGAGTCTAAGACGGTTACTAGTCCCCGCTCAAGCTTAATCTCCAGAAGAACATAGTGATACCTGCGCACGCATGCATAACTCATCAATTACATTACTATAACCTCGCTCGAGTAATAAGGGAAACCGAATATGCACACGACAGTAACACTCACTTGCCGTTGTAAGGAAAGAGTATGGTATCTTTGTTTTGATTTTTGATCAACGATCGTAGCAAGTTGTCCTCGGCCTCTTTGACGTCCTTTTTAACCAGAAATTCATCTATGATATTTGTGTTAATGAACCCAATATCATAAATTTCTTGTTTTTTGCACTCGACGATCTTCAATCTGCATAATATATTGAGGATAATTAATTATAAATACATGCAATGAAAGAGCCGAGCTATATATAGAGACTTAATGACAGAAATAGTACTTACAGACAGTAGCAAAAGACCATTAGTTTATCGAGGGCCTCTTGATTGAAGAACGCGAAGAACTCATCAAATGGAACAGTCAACAGATCAGTTGCAACGAGGTCGTGCTCCTCTTTAATATTCAAATACAAAGCATTCGTCCCCCGAGACTCTCTACAGGATTTCATGTACCAATTATGGAATCTTCGCATCATTGTTGTCAGAGATTTTTCATCTTTGACGAGAGGCTTCCCGTACTCGTATCCGTGTTCGTCCACCTCCAAGAAATCAGGAAGTTGATCGTCAGGCAGGTAATCTGCAAGATTGCCATAACCGGCCACCGTCCCCGGAGCATTAGACACATTGAGCGGGGGGCACGATTGTTGTGCTTGTTTGCCGAGCTGGGCAATTTTTTCCCTCTGCTCGTTCTTTTAACCTTTTATCACTGACAGTACTTCCCGACCGCTGGGCTTCGAGATATGTCTGTTCAGTAATGCGATGATAGTTGGTTCTCGGCGGAGACTTTGGTGGTTTCCTCAGGGCATCGATAGTGTGCTTTGCTTTCACCGGATCTACCTTCTCCTCCGGAGGTGGATGTCTCTTTGCTTTCACCCCTTCAAAGAACTCCTTCACGTGGGTCCGCACAATCGTATCGTTTTCCTCCTCGGCCCTCTCGTACTGTAACTTCTCTAGAGGCTTGAGAGGTGGACCGTATCTGTATTGCCTCCCGCCTCTGGTTGTGCTGTTAGACGCCGGAGCAGATGGAGCGGCTGCGGCGTCTGTCTTCTTTTGTGCTTGCTTACGAGGCGGAGGAGAAGGAGTACGATGTGCTAGAGCAGCTGGGGCAGCGGCGGGTCTCTTCCGCCCTTGCTGGCGAGGCTGAGAAGGAGGAGACTGCTGGCTGCTCGGGAGCGCCGGCGCAGGCGGAGAAGGAGGCGGAGTGCCGCCACGCGTGCTTTGATCGTCACTCGCCAGAGGAGGAGGCGGTGGAGGAGGCGGAGTGCCCTGACTCGCCGGAGGAGGAGGAGGAGGCGGAGGCGTCCAATTCGGAAGGTTGATGAGCTCCTTCTGCCATAGGCATGGAGTCTTCAGAGCAGAACCCAGCCTAGTCTCCCCTTCACCGGCAGGGTGGTCAAGCAGGAGGTCCTCAAATCCCTCCGTTATTTCATCCACCATCACCCTAGCATATCCTTCTGGAATCGGCCGGCAGTGAAAAGTTGCGCCTTTTTCAGTAGGATAAACAGAGCCAACAACTGCCTTGACCTTCAAATTCATCCATCGCGTCATTAGGTGGCAATTTTGAGTCCCCTTGATAGCATCCACGGGATAGCTGGCAGGAGCCATCAAGACATGCTCCGGTTGAAGCAGCTCCGTGGAAGCCATGCTGCTTCTCCGCTGAGATGGCGGGGTAGCTTCGGCAGGTCGTTTGCTGCGATCTGCTGCTTCTCGTTCCTCTTCTCGTTCCTCTAGCCCCATTACCCTTTCGTGCAGCGCCTGCAGTTGGCCCTGCTCTAGTTTCTTCCTCCTCTCGTGGGTTTTGTAACCCCCTGCGTCCAGAAAACCAACCTTCCACGGAATGGAGCCTGGCGTGCCTCGTGTCCGTCCAGGGTGCTCAGGATTGCCGAGGGCCATTGTGAGCTCGTCCTTCTCCCTGTCTGGTACGAACGTCCCTTGCCGCGCTGCATTGACATAGTGTCGAAGGTTCTTGACTGGTATTTCCAGTTGCTCGTCCGTCCAACAGCACCTCCCTGATACAGGGTCCAAGGTTCCGCCAGCCCCGAAGAACCAAGTCCGGCAACGGTCTGGCCATCTCATTGTCTCTGGTTCGATCCCTTTTTCAAGCAGATCATTCTCAGCCTTGGACCAATTAGGCCGGGCTTTGAGGTAGCCACCTGACCCCGTGCGATGGTGAAGCTTCTTCTTCGCAGCATTTTGCTTGTTTGTCGCCGAAATCTTCTTACTCTTTTCTGATATCTTGTGGGCCACAAATGCGGGCCAGTGATCTTTGATCTTCTCATATTTGCCGATGAATTCTGGTGTCTTTTTTTGTCGACAAACTTGTTCAGCTCTTTCCTCCACCTCCTGAATAGGGTTGCCATGTTCTTAAGAGCACAAGACTTGATTAATTGCTCTTTAACTGGCTTCTCCGGATCCTCCTCTGGCGCTAGGGTGAAATTTTCCTTCAGCTGAGTCCAAAGATCTTCTTTCTGCATACCATTGACATAAGATACCTCAGGGTCTTCCTCCTTAGGCTTATACCATTGCTGGATGCTGATCGGGATCTTGTCCCTAATAAGAACCCCGCACTGATAAGAAAATGCGTTCTTTGTCCGGATGGGTTCAATTGGTTCGCTGTCGGGCGCGATTTCTCTGATCTCAAACCTTTCATTCGAGCTCAACTTTTTCTTCGGGCCTCGTCTCCTTACCGAAGTTGTGGTCGATCCGGAGGGCTAGAAATTAAAAGGAAGAAAGACGAGAGTAATTAATATGTGTACATATACCAAAACAATGGATGCATCAATTAACTAGTCAGCACGGGCTTAACTAATATATATATACCTGGCCGGACTCGGTTCAGTCCCCGGAGCAGTCAGCATGGTCTCCTTCTTGTACCTCCATTGTGTCACCGGAGCCATCATGAACATAGCCCTCTTCTTGTACCGGCATTAATGGGACGAAGTCATCATGAACATAGCCCTCTTCTTCACCCAGTCCTTCCTGACGAACGACGTCGATGAAAAATGACGCAACGACATCAGTTCCTTCTGCGATTATCTCCCCCAACATCTCTTCTGTTGCTTCGTCTCGGTAGTGCTCCATAGTTTCTGCAAATATTTACAACATGTCAATTATTATTCAAACATGCATGGTACAGATGGATATATATTAGTGGCAAACGTAGAACTAGCTAGCTAATCACAATAAGGAATCATGTTAATTAGTGGCCTCGACGCTGCTTCTCTAGGGTTTAGGGTGGCCTCGACACAACTCTTCAAGGGTTTAGGGTGGCCTCGACGACAACGCTCTTTTAACTTGGTAAATTTGGGTGGCCTCAAGAGAGTTTGTCGGGTAGGGACACAGCGGGAGGGGGTAGAGACCAACATCGTTTTTTCTCTAGGGTTTGGGTGTCCTCGAGAGTTTTAGTCGAGCGAGAGGGCCGAGGGGGGTTATATCGACAACGATAGAGGAGAAGATCGAAGAAAAAAAAAGAAGAAAAAAAAGAGGAGAAGAAGAAAGGAATAGAGGAGAAGAAGAAAAAATAGAAAATATTCTATTTTTCTTCTTCTCCTCTATTCCTTTCTTCTTCTCCTCTTCTTTTTCTTCTTTTTTCCTCTTCTTATTTTACTTTTTCCTCTATACTAAACTAAAATGCACTAACCTAAAACCTAATACTAACAACCTAAATAAAAAATTAATACATATAAAAAAACATATATAAACAAAAAAATGCTTCAAGGGTTCGGGGTGGCCCCGACGACAACGCTTCAAGGGTTTGGGGTGGCCTCGACGACAACGCTCTTTTAACTTGGTAAATTTGGGTGGCCAAGAGAGTTTGTCGGGTAGGGGCGCAGCGGGAGGGGGTATAGACCAACATCGTTTTTTCTCTAGGGTTTG
>NC_041393.1:8797138-8809441 GCF_002162155.2 Triticum dicoccoides
GGCGTCGGGGCACGGGGAGCGGCGCCGGCGTCGGGGCAGATGGCGTCGAGGGCGGCGGGGACGGCAAAGTTGAGCAGCCTGACGGCGTTGGAGGCGGCGACGACGGTGAGGTGGACCACCCTGACGGCGTCGGAGGCGGCGGCGACGATGAGGTGGAGCAGCCTGACGGCTCGGCGGCGACGGCGAGGAGGCAGATCAAGCAGCGGGCGTCGGGCGGAGAAGAAAGGGATGGATTTTGGAGAAACTGCTAAGTGCTAGTTATATATGAAGAGAATTGGTCCCGGTTCGTGAAACCAACCGGGACCAATGCCCCCTTTAGTCCCGGTTAGTGCCACCAACCGGGACCAAAGGCCTCTTTTCAGGAGCCTAAAGGGCGGGAAGCGGCGGCCTTTGGTCCCGGTTAGAGGCACCAACCGGGACTAAAGGTGGGCATTGGTCTCGGTTCGTGCCCGGTTCGTGGCACCAACCGGGACCAATGCCCACCCTTTAGTCCCGGTTGGTGGCACCAACCGGGACCAATGGTCGTGTGCTGGCACGGTGCGGCACGAAAGTTTAGTCCCACCTCGCTAGCTGAGAGGGGCGCGCAGTGATTTATAAGGCCCAGTGCCGCACCCCTCTCGAGCTCCTCTCCACTGCAGGCTTACGGGCCTACTTACTACTGCTTTGCCTGATGGGCCTACTGGGCCACCTGCGGGCCTGAATCCTGGCCCATGGTGGGTTTCTAGTCGTATTCAGGCCGTGGGGCCCACTAGGAGGCACTTTTTTTCTCTTTACTTATTGTTGCTATTTTTATTTTTTCCCAGATTTTTTGTTTTGTTTTCTGCATTATTTATTTTCTTTTGTTTTTTTGCTTTATTTTTTAATTCTTTTTGCTTTTAGTTTTAGAAAAATTGTAAACTTTCTGTTAGTGCCATTAGTTCTCAAATTTGAAAACACTTTTTTTTGTTTTTTTGTTTTGTTTCGTGCTTTATTTATTTTATTTTGTTTCTACTTACAACAAAATACTTATTGTTGCTATTTTTATTTTTTTCCCAGATTTTTTGTTTTGTTTTCTGCATTATTTATTTTCTTTTGTTTTTTGGCTTTATTTTTTATTCTTTTTGCTTTTAGTTTTAGAAAAATTATAAACTTTCTGTTAGTGCCATTAGTTTTCAAATTTGAATACACTTTTTTTGTTTTCTTTTTGCTTTATTTATTTTATTACAAGGGCCGAACCATAAGACATTAAAGCATTTCAAATGAACTCTAAAAGTTGAAAGTTGAAATTTGGCATGGTATCACGAGGGCCGAACCATAAGACATTAAAGCATTTCAAATGAACTCTGAAAAAGTTGAAAGTTGAAAGTTGGCATGGTATCATAATTTCGTCTGTTACAAAGTTGGCATGGTATCATCATAATAGTTGCGGGAGAAAGTCTTCACTTTTTCTTCGCTTGTGTCATTTGCTTATTGCGCAGTAACCATGGATAATATTCATCGTTTATCAGGATGCTGGGGTCAGCCTTGAATTTGAAGGGAGGAATTTCATGAAACTTTTCATAATCTTCAGACATGTCTGTCTTGCCCTCCCTCCAACGATGTCCCTTTTTCCTGAAAGAACTATGTGGCGCTTTGGCTCATCGTATGATGTATTCGCTTCCTTATCTTTTCTTTTTCTCAGTCTGTTAGACATGTCCTTCACATAGATAATCTGTGCCACATCATTGGCTAGGACGAACGGTTCATCAGTGTATCCAAGATTTTTCAGATCCACTGTTGTCATTCCGTACTGTGGGTCTACCTATACCCCGCCTCCTGACAGATTGACCCATTTGCACTTAAACAAAGGGACCTTAAAATCATGTCCGTAGTCAAGTTCCCATATGTCCACTATGTAACCATAATATATGTCCTTTCCCCTCTCGGTTGTTGCATCAAAGCGGACACCGCTGTTTTGGTTGGTGCTCTTTTTATCTTGGTCAATCGTGTAAAATGTATTCCCATTTATCTCGTATCCTTTCCAAATCGTAACAGTCGAAGATGGTCCCCTGGACAACAAGTACAGCTCATCACAAACAGTGTTGTCACCTCTGAGACGTGCTTCCAACCAACTGCTGAAAGTCCTGATGTGTTCACATGTAATCCAGTCATCGCACTGCTCCGGGTGTTTGGAGCGCAGACTGTTCATGTGTTCATCGATATACGGGGTCACCAAGGTAGAGTTCTGTAGAACTGTGTAACGTGCTTGAGACCAAGAATATCCGTCCTTGCATATTATTGAGTCCCTTCCAAGCGTGCCTTTTCCAGTCAGTCTCCCCTCATACCGCGATTGAGGGAGACCTATCTTCTTAAGGCCAGGAATGAAGTCAACACAAAACCTGATGACATCCTCTGTTTGATGGCCCATGGAGATGCTTCCTTCTGACCTAGCGCGGTTACGGACATATTTCTTTAAGACTCCCATGAACCTCTCAAAGGGGTACATATTGTGTAGAAATACTGGGCCCAGAATGACAATCTCGTCAACTAGATGAACTAGGACGTGTGTCATGATATTGAAGAAGGATGGTGGGAACACCAGCTCGAAACTGACAATACATTGCACCACATCACTCCTTAGCCTTGGTATGATTTCTGGATCGATCACCTTCTGAGAGATTGCATTGAGGAATGCACATAGCTTCACAATGGCTAATCGGACATTTTTTGGTAGAAGCCCCCTCAATGCAACCGGAAGCATGCAGTTGCCTCATAATCACGTGGCAGTCATGAGACTTTAGGTTCTGAAACTTTTTCTCTGACATATTTATTATTCCTTTTATATTCGACGAGAAGCCAGTCGGGAACTTCATACTAAGCAGGCATTCAAAGAAGATTTCCTTCTCTTCTTTGGTAAGAGCATAGCTGGCAGGACCTTCATACTGCTTTGGAGGCATGCTGTCTTTTTCGTGCAAACGTTGCAGGTCCTCCCGTGCCTCAGCTGTATCTTTTGTCTTCCCATACACGTCCAAGAAGCCTAGCAGGTTCACGCAAAGGTTCTTCGTCATGTGCATCACATCGATCGAAGAGCGGACCTCTAGGTCTTTCCAGTAGGCTAGATCCCAAAATATAGATTTCTTCTTCCACATGGGTGCGTGTCCTCCAGCGTCACTCGGAACAGCTAGTCCGCCGGGACCATTTCCAAAGAGTACGTGTAAATCATTGACCAAAGCAAGTACGTGATCACCGGTACGCATGGCGGGCTTCTTCCGGTGATCTGCCTCGCCTTTGAAATGCTTGCCTTTCTTTCGACATTGATGGTTGGTCGAAAGAAATCGACGATGGCCCAGGTACACATTCTTCCTGCAGCTTCCCAGGTATATACTATCGCTGTCAAGTAAACAGTGCGTGCATGCGTGGTATCCCTTGTTTGTCTGTCCTGAAAGGTTACTGAGAGCGGGCCAATCGTTGATGGTCACGAACATCAACGCCTTTAGGTGAAATTCCTCCTGTTTGTGCTCATCCCACGTACGTACACCGTTTCCATTCCACAGCTGTAAAGTTCTTCAACTAATGGCCTTAGGTACACATCAGTGTCGTTGCCGGGTTGCTTAGGGCCTTGGATGAGAACTGGCATCATAATGAACTTCCGCTTCATGCACATCCAAGGAGGAAGGTTATACATACATAGAGTCACGGGCCAGGTGCTGTGATTGCTGCTCTGCTCCCTGAAAGGATTAATGCCATCCGCGCTTAAAGCAAACCATACGTTCCTTGGGTCACTTGCAAACTTATCCCAGTACTTTCTCTCGATTTTTCTTCACTGCGACCCGTCAGCGGGTGCTCTCAACTTCCCGTCTTTCTTACGGTCCTCACTGTGCCATCGCATCAACTTGGCATGCTCTCCATTTCTGAACAGACGTTTCAACCGTGGTATTATAGGAGCATACCACATCACCTTCGCAGGAACCCTCTTCCTGGGGGGCTCGCCGTCAACATCACTAGGGTCATCTCGTCTGATCTTATACCGTAATGCACCACATACCGGGCATGCGTTCAGATCCTTGTACGCACCGCGGTAGAGGATGCAGTCATTAGGGCATGCATGTATCTTCTGCACCTCCAATCCTAGAGGGCATACGACCTTCTTTGCTGCGTATGTACTGTCGGCAATTCGTTATCCTTTGGAAGCTTCTTCTTCAATATTTTCAGTAGCTTCTCAAATCCTTTGTCAGGCACATCATTCTCTGCCTTCCACTGCAGCAATTCCAGTACGGTACCGAGCTTTGTGTTGCCATCTTCGCAATTGGGGTACAACCCTTTTTTGTGGTCCTCTAACATGCGATCGGACTTCAGCTTCTCCTTTTGACTTTCGCATTGCGTCCTTGCATCGACAATGACCCGGCGGAGATCATCATCATCGGGCACATCGTCTGGTTCCTCTTGATCTTCAGCAATTTCGCCTGTTGCAGCATCATCGTGCACATCGTCTGGTTCCTCTTGATCTTCAGTAGCATCACCGTATTCAGGGGCATAGTTGTCATTGTACTTTTCTTCTTCGCCGTCTTCCATCATAACCCCTATTTCTTCGTGCCTCGTCCAAACATCATAGTGTGGCATGAAACCCTTGTAAAGTAGGTGGGTGTGAAGGATTTTCCGGTCAGAGTAAGACATCGTATTCCCACATATAGGGCATGGACAACACATAAAATCATTCTGCTTGTTTGCCTCAGCCACTTCGAGAAAATCATGCACGCCCTTAATGTACTCGGAGGTGTGTCTTGAACCGTACATCCATTGCCGGTTCATCTGCGTGCATTATATATAATTAAGTGTGTCAAAAATCATTACAGAACATCATGAATAGATAATTAAGTGACCAAATTAATAGAAGTTCATCATCACATTAAAACCAAAGTACATACATAGTTCTCATCTAACAACATAAAGCTCTGCAGAGCATCTAAATTAATTAAACCATACATTGAAACTATGTAAAACATTTCAATGCGAAAACAAATGCGATCATAATCGCAACCAATGTAACAACTGATCCAATGGCATAATGATACCAAGCCTCAGTATGAATGGCATATTTTCTAATCTTTCTAATCTTCAAGCGCATTGCATCCATCTTGATCTTGTGATCATCGATGACATCTGCAACATGCAACTCCAATATCATCTTCTCCTCCTCAATTTTTCTAATTTTTTCCTTCAAGAAATTGTTTTGTTCTTCAACTAAATTTAACCTCTCGACAATAGGGTCGGTTGGAATTTCCGGTCAACAACCTCCTAGATAAATAAAATCTATATCACGTTGGTCGGCATAATTGTCATAAACAATAGATGAACCAATAGTTATGAAAAAATAATATATACCATATCCGAATCATAGACAGGACGAGGGCCGACGGGGGCGGATACCAAAACCATCGCACTATATAAGATGCAATAATAAAAGTAAGAAAATTATTCAAGTATCTATATAAACATACAAGTAAGAATTTTTTTTTCCTTTCAGAAAGAAGATAAGAACAAGAGGCACACCACGGTGGTGCCGGCGACGAGATCGGCGCGGGCGATCGACGGCGGTGAAGACGGGGACGGAACGTGACGGACCGCTAAACCTAGACAAATATTGAGGAAAATGGAGCTTGGAGGTCGAGCTTGGAGAGGAGAAAGCTTAAGTAGTGTGGCTCGGGCATTCCATCGAACACCTCATGTGCATAGGAGGTGAGCTAGAGCACCACAAAGCTCTCTCCTCGCCGGCCACGAAAAACAGAGCAGTGGGAGTGCTCTGCTCGCGGGCGAGGGATATATATAGGCAATTAATTGGTCCCGGTTCGTGGCAAGAACCGGGACTAAAGGGCAGCCTTTGGTCCCGGTTCATGCCAACAAGCGGGACCAATGGTGGTGGGCAGGAGCAAGTCACATTGGTCCCGGTTCGTCCCACCAACCGGGACCAAAAGGTCCAGACGAACCGAGACCAATGGCCCACGTGGCCCGGCCGGCCCCCGGGGCTCACGAACCGGGTCCAATGCCCCCATTTGTCCCGGTTCTGAATTGAACCGGGACTAATGGGCTGACCTGGCCTGGACCATTGCCCTCTTTTCTACTAATGGCAATTCGGTTAATCGTTGGAACACTAGGGAGTGCGGGCACGCAAGAGTCTCGCATGGCTTTGCATGAATTTTGCAAGAAACTTCTCGGTCCCCAGATGTGTTGGCGAGCCTCGCAATTACCTTCGATAAGCATGGCAAATCCTGACAAACATTTCAGATTTTTAGTTTTTTTTCTATCTTTTTTTGTAGCAAGATTAGACGTCAGAGAATTCCGTTGATGAACTGCCAAGGCAAGAGTTAATTTGTCAGTCGTTGCAGGTACCAACATATTAGTGGTATCTAACTATCTAAAAACAACGTATGTCATTGGTTTATTTAGCTTAAAGTCTGATCATGTCGTACAATTAGCAGCACCTAGTTAATTGATGGAGCCATAGTGATCCATCATGGCTGACTGCAGCAACAGGGAACGAACGCGCCCAGTCTATAAATTGGGTCGTTCCCTTATATTATTGGTGAGACCCTCCATAAGATCCCTCACGAAAATTATTAATCATGGAGGATATATTGATACGAGATTGATAGTTTAAGTTGTCTGTCGTGGAAAGCTCCGTCTCTCCAACGACAGTGATCCCTGTCTGTCAAACTAGAATGATGCCTTCTTATCCAAGAACAGGCGTGCAAGGCTACGCATGCCGTTCATGTCCTGCAGGCTGTAGCGTCAGCTGTCGAGGATCAAGTAGTGACTTGGACACCCCAACGTCGTGCTCAGAGTTCAACGACTATTCGTCAAATAGGAGAGTTCAGTTAACGAGCTAGTTAGTTTTATCATACATAATTCTTTTTCGCAGGTAATAATAATAATTAGTTCGATCATACATGGTCGTAGCTAATGAATTACCATCCTTTTTTGCACTAAGCTAGTTAGTTTTCATATTTTTTAATTCCTCATACACGCACTGAAGCACCATATGAGCAAACTTTCTCTACCTTATTACTATATTTCTGTTGGAATTGACATACTAGAGAGTTCATGTTGGTTAACTACAAAACTAATGTACGAGCAGTAATCAGTTTACAGGCAAAGCTCGTAGATGATGATTGCTTCCTTTCTGAGCACACAAACAACATGTGCCTTCCGGATAGCTTCGTCGACGCATGTGTTGCAACTGGAGATGTTTGTGTCTCTTCGGCATTGTGCTAGGGCATATGTGGCCTCTCCTTACACGATGGTGTCTCTGGTGAACATTCTTGGAGAAGTTGACACCTTCCGAGGCAGTGTCATGACCAAAGACTTGAATGCTTCTTGGTACCTCAATCCTGTGTAGTTCCTACCAGGGCAACTAAAGCTCAGGACCTGGCTTGCAGCGGTACTGACACTCGGGAGCAGAGAAGCCAAGGCAACTAAAAGAAATTATATCTTCATGCTAGGCAACTTCATCTAAAAATAAAAATAAGAAGTAAATGTTAGTTTAGTTAATGGTGGCAACTATATCTTTTTATAAAGGGAAAAGTATATTTTTCGTCCTTAAACTTTTACGATAGTTTAGAAATCGTCCCTCAACTCCAAAACCACCAAAACTCAGTCCCTCAACTATTTAAACCGGATATTTTTCGTCCCTTAGGTGGTTTTAGTATGATGTGAATCCGGTTTTGACTAAAAGTGGCCATGTGGCCTGGTTTTATGACTTAGCGTCCCGTGATCCTGAGCTCGCCGGTGCGATTCACACGGCAGGTCTCAGGGTCGACGATCTTGGCGACTTGGCCACGGTGGTGGGCGGCAGGAGGCCGGCCGTCCCGTATCGGCGGCCTCCTCGGCCGAGTCTGTAGACGCGCCGATGGTCGTGCTCTCAATCAGCCCGTACCCCCCGCAGGATCTCCATCGACAACGTGCAGAGGAACGTCTCCATGGTGTCGGAGTCCTCGAGGCAGAGGCTGTTCGTCACCATCTGGACCATGGATATTGTAGAACAAGAGCTCAAGGAATCGATATATCGCACAGGTTTACATCTTTGCCGTGCTGTACAACAACCTAGCTAAATTAAAGATCAGTTAACGACCCCTACTAGCTAGCGCTGCCAATCCTGTGCAATTGAGCGCACAACCGAACGTGCGTGCATGGGAGGAGGAGGTCCTGAAGACGTGTGCCAAGTCCTGCATGATGCGATCCTGGCAGCGTTGAGCAGGTTGGTAGTGGTGACGGCAGCGGCGAGCGCGCCACGCTGGAAGTGGACCGAGTTGGGGTAAAAACTAGGTCACGTGGCCAGTTTAATCAAAACCGGTTTGACATCATACTGAAACCACCTGAAGGGACGAAACTTATCGGGTTTACATAGTTGAGGGACTGAGTTTTAGTGGTTTTGAAGTTGAGGGACGATTTCTAGACATTCGCAAGAGTTCGAGGACGAAAAATATACTTATCCCTTTTATAAATACGAAATGCATAGCTTTGTAATTTGCCCAACTAATCAATCAAATATATGAATTATATTCTACTTATAATGCAAGACGTTTTTCGACTGTAGTGTAGTGTGGAAAAACGTCTTACATTATGGGACAGAGGAAGTACCATTTTGGTGGTTTAATCATGCTCTAGTTTTTTTTACCTTCCCCAATTAGTCATCTATCCTTAGCACACAATGACTAGTTGCTGACAATAGAAAACCTCCTCGAGCATGATTAAACCACCAAAATGGTAGAAAATATTGCGTATATTATGATACAATAAACTAAACGATAGGTATGATGGTGGTTGAGCTCACATCTGCGCACACTTATGTCCCCCTTATGCCCTGCCCTAGTTCACTAGCTTTGCCAAAGATTGTGATATGCATATAAGTAAAACGAATCAAAACACCAAGTTCTAACCACATGCAAAGATTTAAGTCCAAAGTTGATATATATATTTCAAAAATGAGCCAATACATTTCCTTTTGTACATAATAAGAAAATCAAGTTCTTCTATGGATAGGACCTCTAACAATCATCCATAATAGGAACATTCTGTTTTCCTCAATGTGTGAATAGACTTTAGTTTTATGGCATACATACATGGATTCAAAAGCTATAAAAAATAGATTTCATAAAAAAGATTGGTTAGTCTTTAGTGGGCTGGTAATTTATCAAATTAGTCGTTCTGTGCTCATCATTTTCCATGTATGTTGGGAGGTGGCAATTAACTGCATTTTGTAGACATACTGGCAACCATGTGGCGTACTAATGTTTCTCATATTTGCCATCAACAGGTGAAGATCTTGCTTGTTTATCTTACATGTTATATCTTATTGTTTCGTATAATTTCAGAATGCTAGGTATTCGATACATCACATAGGCCAATGGTCAATTACATTCGTTAATAAAGTTATAGTTAAGCATTCTTTATGTTGTGATTACTTAAACTAAAGAACATACCATGGTTAAGACCATCTCTGTACACATGTGTGCCCCTTGTGCCATGCCCTGGTCTACAAGCTTTACCAAAGATATGTCCACAAACAAATCCATGTCCTCAAAACACCGAATTGTAACTAAACAAGTCGAATGACCGTGCGCTGCCCTGGAACAATAAACTTAGACATAGAGACATTTATTGGTTCAAACATGGGGGAGGGGGCATTGGCCCCCTCAGCTAAATAGCTTGCCCTCTACTAGTATATTGTATTCGTGGTGTAAACATATTTTATATCAATTGGACCATCCTAACCCGAAATCCTATCTACGCACAAGACGAGCCCGTCGTAAGCGAGCCTAACCAAGACGAGCCCGTCGTAAGCAAGCCTCAAGACGCTCGCTATTGCCTGGATAGGCAACACGAAGCGGAGGTAGCTGTGCAAAGGAGAGGATGAGCATGTGTAAGAGATGGGCGATTGTGCACGAGTGGTCTGACGAAGTGGACGAGCGCGAGAAACTAACTCACAGCTAAAAGTTCGACGATACTGACAAACTGAATTTTCTAAAACTGACGAACTAATTTTTTTGAAAGTTTGATAGCACATATTTAATTGACGAACTGAATGTGTGCATTTGTCAGCATTTCCACGTCTTGGCTCAGTTTCAGGTTAGTTAGATTAGGCTGTTGTGGGAGCTCGTGGGATAGCAAGATTTCAGCTCATGCAGCGGCAACATATCTGCGTACGGGTGGACGTGGAATAGCACGGCCGGAATACGCGTTCCTAGCTATACTTTCGTTCCTTTCGGTTGTATAAGCAAAACGACGTCTTCTCGATCCCCTTGATTGCTCGTCCCCAGGATCGCTGGTTCGCCTTTCACGTTTCATCACGGGCATAGAACACTGCTTAGGTTGTTGACTGGTGACTTTAACATAAAAGTTCACAAAGAGTCATAAATTCATGAAAAAAGTTCAAAAAAAAATATAAAGTTTTGCAAAATGTATTGGAATTTAAAAAAGTTCATCACTTTTGAAGAAAAAACTTCACAAATCTGAAAAAAGTCAACGACTTTGGAAATAAGTTCACAAAAAGAAAAAAAATTCATCGATATTTTGACAAAGTTCATCAAATTTGAAAAAGATAAGTCAATTTTGAAAAAGTTCACAAATATTTAAAAATGTCCAAAAAATAGAAAAATGTTCATTGAATAAAAAAAACAGTTCATCAAATGAAAAATAGTTCAACGCATTTAAAGATATTCAATGATTTGAAAGTTTGTCAAATTGGAAAAATAGTTCAACGCATTTTAAAAAATATCGAATTTGATTTTTTTTTTGTCAAATTTGAAAAAATCTCATCGATTTTAAAGAAAAAGTTTAAGAAATCGATAAAAGTTCATCAAACCCAGGAGAAGGAAAAAAGAAGAAAAGAAATACAAAATCAGAAGAAAGAAAGAAAGAAGAAAAGACATAAAACGATGAAAGATAGCACATCCTGGTCGAGGGTGGTGGGGTGCTTACTGCAGTGTACAATTAACTAGGGCGATCTCGGTTCGATTCACAGAACTAACAGATATTTTTTGCGGTTTGAATAAACTGAAAAACATCTACATGGGCCGCCCCAGTGTAGAGGGTATGCGTCCGTTTGCGAATTGCCGTCCATCGGGAGGACCCAGATGGGCAAGCCCAGCAGCGCAGGAGCCTATGGCCTGTTTTTTTTTCTGTTTCCTATTCTTGTTTTTTGCTTTATTTTTGTACTTTTCTTTATACTTTAAATGTTCTCTCTCTCTCTCTCTCTCTCTCTCTCTCTCTCTCTCTCTCTCTCTCTCTCTCTCTATATATATATATATATATATATATATATATATATATATATATATATATATATAGATAGATAGACACACACACACACACACAAATAATCTTCAAGAAAACATTTGAAAAATGTACACGAGTATTTGATAAATGTTGAATAAGTATTAGAAAATGTTGAACAAAATTTTTAAAAATGCTGAATAATATTTTAAAAAGGTTAAACAATTATTTTAATTTTTTGAATAATTATTAAAAGTCTGGAAGAAGTATTTGATAAAAGTTGAGTAAGTATTAAAAATTATTGAACATTGTTTTGAAAAAAAATGTTGAACAAGTATTTCGAAATGTTAAATAAGTATTGTAAATGTTGGACATGTATTTAAAATTGTTGAATAAATATTGGAAAATGTTCAACGGTATTTGAAAAATGTAGAACATGTATTTGAAAGATGTTGAATAAGTATTAAAATGTGGAACATGTATTTTGAAAATGTTGAATAAGCATTCGAACAATATTGAGCGTGTATACAAAAAATGTTGATCACTTATTAAATTTTTTTTGACATATATGAAAATGTAGAGTGAAAAGGAAAACAAACATAAGAAAAAAGAAAAAGAAAAACAAACAAAAAATGGAGATGAAATAGGGAAAACCTAAATTATTTGGGTTTAAGTTGCCTCATCCTAGTACCATGTCATGAAGTAAAGGCTAGTTGGTCAGACGCTGTTGCTGGAAAGTGTGGACCCGGGTTCGATTCCTTGGCGTGCTCTATTTCCTCTTCGTATATTTCGGCCCGATAAGTGTCTAGCTTTAAGCGAGTGGTCCTCTTTGAGCTCGGTGAGAAATAGGTCTCGCGCGCTTTCAGCTAATACATGTGGACACCTCCCGGCGGGGGAAGCCCAGATGGGCCGGCCGAGCCGCGTGACAGGCAAAGGCAATTTTTTTTTCTGTTTTCTGTTCTTGTTTTTAACTTTATTTTTGTACTTTTATTTATGTTTTAAAATCTTATACACACACACACACATATATATATATATATATATATATATATATATATATATATATATATATATATA
>NC_041393.1:8809706-8822865 GCF_002162155.2 Triticum dicoccoides
AAATGTCGAATAACTATTAAAAATGTTGAACTATTTGCAGAATGATGAATAATTATTCAAAAATGTAGAACAAGTATTTGAAAAATGTAGAATAAATATTAAAATATCTAATAAGTACTTGAAAAGTGTTGAATAAGCGATCGGACAATGTTGAACGTGTGTACAAAATGTTGATCACTGATGAAGAAAATGATTTTGACATACAAGAAAATGTAGAGTGAAAACAAAAACAAACATAAGAAAAAAGAAAAAAATGCAAATCGAGAAAATGAAAAAAAATGAAGAAATTAAAAAACTAGGGAAAGAAAAAAATAAAAAATAAAACGAAAAAAATGGAGAAAACCGGAGAAGAAATAAAAAACCAAAAAAGAAGAGAAAACAGAAATAAAAAACGGTGTTTAACGTCATGTAATTCGCCTGTGCTATTCTAATGTTAACCCTACTGTTGTGTATTGGTTTGAAGCACTAGGCCCACTCGTAGGAACCCATGTTCGATCCCTGGGGTGGCATTTTCGTTTTTTTCGCTCATATGGTAATCAATTTGACTGTTTATATGAAATTAGTTTAGTGCAAAATAAGACTGTACATATGGTAATCAATTTGTACAAGATATGGTAAATGAATTACCATCTTTTTTGCACTAAGTAAGTTTTTTTTTTGCACGGTTGCACTAAATTAGTTGAGTAGCTAATAATACATAATTCTTTTTTGCAGGTAATAATAATAATTAGGTCAATCATACATGGTCATAGTAAATGAATTACCATCCTTTTTTGCACTAAGCTAGTTAGTTTTTATATTTTTTTAATTCCTCATACACGCACTGAAGCACCATATGAGCAAACTTTCTGTACCTCATTACTATATTTCTGTTGGAATTGACGTACTAGAGAGTTCATTTTGGGCCACGAGTGGGCCGAGAAGCCTGCTCGTTCTGTCCAGACTTACTCAGGGGTGCAATAAAGAAATAAGTAATGCATGAGCTTACAGGATGGCGGAGAAGCTCAGGTACGGCGGCATCGAAGCGCAGATGGCCGCAACGAAGGAGAGGAAGCAGACGCCTCCCCTGGCCCAAAGCACTGCCTGAACGAGCTTGTACGACACCATCCTCGATCCTGTTGCAAATCAACAAACGGTAAGTAAGAAGGATGAACAGTTGAAATTTATACTCACCAGCAAAAGGGAGAAAATTATGATCGTTTCTTAGGGAGCATTATGGGCATCATTCTCATCGTCTCCACCATGCGTTCGTCGTCTACTTCTGTGCACACATGTCTTCCATGTCGACAGCCACTGGTTTCTTATAATCTTGCAAGTAATTCTCATTATAAAAATGTTTACACCACGAATACAACATACTAGTAGAGGGCAAGCTATTTAGCTGAGGGGGCCAATGCCCCCTCCCCCCATGTTTGAAACAATAAATGTCTCCATGTCTAAGTTTATTGTTCCAGGGCAACACATGGTCATTCGACTTGTTTAGTTACAATTCAGTGTTTTGAGATCATGGATTTGTTTATAGACATATCTTTGGTAAAGCTTGTGAACCAGGGCATGGCACAAGGGGCACACATATGTACAGAGATGGTCTTAACCATGCTATGTTCTTTATTTTAAGTAATCACAACATAAAGAATGCTTAACTATAACTTTGTTAACGAATGTAATTGAATTGGCCTATGTGATCTATCGAATACCTAGCATTCCGAAATTATAGTAAACAATAAGATATAACAAGTAAGATAAACAAGCAAGATCTTCACCTGTTGATGGCAAATATGAGAAACATTAGTACACCACATGGTTGCTAGTATGTCTAAAAAATGCAGTAAATTGCCACCTCCCAACATACATGGAAAATGATGAGCACAGAACGACTAATTTGATAAATTACCAGCCCACTAAAGACAAACCAATTTTTTTAGGAAATCTATTTTTTATAGCTTTCGAATCTATGTATGTATGCCATAAAACTAAAGTCTATTCACACATTGAGGAAAACAGAATGTTCCTATTATGGATGATTGTTAGAGGTCCTATCCATAGAAGAAATTGATTTTCTTATATGTACAAAAGGAAATGTATTGGCTCATTTTTGAAATATATATGTCAACTGTGGACTTAAATCTTTGCATGTGGTTAGAACTTGGTGTTTTGATTCGTTTTACTTATATGCATATCATGATCTTTGGCAAAGCTAGTGAACTAGGGCAGGGCATAAGGGGAACGCAAGTGTGCGCAGATGTGAGCTCAACCACCATCATATCTACTAGATCAGGAGCGCGCCTTAGCGCGAGGGTGCTGGTCCAAATGTTGTGGTCAAACAAATAATGCTCATTCAGACAGGATAACAAAATAAAATAAAGAAGAATCATTCACTTAAGCTTTTACTATGTGAGAGACAATATGACATTACTAGTCAATAATCTGATGCAAAAGAGTGTTTCTAAATATATGTACCTTCAACATTGATAATACCATATGAGCAATGGTGCAAAAAAATTCATTGGTAGCTGGCAAGGAGAGGATCAATACGATAGAAGTCTATACAAATGTTGAGCATTGCAACTTTACAAAATACTACAATGAAAAGGTATATCATAAAGTATAAAAGCATGATCTATCATTCTACATCGGTACATAAGTTCTATAAAATATAGCCAAGTAGTTCATACTCGCAAGTGTAAAAACTGGTGTTACAGCAGCTGGAAACAATGTTATAGAAACATCAATAACGGTATGGCCTTTGTCTTTGTTAGTCAATCAACAAACATGTATGGTATCTTGTAGATGATCATCGCTGAGAACTCCTACTTCCTCTTTCCAAGTGAAAAAGGGCATGTTTTGAGGTGAATCTAATGCAGATAGTAGTGGCCAATACTTGACAGGAAAGGCTGATAGCGTCCTCAGGCTTCATTTTTCTGATGAAGCTGTAACAATGCAAGCTTCAGTGATACATGAGTAATTTCTCTTATAGTATGAAATAATATTACAATACAAGCTTCAGTTAATTCTTAATTTTCCAAGAAATGAAAGGAACAGTGTAACTTCTTAAACAACAGTAGCACGACAACACAAATATGGAGTTAAATTTACATGTGCAGGTAGTACAGATTGTACATAACACATGTTTAGTTATGAAATACTCCCTCTGCAACAAATATAAGATCGTTTAGATCACTTACTCTAGTGAAAGCACTACCATAACATATGTCTAAAGCATGGCATTGAATAAGAAAAGAACACCATTATAATGCACTATATGTTCAAAGAAAGGGTGATGAGAAATCCCAGATACAACCGAAGATGGAAATATAAGAAAACATTATTAGGACAAAGCAGTTCAAATCACAACATGAAGCATCTTGTTCAATTTGACATGGATAACAATAGAAGGAGAAAACAAAGCCGAACCTTGGCCCCTGCCACGGGCTATTCTCTCATAACTCGTACGTCCAAAACATGAGTTGTTTATTCTTATGAAGATATTAAAATTGCATCAAGTAGCAGGCACTCTCTATCGTATATATTTTTTATAAAGGTAATGTGAATATAAGATAAAATGGTTCTTTCGAATATCACAAAATATGCTACAAACATGTATATTCCACGGATAGATGGAGTGGCCTGAAATTGCATGCAAGAGGTTGAGAAAAGAAAAATACTTGTTAAAGAGTTACTGGAACAAAGGCAGAGTCTGCAAGAGAAGTGATTACTTGCCAGATTCAACCTGATCTCCAATTCTCCATAAAACAAAGATTTTTGGACATGTACACTTGGAGAGGTGTCACCGCCGTGTAAAGGTATGAATACATCCATGAGAGCACCACGGACAGAGCTAAAAGGAAGTAATACAAAAAAGTTCTCTTATCGATGGTCCAACCGTACGTAAATACCTAAAGACTGGACACTTCACCATAATTATTTTCATTTTAGAAATACGTAAAAGCATAAACCTATCAACAAAATGACTCATGGCTAGACCTGGACATCAACCTTGTATATGCAGCACGTGTTTCAGAAAGCAACCTATTTACCGAACATATATAATTAAACTTTGTAAGCATGCATCTCTTACAATTAAAGTAGCCACCATATAATTGGAATAAAAATGTTGCAGAAACAATGTACCAAAAATAAGGGTGAAATGCAAACTGATTCAAGGGTAAAAAAACATGCAAGGATTTATTCATGTTGGTGGCTCACCTGTAGAGACCAACAATTATCTTTGCTTCACAGCTTGCTAGCAATATCAGTCAAGAGCGTCCAATTTGCTGAAAAATTTGAAATAGTCAGCAACACACTGGAAATCTAAAAATCTGAACCCTACAAACAAACAAATATATGTTTGTATCATGAAAAACTTCAGATATGACTTTGGCATCTTTTAAGCAACATTACACCCAAGGAGCTAGCAATACTATGGAGATCAGGAAATGGTTAAATATGCAATGCAACGAAATTAAAATGTGTAGTAAATATTCTGAACAAAATAAGGGACTGTTAGACAGAACAAACTTAGATGATTGCAGGCAAATTGCTTCTTGTCATGACAACAAACTCAAGAATCAACTGGAACAACATTAGCCTGTTCAGTATTGTAGTTCAGCTGCGCCTACCAGAATCACGAAAATCTAAAACTATAGTTGCCTGCTCTCTAATTTCCGAGTGACATGGTTCAATTCCTGCAAAGAAAACAACACATCGGCAAGGCAATCAACACAGGAAAATGCAAGTACTTTAAAATTAACATGAGAACAAAAAGAAGGGTACTGTGAATAAAATGTACTGCCCAGGAGCGCGCCACCACAGGGGGAAGGGTAAAATACGATTGACATTGGCCAAAGAACTGGTACCTTTGAGATGCTCAACAACCTCGTTAGAAAATCCCGCCCAATAACTCAACAACTCTTCAGTGAACCAATTATCTACACACAATATCATCAGGGTCAATTATCCAAATGAGCCAACTAAAAGAAACATCAATAGGGAAACAACAAACAACAGCAGGAGCAGCAAGGCACAAAAAAACAATAGCAGAAATTGTAGGCCATGAGCAGCAAGGGCCGGCCACGAGCAAGACGTGCGCAACGGTCGGCAAGCAACAGTAGCAACACGGCACACAACAAAAATAGCAGCAAGAGTCGGCCACGATCAGGACGCAATCGAGAGCCGTCCACGAGCACGACACACCCGGAGCCGCCGACGACAAGAGAAAGAAGCACTTCCATGACGCGGGGAGACGCACGAGCACACAAGTCCAGCAAGACAAAGCAGCAGTGCCATGAAGCGGCAGTGGGAGAAGGTGAGCTGGAGAGAGGACCTACTGGCTACCGGATATGGTCGCCGTCGTCCGCTGGACCTTGACGGATCTTACGGGAAGGGAGGGGACGGCCAGGATCTGGTCGTCGCCGCCGGCATCAGCGGCGAGTGTGTCAGCGGTGAGGCTGCCGCTTGCCTCCTTCTGGCCACCTTCCGGTGCCTGCGAGATGTGAGTCCAAATTAAGTCTCCGGAGGAGAAGGTAGATCCGGTGAAAGCAAAGCGCACTCTCGATGCCCTGAGGAAACCGGCAAAGTCTCCACCGAGAACCAACTATGAGCGCATTACTGAACAGACATATCTCCAAGCGGAGTGGTCGGGAAGTACTGTCAGACATCAAAGGTCAAGAGAACGAGCAGCTGCAAAAAAAATTGACCAACTCGGCGAACAAGCAAACCAATCGTGCCCCCCGCTTAATGTGTCTAGCGGCAACATCGTCGCTAATGCTCCGGGGATGGTGGCCGGTTATGGCAATCTACAAGATTACCTGCCTGACGATCAACTTCCTGATTTCATGGAGGTGGACGAACACATATACGAGTACGGGAAGCCTCTCGTCAAAGCTGAAAAATCTCTAACAATGATGATGCGAAGATTCCATAATTGGTACATGAAAACCTGCAGAGAGTCTGGGGGGACGAATAGTTTGTATCTGAACATTAAAGAGGAGCACGACCTCGTTGGAACTGATCTGTTGTGTGTTTCATTTGAGGAGTTCTTCGCGTTCTTCAATCAAAAGGCCCTCGATAAATTAACGGTCTTTTGCTACTGCCTGTAAGTACTATTTCTGTCATTAAGTCTCTATATATAGCTCGGCTCTTTCATTGCATGTATTTATAATTAATTATCCTCAATATATTATGCAGATTGAAGATCGTCGAGTGCAGAAAACAAAAAATTTATGATATTGGGTTCATTAACACAAATATCATAGATGAATTTCTAGTTAAAAAGAACGCCGAAGAGGCCGAGGCCAACTTGCTACAATCGTTGATCAAAAATCAAAACAAAGATACCATACTCTTTCCTTACAACTTCAAGTGAGTGTTACTGTCGTGTGCATATTCGGTTTCCCTTATTACTCGAGCGAGGTTATAGTAATTGAGTTGATGAGTTATGCATGCGTGCGCAGCTTCCACTATGTTCTTCTGGAGATTAAGCTTGAGCGGGGACTAGTAACCGTCTTACACTCGAGACGAAAAGATCCCGAAACCTATGCGGACATGACTAAATTGCTCAACAAGTAAGTTCAATCGATCATTATCGCACCGTATCGGCAACTTTTTGTTCATTTCCTGATATCTCAAGTAATAATAATTAGTTTTTGTCTTGCAGGGTTTGGAAACAGTTCACCGCAGAAGCTCCGGAGCTCTGGAACTGCTGAAGGAGCTGCGATATACATACCCGAAAGTAAGTACTACTGGCTAGCTAGTTGCGCGCATCTCCTGTTGATTCTATAGCTATAGTTTCATAAATGCCATTTATAATGCTTTATTATCAGTTTGATTGACCTCTATTTCTCGTAAAGTGCTTGTGGCAGGGAATGATTTCTGTGGATACTACGTGTGCGAGTTCATCTACAACGCGACTTTGAAAAATAAGCGGGGCTACTCTAAAAGACAATATGAAGTGCGTAAGCAATAATATTCACAATTTCATTTTATTACACCATCATTTCTGTTCAGTTTCATTCATATATATGTATTAATTAACCCCCTTCTTCAAATTAGACGTGGCAGATGCGGAATGAACTCCTAGAACCAGATCGCATGAAAGCAATTCAAGAGGAATTGGCGGGATTCTTTCTTGACCACGTCATCAATAAAGCTTGAAAATACCATGTGGAACTTGATTTCAATGCTAGGGGATTGTAATTAAGAGATCTTACAGATTGTATATGTATGTAGCCAGTAGCGTCGGATAGATAATACGAAAACTTGTTGTTCGACCAATCTCTCGGAGAAGGAGAGGTCGATCGATCACTTCTCTCGGTATGCATGACGAACTTCTGTACTTAATGGTTCCCTTCATTTTCTTACTAGCTAGCGTATCGAGAGCCTCTCTATGTATAGTACGTAGCATCGACCAAGCACGAACATAAGAGATGACACTTCTCTCTATTAATTAGCTAGCTAACACAATATATGAAACACCTAAATTAACCCCCCAAAACCCCCAACCCCCCCATTTCAAAAAAACAAAAACCCCAGCCACTGGAATGCTGACGCGTGGATGCCTTTTGGTCCCGGTTGGTGCCACCAACCGGGACCAAAGGCCCCCCTGCCTGGGCTTGGCGCACCGGCCACGTGGAGGACCATCTGTCCCGGTTCGTGTTAGAACCGGGACTAAAGGGGGGAGGTATTAGTAACAACCCATTAGTCCCGGTTCATGAACCGGGACTAAAGGCCCTTACGAACCGGGACAAATACCCCCTTTTCTACTGGTGAAAGCCCGTAGAATGCAAAGCTCAGAAACAAACAGATCGAGAGAAAAGAAAATGCCAAGAGAGATCTGGCATGTTGCTGGCAGGTGGTGTACCTCCAGGACGGTGATAGTCTGCGCAAACTGGAGCGGCCTATCCACGACGGTGAATAGATCCGCGTGCCCTGAACGGGAGCGCGACAAGGAGCACCATGAGTCACTCTTTAAGGCTGAGTGGCATGCTGCCAAGCACCTGGGCGAGGAACGACACGTAGAGGATGAGGAAGTGCAGTCTGAATGACACTGACATGGCCAGGAGCAACCACGGGTTGACCTATGGAGGCATCCTCGGCAGGCTTGTGTCTGTTGAGCGAGTTGAACATCCCGATCGCCACGAGCATGGAGAGTGAGAGCATCGTTGCCCTCACTTTGTCGGCCTGGAAGGAGTCGCAGGGGTTGTCGTCGAAGGTGAAAGTTCTAGCACCAGCAATGAAGGGCGCAACTGTGAAGTTGTCCCAGCTAGAGAACTGACCCCAGTTCGAGAGTTGTGAGTAACTGACAAGTGTGTGGCCATCTCCATTGAGATCAATGCCCTTGAAAGATCCGTGGGTGTACCAGATGACAAAGATACAAACGGTTGTAACCCTCATGTAAAGGCCAATGACCTACAAGTTATGTGATTAGTGAGAATTATAATCTCGAGAAGAAAGGCATAGATGCCTAAAACAGATCAAACAGATATGTGGTGATCATTTACCAGGTAACAGAACAAAATCTAGGGAGTAATCAATGAGTCGCCGCTCCTCCTTGGTGGTTTCTTCATGATGTCCTTGTTAGGCGGATTGAAACCCAAAGCAGCTGCAGAGGGGCCATCGGTGACGAGATTTACCCATAGAAGTTGAAAAGGTATCAACCCCTCGGGAATACTCAAAGCAGATGTAAGGAAGATTGAAGCAACTTCACCAATGTTTGAGAAAATCATGTATCTGCAGCAGTGAAGCAAGGGCCTTCAGAATACTCAAGGAATAGAAGGTTTTCCACCAACTGGATGTGAAATACGTAAGCAGACACAATCACACAATCATGCTCGATTCAGGAACATCATTTTTAGCAAGCCATATAGAACAATCACAAATAGGCAAGCAACGACAAAACTGTCAATGAGAAGTGCGAAAAAGGCTCTCAGTGCACAAACCTTATTAAAGCTTTCATGTTATTGTAAATAGATCTTCCTTCACCAACTGTGACAAGTATGGTACTGAAATTGTCGTTAGCTAGTGCCATGTCAGAAGCCTCTTTGGCAACCTGGAAAAAATAAAGATTAGATCATTCCAAAAATAGAAGCTGAATAAAAGCATGGTTTTGCAAATATCCCTCTTTTCTTAGAACCTCCAAGTCATGTTCTACAATCTAAACAGAAAAATACTCTTGTTTTGCTGGTTCAAATAGTGTTATCTGGTTAGCATGAAAGCAATAACAAATGAGGGGACAAGGGCTGGCAATGAGTATCAAGTTTGTTTCGATGGTGTTTTACTGCAAGAGAAAACCAGATGTGCAGTTGATCATATAAAAGGAAAACTCTCAGTTAACTATGAAAGACTTCAGAGGATGTGAGATCCTTTCCTAGATGAACACTGAACATGTAAGCTTGAAATCAAATAAGCTAATGCAAAAGGAAATACAAAAGCGAAACTGGGTCATGTGATGTTTTCTGACATACCAAATAATGCATTTCGGCAAGCGGATGTTGCCATATAGCCATTTCCTGATTTATCAAAACCCATGAAAGCCAAGAAGATGGTGAGCTTCAGAAATAAAAGTGACACTTCTAGTGACATCTGTGAGTGGGCAATACAAGTGAAAAGCCAATTAGTACATGCTACTTGAATGCTAAGAAAGGGCATGCACCTATGTAAGAAATTAGCTTACGCACCAAGCAATAGAACCCTCTGGTGCACCACTTGATTGAGGAAGAAATGAAAAAGGGCCGATGCAAAAGGAAATACAAAAGCACCACACCAAGCAATACGTTTTAACTGTACTAATTTATCTTCATGCTTAGCTAGATCTGAACATCTCTTAAATCACCCAATTTTGCAGGAACCTACCTAGACATGAATATCAGTGGGCAGGTCATAAACCAATCTCAGAGTGTAGAAACCAATTACAGTAAAAACAATACATTTCGGCAAATAAACATGACTCATTACTCTTTGCAGGCCAACAATTGATGAATGTACAACTAGAATTTGATACATGAGCACTTTCTTCTAGTAATTTTACCTTGATCATATTCTTGGGGGCCTTTCTGTTTTACATCAGAAGACCCATCAATCTGAGGAATAGTATTGGTCACTGAAGTACTCTCATCAAGCACTGGAGAACTGTGGTAAGACTTCTGAGCATTCAATTCTTATGCCCCAATCATGGGTTCAAGTGTATCAAGAATATCCTGGCACTCCTGCTGAGAAGCACTATCGAAATCCAAGTGAGCAGACTCTAAAGCAAATTCAATGGACTTCTTGGAGAACAAAGGGCTCAGAATGACTTCATTGACTAATTCATCATCAGTTGTTGGCTCCTCTCTAGCCTGTGAGGAGGCCATCCAACTTAAAAGCCCAAGTGCTTCAGAATCTACAAGCTACAAAAGAAAGTGACAAGAGGTGCTTTATTTATCAGGAGAAAGTAAAAACACATTCAAATCGAAAGCATAATATGCAAATGTATCCAGACAAAATACACATACATAATCCCAAGAAGGGGAATATCAGAACCCACATCTAAAATGATTGGCAAGATCAAATAGTGACCCTGGAATGGCATCCTCTACCATCTGAAGTACTCACTTCATACCAAACTGATAACCCACAAGTGTAGGGGATCGCAACAGCTTTCGAGGGTAAAGTATTCAACCCAAATTTATTGATTCGACACAAGGGGAGTCAAAGAATATTGTTGAGTATTAGCAGTTGAGTTATCAATTCAACCACACCTGGATAACTTAGTATCTACAGCAAAGTGTTTAGTAGCAAAAGTGGTATGATAATAATAGTAACGGTAGCAAAATTAAAGATAAATGTTTTTGGGTTTTTGTAGTAGTTGTAACAGTAGCAACGGAAAAGTAAAAAAGCGAAGAACAATATGTGAAAAGCTCATAGGCAATGGATCAGTGATGGATAATTATGCAGGATGCGATTCCTCATGCAATAGTTATAACATAGGGTGATATAGAACTAGCTCCAATTCATCAATGTAATGTAGGCATGTATTCCATAAATAGTCATACGTGAAAAGAACTTGCATGGCATCTTTTGTCCTACCCTCCCGTTGCAGCGGGGTCCTTATGGAAACTAAGGGATATTAAGGCCTCCTTTTAATAGAGAACCGGAACAAAGCATTAGCACATAGTGAATACATGAACCCCTCAAACTACGGTCATCACCGAGAAGTATCCCGATTATTGTCACTTCAGGGTTGTCGGATCATAACACATAATATGTGACTATAGACTTGCAAGATAGGATCAAGAACACACATATATTCATGAAAACATACTAGGTTCAGATCCGAAATCATGGCACTCGGGCCCTAGTGACTAGCATTAAGCATAGCAAAGTCATAGCAACATCAATCTCAGAACATAGTGGATACTAGGGATCAAACCCTAACGAAACTAACTTAATTACATGGTAAATCTCATCCAACCCATCACCGTCTAGCAAGCCTACGATGGAATTACTCACGCACGGCGGTGAGCATCATGAAATTGGTGATGGAGGATGGTTGATGATGACGACGATGACGAATCCCCCTCTCCGGAGCCCCGAACGGACTCCAGATCAGCCCTCCCGAGAGAGATTAGGGCTTGGCGGCGGCTCCATGTCGTAAAATGCGATAAACTTTCTCTCTGATTTTTTTCTCCCCGAGACGGAATATATGGAGTTGGAGTTGAGGTCGGAGGAGGTCCAGGGGGCCCATGAGATAGGAGGCCGCGCCCTAGGGGGCGGGCGCCTCCCTGTCTCGTGGATAGGCTGTGGGCCCCCCTGGCATTAATTCTTTCACCAAAATTCTTATTAATTCCAAAAAGTGCCTCCGTGGATTTCCAGGACATTCTGAGAACTTTTCTTTTCTACGCATAAAACAACATCATGACAGTTCTGCTGAAAGCAGCGTCAGTCCGAGTTAGTTTCATTCAAATCATGCAAGTTAGAGTCCAAAACAAGGGCAAAAGTGTTTGGAAAAGTAGATACGTTGGAGACGTATCACAAACCTAAAATTATCTTCCACCCTCTTGAATTTGACCATTAGTGTGCTTGTCAGGCATTTATTCTGGGACCACCAGGAGCACCAGCTACCAACAACCAGGAGCCAAACAATGCAGTTCTTCATCTTACAACTATTTTAGGTACATTATATAGGTTGGGAAAATTGGTTCGGCATGTTTCTTATTTATAAACTGCTTTGGATAACACTACAAAATGACCCAATAATATATGCATAACTCAGATCAAGCCATAACCAGATAACTAAGATATGAGAACTACCTTTTCATGTTCATCAAATGACTGAGATGTTCTTTGACCAGAATCATCACTACCAATATTTTCACAACAGTCATTTTGTGAGAATGTGATAGTCCCAATAACATCGGCCAATGATTTAAAGAACCTCTCAAGCTTTTCCGATTCTTCAATGGCAGAATCTTTGTGATGGGACCCCTCCTCTTTTGGATCCAACGTAGAAAGAGCACTCTCATACTTAATACCATGAAGAAAACTTTTAAGAACAGCATCCCGCGGTGGTCTACCAATATCAGCAGGTTTTGTTTCATCCAGTAGTCTTAAGTGCTCAAGTTCCTAAGCAAAGCAGGTATGAGAGGTTTACCAATAAGTAAATCATGAGAAAAGGAATGTAAAGCCAGATCTGCCTCTCCATTTGAATGAACACCAAACCAAATCGCTAGGAAGTTTCTGAAATCTCTAGCTCTAGATTCTTTAGGGAGGGAGAGAGAGGGGAAAGAGATGTACCTGGAGGTCTAGCAGGCGCGGTGGGAGAGCCTGGTGAGCCCGACCGCCGCCGCTACTGATGGCTCCACCCTTGTGGTAGCCGGTTGCAATGACGCGCAACACCTGTCCTCCTCCTGTCGACGCGCCAGCCGGTGGCAAGGGCGTGCTCCGGTTGACCTTCTCCCATTGAGCGCGCAACAGCGCCCTCCCCGGGGAAGAGCAGCGCCACATTCCTCTCCTCCCGTCACGCGAGGTTACTGGGAAGCGGCAGCGCGAGCGGCAGATCCTCGATGGCGAGCGGCAGAGAGAGGCAGACGACGGGAAGGGGGACGAACGATGGTGAGAGCAGGAGCGATGAGGCTGGTGGCTAGGGTTAGGGTTTGGAGAAGAGAGAGAGAGAGGGAGAGAGAGA
>NC_041393.1:8823260-8858162 GCF_002162155.2 Triticum dicoccoides
TGGATAGGTGACCGGGCGAGCGGCGACGGCGGCGGCGGCCGACGGCGGTGGGGCAGGGAGGGACGCGGGAGGGAGAGAGAGAGAGAGGCAGGCGCGGGAGGGGGAGAAGGAGGCGAGCGGGGTGGAGGGGGAGGGGAACGATGGTCTCTATGGTCTTGCCCTGCCTGCGCTATAGGATCTTTTCCCAGCCAGGTGAAATGACGAGAATGCCCTTGGCGGGGCAGCGTAATTACGCGCGGTGGCACGGCCAGGTTGGACACTGGGAAAATATCAGACGGCTAGAGACGATTGGGTAAATATCCGACGACCCACAGCGACCGAGCCCGAGATCCAACGGCCAGAACACAATCAAGAAAACGATCCGACGGCTAGAATGCTCTAATCGCTGAGGAGCGCCGGTGGAATGTTGAGTTCTTGTTTATGGATCATTTGGTTTATTGTATCATAATATATGAAATATTTTCTATCATTTTGGTTGTTTAATCATGCTCGAGGAGGTTTTCTATTATCACCAACTAGTTATTGTGTGCTAATCATAAATGACTAATTGGGGAGGATAAAAAAACCCAGAGCATGATTAAACCACCAAAATGGTATTTCCTCTGTCCCATAATGTAAGACGTGTTTTTCACTACACTACAGTCAAAAAACGTCTTGCATTATAAGTAGAATATAATTCATATATTTGATTGATTAGTTGGTCAAATTACAAAGCTATGCATTTCGTATTTATAAAAAGATATAGTTGCCACCATTAACTAAACTAACATTTACATCTTATTTTTATTTCAGATGAAGTTGCCTGGCATGAAGATATAATTTCTTTTAGTTGCCTTGGCTTCTCTGCTCCCGAGTGTCAGTACCGCTGCAAGCCAGATCCTGAGCTTTAGTTACCAAGAAGCACTCAAGTCTTTGGTCATGACACTGCCTCGGAAGGTGTCGACTTCTCCAAGAATGTTTGCCAGCGACACCATCGTGTAAGGAGAGGCCACATATGCCCTAACACAATGCCGAAGAGACACAAACAACTCCAGTTGCAGAACATGCATTGATGAAGCTATCTGGAAGGCACATGTTGTTTGTGTGCTCAGAAAGGAAGCAATCATCATCTACGAGCTTTGCACTCTTCAAGTTTCTGTGAGATGATCAATTGGGCATCTCTAGTGCAGTGGTGTAGTGTGACACTCCAAAATTTTTGTGATTTTTGTTTTCAGAAAGAGCCTTGCTTGGTTTGAAAGAAGGTCATTTAAACCCTTCCTAAAAACCATCTTCTAAGTTTGCCCTCTCAAAAATCTTTTTCTTGGATTTAGTTTCTTTTAAAAAGAAAACCTTTTTGATTTTTGGTCTTTCATTGGATTTTGACCCACTCTGGTTTACCATGCCTCCTATGGTAAAACTACCCCAAAACCCCTCCTCCCACTTTGGTACAACCCAAACATTCTGTCAAAACTAATAAAATCCATTTTTGGATTTTATTCCAATTATTTTTCCTCCCAAAATAATTCTGTCTTTTCTTTTGAGCCTAGGTGATTTGCAAAGCAAGTACCATAATGCTTTTGATTTTTGTCCTCAACTCAACACCCCTGGATAGTCCTTTGTACCCACAACCCAGAACCATCTTGATTCACTCTTCTTCTTTTCAAATATTTCAAATTACACTCACTGCAAGTTTGGACCAGATTTGCCAAATTTGGTGAAATTCATATCTACACTTCTCCAAAAATTCCACCAAAATTCAGGCAACCTCTAGTTGCAATGAGAGGCCACTCCACCAAAAATTAGCTCAAGGAAAAATCCCTAGATACCAGAATCATTCTTTCGAACACCTGGCATGCACTGTTTTGTTCATATTCAGTAAATTCAGAAAGTTCAGTGTCGTTTCTCCGACAGAACTTCAGTCACATGCTCACTGTGTGTTTGGCTCGATGCTCGCAGCCTGGCCTGCTTGTCCGGAGCTCCACACGCGCGCTTGGCGCCTTCCTGGCGTCGGTGGCGCCCTGGCCCGCCTGCGCCGGCGTGCTTTGCGGCGGCCGAAACACCGTAACAGCCGACAAGAAGCAAAACGGCGGCTCAACGCCGTTCGGCGCCGCCCAAACCTCTTGGTGGCTCCGCGTGGCCATCTCCTTGCCAGCGCACGCATGCAGCACTGTCGCCGTGGCTTGGCACGCGCAGAGCGCGCTCTCTGCCGTCGACGGGCCGTGCGGCTGTTCCGTCGAGGGCAGGCCGTAAACCTCCCTCCCGTGCTGAGCTGGACCCTAAAATGGCACCACTACTCCACCTAGGCGATGCTCAAGCTCCTAAGCCGACCGTCCAGCCACAGCGTCGCCGTAATCAACTCGCCGGACTTATCCGTTCACGGCAACCGACTCGGGCCGGCTATATATAGCACCCCCGAGCCCGCTCTCGCCCCCGCACGACTCCACCACCTCACTAGACCCCGCCTAGCCACTGGGAGAGCCTCGAGGGGCCCTTCTTCCCCGACTCCGGCCGCCCCGTTCCGCCTCGGCCTCCACCTCGATTCGCTCTGGTGAGGCCGTCTCCGACGCCCTAACTCCATCAGCAACCCTCTCGAGCAACTAGGAGACTAACCCCCACTCCTATTTGATCCCCGCAGCTCCCTCCGGCGAGATCCACGACTGCCCAAACCGCCGTCCGTCGGAGCAAGGGCCGCCGTCGACACAGTGCTCGCCGGCGACCACCACCACCACCCACAGACGCGGAACGGTGCACTGATCTCGAAGGTAACTCCCGATCACCTTGCCTCGCCGTGGATCGCCGCCGGCGACCACCGCACCTCTCGGGCGCCGTCGCGCTCTGTTTCTCCATTTGAAATTTCAAACCCGACAGGTGGAGCCCGCCTGTCAGCCTCACAGCCGTTTCTTTTAAACGAAACGTTATCCTGGACTTTTCCACAGAGCCCCCTGGAAACTTTCTGTTTCATTACAGATGGGTCCTTGGACCAAAACTCTTATAACTTTTAAACAGAAAATGATTTTTGATTGATTGCATTTCTGTCATCTTTATTTTTCTGTCTAGTTTTTTGTCATATTTATTTGAAAAATATTTGGAACAGTTTTCTGTACACTCACGGTATTTACGTTGCGTACGTATTTTTCTTATACCGTAGATACCGGAGGAGGTGACGGAGCTGCAAACTTCACACAGTTAAACTCCGACTACTCCGAACCAGGCAAGCATGTTTGAACTCTTGATATGATGAGTGTTGTTGCATGTTTGCATTTTAGTATAGTCATGGCATGTTTATGAACATCACTTTGAATGTTATATTTCATGCACATAAGCGGAAAGCAAGTTTCGGAAAGCATTATGTTGTTGGATACATATTTGCATAGCCATGTGTTGGCATGAGGATGGGTAAGATGGCAGTGTTGTGACATGCCAGTCTTATGCCAGGTTATTTGACTTCCGTGTCATTGTGAAACAAATCACATTTCCATTCATTCCTTCTTTTACTGTCACATGTTTTCCGAAAGGAATATGGCATAGTAGGTTGCAAATCGTTTTCCTGGTACACACCAAATAGAGAGGCCGGGATGAGGGTTCCATGGCCCTGGATTAAAGCCCGTCATCCGGTCAGGGGGCATGGGTGTTTCCGGTTGGGACCGAGAGGGGGGCACCCCTTAGAGCGCGCGTATAGAAATTTGATCCCATGCTATTCGAGGTTGTGGCCTCCCCGTCTCAAAGTTTTTCTTGGACATTGTCCTGGGTGATTCCTGGCATCGTGAGGTGAAATGGGTGTGTACTAGTTAAATGTGTTTCTACTGAAATACCGTAAACGGAACTAGTCCTTCGTGACTATGGAAATCCGTTGGCTGTGGTCAGTTCATCCAACTCTGCAGAGTCTCAAATCTTTCAATTATCTTGTACTTTGTTCAAGTACTATATTCATCTTATCTTGTCAGGTATCGGCCTCAGTGACAAAACTCCGATGGAATTTATGTGTGATAAACCCGGTTAAAAGATTATTCTTGTGGATGGACTAATCTTGTCATTTACATTTATTACAAGCCCTGTCTGCGATGTCGCTCAGACGTCGACGGTGGCATACCTGTTATCTACTTTTGTTATAGGCCCTGTCTGTGATGTCGCTCAGACGTCCGACGGTGGCATATCTGTTATTTACATTTGTTGCAAGCCCTGTCTGCGATGTCGCTCAGACGTCCGACTGTGGCATTTCTTTCAAAGCCCTTTATGTGATGTCGCTCAGACGTCCGACTGTGGCATTTCTTTTAAAGCCCTTTATGTGATGTCGCTCAGACGTCCGACTGTGGCATCTCTTTCAAAGCCCTTTGTGTGATGTCGCTCAGACGTCCGACTGTGGCATTTCTTTTAAAGCCCTTTATGTGATGTCGCTCAGACGTCCGACTGTGGAATTTCTTTTAAAGCCCTTTATGTGGTGTTGTTTAGACGCCCAACTGCGGCATGCATTTTATTTATTTACCTTTCGAGGCGTCGCTCCTGACACCCGATCGATTTTCAGTTATTTATTTTATTTATCAAGTCCTGCAATATTATCGTTGTTAAATGAGCATCATCCTTATTCATGACGCATTCATGCATTCATTGATTATATCTTTTGTCCAAACTGTCTTGCGAGTACTTTCAAAGTACTTACCTGGCTTGTTGATTTGGCCAGATGTTGATGAAGGCGATCTCATGGATGAAGAGTTTGATAGCGAGTCCGACGCCTAGAGGAGTCCCAGTCAGTCCCGTGCGATCCTGTTTTGGTCTTTGTATTATCCGCTTCCGCAACCCCCGAATAAATTCATCGAGCCTTCCCCGACGCTCGATGAGCTGCCAGTTAGGAGTCAAGTTATCCACTACTTTTTCCTCGAGCTAGTAGCATGCCACCACACCCCTGTGTCATAACCGCCCATATGTAAGATATTGGCGAGTTTGTAATAAATTGTCGAGCAGCCTCAGCTCTACCCTGTAATATATTTGATGCTACTAGTTCTTTGTTTATCAAGCATTTGTCTACCAGAAAGGATGACTTTTTCCTATACTGGGATTTAAAGATCGATTTTCTCAATATTTATTTATTGAAAAAGTCGGTCGTGACAGACTTGGTAACCAGAGCCAGGCTGACTGTAGGAAGCCACTAGGTGCGATCGCTAATTTAATTATTAGCATGGCAGTTTTTATTTTTGTTTTTACAAAACGTAGTCATCTTTCTGACAGTCAGCATAAAAATTTATGATCTGATCACTCAGAATTTTTGCCTACTTTTGTAGATGGCCAGCAGCGACTGCGAGTCTCAAATGTTCGCCAACGTGCCAGAGGGGTTCGTCAAACTCCTCTCCTTCGTCGTTCAGGTCGCGATGGGGCCATCCGTGCACCCAGTCTTCACGCTTTATCCACACAAGATCAACGACAGTCTGACCATGCACCAAGCCGCGGTGCAATTCAGGGGAGGGCGTGTTGAGATGCGCCGCTTCCGTTTCTTGGGGAGAGCCATGCCTACAGAGAGGCATGCTATGCAGATGGCAGCCCGCGAGGTGATAGCTCGTCTTCGGGATGTCCTTCCTGCAATGAAGACCCGTCGCTATCGCTACCTTCCATGTCATGTGCCTTACACCTGTCACTACTCATTCTCTTGCCCCAGAGGAGAGCAAGACGAGGCCTTTGAGATGCTTGTCGAGTACCTCCGGGCCCTGGAGGCAACCTTTGACAGCATGGTGGACGACCTCGTAGCTGCCCGCATGGACTCAGTTCATGGATGTGCTGCTAACAGAAGGGAACTCCTACACACCGCTCCACCGCTGACCTTTATCTCGTCCTCAGCTTCTCATTCGCCTACCATTCTCGCTACTGCACGTCGTCTGCCTACCACTGAGGAATTCAACCAGGCCATTGCACCCACTCCCGTTCGTGCTGCACCACTTTTTGCACCCACTCCCATACGTGCTACTCCACCTATTCCGCCCACTCTTACTCAGGGTACTCCGCCTACGGCACCTGCTCCATCAGCTCAGCGCAGCGTTCCTCGTCTGGAACCTATTAGCGAGGAGGAAGTTGATTCCCCAACGTCACTGCGTCTCACCCTCGGCAGGCCAAGGGAGATCCTCACCATCTCCGACTGAGTACGCGTAGACGCCATGCGATGTATCGACTTGTGTAATATGTTTATATGTACATAGGTTGTGAGGAGTAGCCTGTTTGCGCATCATGTAGGATCTAGAGGAGTGCACCAGTTTAAATAACATGTCAGGATTATGTACGCATATCCTGAGTGATGTACTGTATAATTATGCCCGCGTATAAGATATGTAATAGTCCTTCTCCGCGTGCAATCGTGTGTTTCCAAAAATATCCCGGAGTTTAAAAATGTTCTTTGTGTGTGATTTTATTGACTTTTGCGACTCTCTTTCTTATCTTACGAGTTCACAATATATATCCCCAGAGTGAAAGATGTCTCGTCCTTGGACGCGCTCCATGCCAACTCAGCCAGAAGAAAATTATGGCACACCGCAAAACCAAAATTTCACTCAGGGTCAGACAAGTCAATAGGGCAGTGAAACAACTTTTACACAAGTTTGTCGTTTGTATGAACAAAGTCAGCAGCAACACCAGGAAATGATGAACCAATTCATCAATATGGGAAGTAACTGTGGTCAGTATCAACCGCAATCCAAATTATCTGAGTTACAAAAGACGCGTCCTCCAACATTTTCTCATACTGACAAGCCTCTTGAGGCCGATGACTGGCTTCGAGACATGGAGAGAAAATTAATTATCGCACAGTGTTCAGACCGTGAAAAAGTATTGTATGCACCACATTATCTCACAGGAGCAGCTGCATCATGGTGGGAAAACTTCCTGCACATGCACCCCAACAAAATGAAATCACCTGGGAAAATTTCAAAGAAGGTTTTCGTGGGGCACATATTCCTAAGAGCGTCATGAAAATCAAGAAGAAAGAATTTGATGAACTCAAGCAAAGGGCCATGACAGTGTCAGAATACAACAGCCAATTCACTCTACTGTCTCGCTACGCCAATGAAGAACGCATGATCGAGAGCAAGAAGATGGAAAAATTCTTGGAAGGCCTGGCACCCGCCCTTAAGTTCCAGCTAGTTGTGCATACCTTTCCAGATTTTAAAACACTGGTGGATAAGGCCATTACTCTGGAAAATGAGCGACGTAGCCTGGAAGATTTCCGCAAACGCAAAAGGGACCAGACTACTTTTGCTCGCAACCCCAGAAACAAGACGGAAATTCAGAAGGATAGAACACACAAAACCCCGACGGAAAATTCACGCCCAATCAAGAATTTCCATGCAAGAGACAAAGAGTTCACCTATCGCCCAGGAGTTACCTGTTATGCTTGTGGAGAAGAAGGGCACTATGCCAAGCAGTGCCCCAAGCCAAGGAGCTCAACCCCGAAGCTCAATAATGGTGGCAATAATTCAGCACCAAAGTGAAGCAATTTCAGCCCCAACAACAACCACCGGAAAGGTCACTTGAACCACGTGACCCGAGAGGAAGCACAGAACGCCCCAGATATCGTACTCGGTATGTACCCTGTCAACACAATACCTGCCATGGTTTTGTTTGATTCTGGAGGTTCTCACTCATTCGTTTCGAAAAGTTTTGCTTTGCAAAATAATTTTTCGATGCTTCCTTTGGAAAAATCAATGATCATCAAGTCCCCTGGAATTAAGCAAGTGACCCAGACTTACTGTCAAGGTGTGGTTATTGAATTTGAAGGATTGAAGTTTTACGCCAACCTTATTGTACTGGAAAGCAAAGGACTGGATGTCATCCTAGGAATGGATTGGTTAACCACCAACAAAGGTTTTATTGACTGCTTCAACCGTACCGTGATTCTCACACACCATCATGGGAAGAAAATAAAAGTTTCAGCCAAAGAGAGACAAATACCTCGGCAACCTAGATTAAACAAGGTGGACGTTTCCAAGCTAAACAAGGTTCCAGTAGTATGTGAATTCCTAGACGTATTTCCAGAAGAACTACCAGGCATGCCACCGGACCGAGAGATAGAATTCAACATTGAGCTAGCACCCGGAACCGCTCCTATTTACAAGAAACCTTACAGAATGACACCATCCGAATTGGTAGAGTTGAAGAAGCAAATAAAAGAATTGTTGGAGAAAGGATACATACGAGCCAGCTCCTCACCTTGGGGTTCTCCAATTTTATTTGCCAAGAAGAAGGATGGAACAATGAGGTTGTGTATTGATTATCGAGCTCTCAACATGGTCACAATCAAGAACAAATACCAATGCCCTGAATAAATGATTTATTCGATCAGCTCGCACAGGCCAAAGTCTTCTCAAAAATTGACTTGAGATCAGGATACCACCAATTAAAAGTACGAACAGAAGATATCCCCAAGACCGCCTTTACCTCCAGATATGGGCTATATGAGTTCACAGTAATGCCATTCGGGCTAACCAACGCCCCCGCATATTTCGTTCACCTCATGAACAAAGTATTTATGAAGTATATGGACAAGTTTGTTGTGGTATTCATCGATGACATTCTGATATCTTCCAAAACACCAGAAGAGCATGCCGAACATCTCAGGATTGTACTCGGAGAACTCAGGAAACATCAGATGTACGCCAAATTCAGCAAATGTGAATTTTGGCTAAGGTAGGTGGGTTTTCTGGGCCACGTGCTAACCCAAGAAGGTATTACAGTAGACCCAGAAAAAGTCAAGGCCGTACTTGGCTGGAAACCACCAGCTAACGTAATGGACGTACGGAGTTTCTTGGGAATGGCAGGCTATTATCGGAGATTTATTGAAGGATTCTCCACTATAGCAAAGCCCATGACACAATTGCTCAAGAAAGGCAAGAAGTTTGAATGGACAGAAGCATGTGAGAAAAGCTTCCAAGAGCTAAAAAGCAAATTAACAACGACACCAGTACTAATTGTGCCAGATATACACAAGAATTTTGAGGTATATTGTGACGCATCCCGGAAAGGCCTCGGATGCGTATTGATGCAAGAAGGCAAGGTAGTTGCATATGTCTCTAGACAACTACGCAAGCATGAGGAGAATTATCCCACTCATGACTTAGAATTAGCTGCGGTCATCCATGCACTCAAGGAATGGAGACACTTCCTACTTGGGAATCATTGTGAGATAATATACACAGACCATAAGAGTCTTAAGTATATTTTCACATAGCCAGAGTTAAATTTGCGACAACGACGCTGGTTAGAGTTGGTGAAGGATTATGATGTTGGAATCCACTATCATCCCGGAAAAGCAAATGTTGTGGCAGATGCACTTAGTCGAAATCCCAGCCCGGAGGACAACAGTATACCAAAGTTGAGGCCAGAATTTCAGCAGGAATTTGCCCGACTCAATCTAATAATGGTTACCGAAGGCAGTGTGTCGAATATAGAAATACAGCCTACCCTGATGGAAAGGATCAAGGAAGCCCAGCACGGACACCCCAGCATTGAGGGCATAAAAAGAAAAGTGAGTTTGGGAAGAGCCTCAGAATTCAACATAGATGAGCAAGGAACATTGTGGTACGGAGAGAGGCTATGCGTACCAAATGTCAAGGACCTCAGATAGCAGATATTGACTGAAAGTCACACAGCTCCGAATTCAATCCATCCTAGAGGGACAAAAATGTACAAAGACCTTTAGGAAATTTTTTGGTGGCACGGTATGAAGAGAGATATAGCCACGTTCATTGCATGCTGTGACTCTTGTCAGCGTATCAAGGCCGAACACCAGAAACCAGCCGGACTGTTACAGCCAAATAAGATACCCGAGTGGAAATGGGATGAGATTGGAATGGACTTTATCGTTGGACTGCCAGGGTCACGACACGGAAACGATGCCATATGGGTCATAACCGACAGATTAACCAAGGTGGCACATTTTATTCCGGTAAAGACAACTTACACCTCTCAGAGGCTGGCCAGACTTTATCTTGCCCATATCGTCTGCCTGCATGGAGTCCCTAAGACTATCATCTCCGATAGAGGCACACAGTTCGTCTCTATGTTTTGGGATCACCTACAACAGGCACTGGGAACCCAACTAGCCTTCAGTACCGCATACCATCCCCAGACTGATGGGCAGACGGAACGCGTAAAGCAAATCCTAGAAGACATGCTAAGAGCATGTGTCCTCACCTACGGGAACAGTTGGGAAGAAAGTTTGCCATATGCAAAGTTCGCATACAACAACAGCTATCAAGCCAGCTTGCAAATGGCACCCTTTGAAGCTCTATATGGGAGAAGATGTCGTACCCCGCTAAATTGGTCAGAAACCAGAGACAGCCATATCTTTGGCCCAGATATGCTCAAGGAGGCCGAGGAGAAAGTTAAGACAAATAGAGAACGACTCAAAACAGCTCAAAGTCGGCAGAAGAGTTATTACGACCGAAAGCATCGGGAAGTCAGTTTTGAGCCCGGAGAATTGGTATACCTGAGAGTTTCTCCTATGAAGGGTCTGCAACGATTCAAGATTAAGGGGAAACTAGCACCAAGATTCATCGGACCATTTCATATAGTGGCCCGAAGAGGCACGGTAGCCTACCAGCTAGACCTACCCGGAGACTTATCCGGTATCCACAACGTGTTTCACATCTCGTAGTTGAGAAAATACGTGAGCAACCCAGAGAAGCAAGTTTCACATGAGAATATTGACGTGCAACCGGACCTCACTTACCGGGAGCACCCAATAAAAATATTAGAAGAGTTGAGAGGAGGACCCGACAGAAAACCATTAAATTTCTCAGAGTTCAGTGGAGTAATCACACCGAGAATGAAGCAACCTGGGAGAGCGAGGATTTTCTTCGGACAGAGCACCCACACCTGTTTAAGGATCAGCTGAAATCTCGGGGACGAGATTTTTCCTAAGGGGGTAGGTGCCGTGACACTCCAAAAATTTTGTGATTTTTGTTTTCAGAAAGAGCCTTGCTTGGTTTGAAAGAAGGTCATGTAAACCCTTCCTAAAAACCATCTTCTAAATTTTCCCTCTCAAAAATCTTTTTCTTGGATTTAGTTTCTTTTAAAAAGAAAACCTTTTTGATTTTTGGTCTTTCATTGGATTTTGACCCACTCTGGTTTACCATGCCTCCTATGGTAAAACTCCCCCAAAAACCCCTCCTCCCACTTTGGTACAACCCAAACATTCTGTCCAAACTAATAAAATCCATTTTTGGATTTTATTCCAATTATTTTTCTCCCAAAATAATTCTGTCTTTTCTTTTGAGCCTAGGTGATTTGCAAAGCAAGTACCATAATTCTTTTGATTTTTGACCTCAACTCAACACCCCTGGATAGTCCTTTGTACCCACAACCCAGAACCATCTTGATTCACTCTTCTTCTTTTCAAATATTTCAAATTACACTCACTACAAGTTTGGACCAGATTTGCCAAATTTGGTGAAATTCATATCTACACTTCTCCAAAAATTCCACCAAAATTCAGGCAACCTCTAGTTGCAATGAGAGGCCACCCCACCAAAAATCAGCTCAAGGAAAAATCCCTAGATACCAGAATCATTCTGTCGAACACCTGGCATGCACTATTTTGTTCATATTCAGTAAATTGAGAAAGTTCAGTCTCGTTTCTCCGACAGAACTTCAGTCACATGCTCACTGTGCGTTTGGCTCGATGCTCGCAGCCTGGCCTGCTTGTCCGGAGCTCCACACGCGCGCTTGGTGAAGGAAATATGCCCTAGAGGCAATAATAAAGTTATTATTTATTTCCTCATATCATGATAAATGTTTATTATTCATGCTAGAATTGTATTAACCGGAAACATGATACACGTGTGAATACATAGAAAAACATAAAGTCACTAGTATGCCTCTACTTGACTAGCTCATTAATCAAAGATGGTTATGTTTCCTAACGATAGACATGTGTTGTCATTTGATTAATGGGATCACATCATTAGGAGAATGATGTGATTGACATGACCCATTCCGTTAGCCTAGCACTTGATCGTTTAGTATGTTGCTATTGCTTTCTTCATGACTTATACAAAGTTCCTGCAACTATGAGATTGTGCAACTCACCTTTACCGGAAGAACACTTTGTGTGCTACCAAACATCACAACATAATTGGGTGATTATAAAGGTGCTCTACGGGTGTTTCCGAAGGTACATGTTGGGTTGGCATAATTCGAGATTAGGTTTTGTCACTCCGATTGTCGGAGAGGTATCTCTGGGCCCTCTCGGTAATACTCATCACTTAAGCCTTGCAAGCATTATAACTAATAAGTTAGTTATGAGATGATGTATTACAGAACGAGTAAAGAGACTTACCGGTAACGAGATTGAACTAGGTATTGGATACCGACGATCAAATCTCGGGCAAGTAACATACCGATGACAAAGGGAACAATGTATGTTGTTATGCGGTTTGACCGATAAAGATCTTCATAGAATATGTAGGAATCAATATGGGCATCCAGGTCCCGCTATTGGTTATTGACCGAGAATGGTTTTAGGTCATGTCTACATAGTTCTCGAACCCGTAGGGTCCGCACGCTTAACGTTTCGATGACAGTTTTATTATAAGTTTATAAGTTTTGATGTACCGAAGTTTGTTCAGAGTCCCGGATGTGATCACGGACATGACGAGGAGTCTCAGAATGGTCGAGACATAAAGATTGATATATTGGAAGCCTATATTTGGACATCAGAATGGTTCCGGGTGAAATCGGCATTTTACCGGAGTACCGGGAGGTTACCGGAACCCCTCGGGGGGTTAATGGGCCTACATGGGCCACGAGGGAGAAGAGGGAAGGAGCCAGGAGGGGGCCGCGCGCCCCTCCCCCTCCTAGTCCGAATAGGACAAGGGAAGGGGGGCGGCGCCCCCCTTTCCTTCCCCTCTTCCTCCTCTTTCCCCCCTTCTCCTACTCCTACTTGGAAAGAGGGAGTCCTACTCCCGGTGGGAGTAGGACTCCCCCCCTTGGCGCGCCCTCTAGGCCGGCCGCCTCCTCCCCCCTGACTCCTTTATATACGGGGGCGGGGGGGGGCACCCCAAACACACAAGTTGATCTACGGATCGTTCCTTAGCCGTGTGCGGTGCCCCCCTCCACCATATTCCACCTCGGTCATATCGTCGCGGAGTTTAGGCGAAGCCCTGCACCGGTAGAACATCATCATCGTCACCACGCCGTCGTGCTGACGGAACTCATCCCCGAAGCTTTGCTGGATCGGAGCCCGGGGATCGTCATCGAGCTGAACGTGTGCTGAACTCGGAGGTGCCGTACGTTCGGTGCTTGGATCGGTTGGATCGTGAAGACGTACGACTACATCAACCGTGTTGTCATAACGCTTCCTCTTACGGTCTACGAGGGTACATGGACGAACACTCTCCCCTCTCGTTGCTATGCCATCACCATGATCTTGCGTGTGCGTAGGAATTTTTTTTGAAATTACTACGTTCCCCAACAGTGGCATCCGAGCCTAGGTTTTATGCGTTGATGTTATATGCACGAGTAGAACACAAGTGAGTTGTGGGCGATATAAGTCATACTGCTTACCAGCATGCCATACTTTGGTTCAGCGGCATTGTGAGATGAAGCGGCCCGGACCGACATTACGCGTACGCTTACGCGAGACTGGTTTCACCGCTACGAGCACTCGTTGCTTAAAGGTGACCGGCGGGTGTCTGTCTCTCTCACTTTAGTTGAACCGAGTGTGGCTACGCCCGGTCCTTGCGAAGGTTAAAACAGCACCAACTTGACAAACTATCGTTGTGGTTTTGATGCGTAGGTAATAACGGTTCTTGCTAAGCCCATAGCAGCCACGTAAAATTTGCAACAACAAAGTAGAGGACGTCTAACTTGTTTTTGCAGGGCATGTTGTGATGTGATATGGTCAAGACGTGATGCTATATTTTATTGTATGAGATGATCATATTTTGTAACCGAAGTTATCGGCAACTGGCAGGAGCCATATGGTTGTCACTTTACTGTATGAAATGCAAACGCCCTGTAATTGCTTTACTTTATCACTAAGCGGTAGCGATAGTCGTAGAAGCAATAGATGGTGTAACGACAACAATGCTACGATGGAGATCAAGGTGTCGCGCCGGTGACGATGGTGATCACGACGGTGCTTCGAAGATGGAGATCACAAGCACAAGATGATGATGGCCATATCATATCACTTATATTGATTGCATGTGATGTTTATCCTTTATGCATCTTATCTTGCTTTGATTGAAGGTAGCATTTTAAGATGATCTCTCACTAAAATTATCAAGAAGTGTTCTCCCTGAGTATGCACCATTGCCAAAGTTCGTCGTGCCCAGACACCACGTGATGATCGGGTGTGATAAGCTCTACGTCCATCTACAACGGGTGCAAGCCAGTTTTGCACACGCAGAATACTCAGGTTAAACTTGACGAGCCTAGCATATGCAGATATGGCCTCGGAACACGGAGACCGAAAGGTCGAGCGTGAATCATATAGTAGATATGATCAACATAGTGATGTTCACCATTGAAAACTACTCCATCTCACGTGATGATCGGTTATGGTTTAGTTGATTTAGATCACGTGATCACTTAGATGACTAGAGAGATGTCTGTCTAAGTGGGAGTTCTTAAGTAATATGATTAATTGAACTTAAATTTATCATGAACTTAGTACCTGATAGTATTTTGCTTGTCTATGTTTGTTTGTAGATAGATGGCTCGTGCTGTTGTTCCGTTGAATTTTAATGCGTTCCTTGAGAAAGCAAAGTTGAAAGATGATGGTAGCAATTACACGGAATGGGTCCGTAACCTGAGGATTATCCTCATTGCTGCACAGAAAAGTTACGTCCTGGAAGCACCGCTGGGTGCCAGGCCTGCTGCTGATGCAACTGACGACGTTAAGAACGTTTGGCAGAGCAAAGCTGATGACTACTCTATAGTTCAGTGTGCCATGCTTTACGGCTTAGAACCGGGTCTTCAACGACGTTTTTAACGTCATGGAGCATATGAGATGTTCCAGGAGTTGAAGTTAATATTTCAAGCAAATGCCCGGATTGAGAGATATGAAGTCTCCAATAAGTTCTACAGCTGCAAGATGGAGGAGAATAGTTCTGTCAGTGAACATATACTCAAAATGTCTGGGTATAATAATCACTTGATTCAACTGGGAGTTAATCTTCCGGATGATAGCGTCATTGACAGAATTCTCCAATCACTACCACCAAGCTACAAGAGCTTTGTGATGAACTATAATATGCAAGGGATGAACAAGACTATTCCCGAGCTCTTCGCAATGCTAAAAGCTGCGGAGGTAGAAATCAAGAAGGAGCATCAAGTGTTGATGGTCAACAAGACCACTAGTTTCAAGAAAAAGGGCAAAGGAAAGAAGAAGGGGAACTTCAAGAAGAACAGCAAGCAAGTTGCTGCTCAAGAGAAGAAACCCAAGTCTGGACCTAAGCCTGAAACTGAGTGCTTCTACTGCAAGCAGACTAGTCACTGGAAGCGGAACTGCCCCAAGTATTTGGCGGATAAGAAGGATGGCAAAGTGAACAAAGGTATATGTGATATACATGTTATTGATGTGTACCTAACTAGAGCTCGTAGTAGCACCTGGGTATTTGATACTGGTTCTGTTGCTAATATTTGCAATTCGAAACAGGGACTACGGAATAAGCGAGCACTGGCCAAGGACGAGGTGACGATGCGCGTGGGAAACGGTTCCAAAGTCGATGTGATCGCGGTCGGCACGCTACCTCTACATCTACCTTCGGGATTAGTTTTAGACCTGAATAATTGTTATTTGGTGCCAGCGTTGAGCATGAACATTATATCTGGATCTTGTTTGATGCGAGACGGTTATTCATTTAAATCAGAGAATAATGGTTGTTCTATTTATATGAGTAATATCTTTTATGGTCATGCACCCTTGAAGAGTGGTCTATTTTTATTAAATCTCGATAGTAGTGATACACATATTCATAGTGTTGAAACCAAAAGATGCAGAGTTAATAATGATAGTGCAACTTATTTGTGGCACTGCCGTTTGGGTCATATCGGTGTAAAGCGCATGAAGAAACTCCATACTGATGGATTTTTGGAATCACTTGATTATGAATCACTTGGTACTTGCGAACCGTGCCTTATGGGCAAGATGACTAAAACACCGTTCTCCGGAACTATGGAGCGAGCAACTGATTTGTTGGAAATCATACATACTGATGTTTGTGGCCCAATGAATGTTGAGGCTCGCGGAGGGTATCGTTATTTTCTCACCTTCACAGATGATTTGAGCAGATATGGGTATATCTACTTGATGAAACACAAGTCTAAAACATTTGAAAAGTTCAAAGAATTTCAGAATGAAGTGGAAAATCATCGTAACAAGAAAATAAAGTTTCTACGATCTGATTGTGGAGGAGAATATTTGAGTTATGAGTTTGGCCTACACTTGAAACAATGTGGAATAGTTTCGCAACTCACGCCACCTGGAACACCACAACGAAATGGTGTGTCCGAACATCGTAATCGTACTTTACTTGATATGGTGCGATCTATGATGTCTCTTACTGATTTACCGCTATCATTTTGGGGTTATTCTTTAGAGACGGCCGCATTCACGTTAAATAGGGCACCGTCAAAATCCGTTGAAACGACGCCTTATGAACTGTGGTTTGGCAAGAGTTGTCGTTTCTTAAAGTTTGGGGCTGCGATGCTTATGTGAAGAAACTTCAACCAGATAAGCTCGAACCTAAATCGGAGAAATGTGTCTTCATAGGATACCCAAAAGAGACTATTGGGTACACCTTCTATCACAGATCCGAAGGCAAGACATTCATTGCTAAGAATGGATCCTTTCTAGAGAAGGAGTTTCTCTCGAAAGAAGTGAGTGGGAGGAAGGTAGGACTTGATGAGATAACTGTATCTACTCCCTAATTGGAAAGTAGTTCATCACGAGAACCAATTCCTGTGACAACTACACCAATTAGTGAGGAAGCTGATGATAATGATCATGAAACTTCAGATCAAGTTTCTACTGAACCTCGTAGGTCTACCAGAGTAAGGTCCGCACCAGAGTGGTACGGTAATCCTATTCTGGAAGTCATGTTACTTGACCATGATGAACCTACAAACTATGAGGAAGCGATGATGAGCCCGGATTCCGCAAAATGGCTAGAAGCCATGAAATCTGAGATGGGATCCATGTATGAAAACAAAGTATGGACTTTGGTTGACTTGCCCGATGATCGGCAAGCCATTGAGAATAAATGGATCTTTAAGAAGAAGACTAACGCTGATGGTAATATAACTGTCTATAAAGCTCGACTTGTTGCAAAAGGTTTTCGACAAGTTCAAGGGGTTGACTACGATGAGACCTTCTCACCCGTAGTGATGCTTAAGTCCGTCCGAATCATGTTAGCTATTGCTGCATTTCATGATTATGAAATTTGGCAAATGGATATCAAGACTGCATTCTTGAATGGATTTCTAGAAGAAGAGTTGTATATGATGCAGCCGGAAGGTTTTGTTGATCCAAAAGGTGCTGACAAAGTATGCAAGCTCCAGCGTTCCATTTATGGACTGGTGCAAGCATCTCGGAGTTGGAATAAACGCTTTGATAGTGTGATCAAAGCATATGGTTTTATACAGACTTTTGGAGAAGCCTGTATTTACAAGAAAGTGAGTGGGAGCTCTGTAGCATTTCTAATTTTATATGTAGATGACATATTATTAATTGGAAATGATATAGAATTTCTGGATAGCATAAAAGGATATTTGAATGAAAGTTTTTCAATGAAAGACCTCGGTGAAGCTGCTTACATATTGGGCATCAAGATCTATAGAGATAGATCACGACGCTTAATAGGACTTTCACAAAGCACATACCTTGACAAAATTTTGAAAAAGTTCAAAATGGATCAGGCAAAGAAAGGATTCTTGCCTGTGCTACAAGGTGTGAAGTTGAGTCAAACTCAATGCCCGACCACAGCAGAAGATAGAGAGAAAATGAAAAATGTTCCCTATGCTTCAGCCATAGGCTCTATCATGTATGCAATGTTGTGTACCAGACCTGACGTATGCTTAGCAATAAGCTTGGCAGGAAGGTACCAAAGTAATCCAGGAGTGGATCACTGGACAGCGGTCAAGAACATCCTGAAATACCTGAAAAGGACTAAGGATATGTTTCTCGTATATGGAGGTGACAAAGAGCTAGTCGTAAACGGTTACGTCGATGCAAGCTTTGACACTGATCCGGACGATTCTAAATCGCAAACCGGATACATGTTTTTATTAAACGGTGGAGCTGTAAGTTGGTGCAGTTCTAAACAAAGCATCGTAGCGGGATCTACATGTGAAGCGGAGTACATAGCTGCTTCAGAAGCAGCAAATGAAGGAGTCTGGATGAAGGAGTTCATTTCCGATCTAGGTGTCATACCTAGTGCATCGAAACCAATGAAGATCTTCTGTGACAATACTGGTGCAATTGCCTTGGCAAAGGAATCCAGATTTCACAAGAGGACCAAGCACATCAAGAGACGCTTCAATTCCATTCGGGACCAAGTCCAAGTGGGAGAAATAGAGATTTGCAAGATACATACGGATCTGAATGTTGCAGACCCGTTGACTAAGCCTCTCTCACGAGCAAAACATGATCAACACCAAGACTCCATGGGTGTTAGAATCATTACTATGTAATCTAGATTATTGACTCTAGTGCAAGTGGGAGACTGAAGGAAATATGCCCTAGAGGCAATAATAAAGTTATTATTTATTTCCTCATATCATGATAAATGTTTATTATTCATGCTAGAATTGTATTAACCGAAAACATGATACACGTGTGAATACATAGACAAACATAAAGTCACTAGTATGCCTCTACTTGACTAGCTCATTAATCAAAGATGGTTATGTTTCCTAACCATAGACATGTGTTGTCATTTGATTAATGGGATCACATCATTAGGAGAATGATGTGATTGACATGACCCATTCCGTTAGCCTAGCACTTGATCGTTTAGTATGTTGCTATTGCTTTCTTCATGACTTATACAAAGTTCCTGCAACTATGAGATTGTGCAACTCACCTTTACCGGAAGAACACTTTGTGTGCTACCAAACGTCACAATGTAACTGGGTGATTATAAAGGTGCTCTACAGGTGTTTCCGAAGGTACATGTTGGGTTGGCATAATTCGAGATTAGGTTTTGTCACTCCGATTGTCGGAGAGGTATCTCTGGGCCCTCTCGGTAATACTCATCACTTAAGCCTTGCAAGCATTATAACTAATAAGTTAGTTATGAGATGACGTATTACACAACGAGTAAAGAGACTTGCCGGTAACGAGATTGAACTAGGTATTGGATACCGACGATCAAATCTCGGGCAAGTAACATACCGATGACAAAGGGAACAACGTATGTTGTTATGCGGTTTGACCAATAAAGATCTTCGTAGAATATGTAGGAATCAATATGAGCATCCAGGCCCCGCTATTGGTTATTGACCGAGAATGGTTTTAGGTCATGTCTACATAGTTCTCGAACCCGTAGGGTCCACACGCTTAACGTTTCGATGACAGTTTTATTATGAGTTTATAAGTTTTGATGTACCGAAGTTTGTTCGGAGTCCCGGATGTGATCACGGACATGACGAGGAGTCTCGGAATGGTCGAGACATAAAGATTGCTATATTGGAAGCCTATATTTGGACATCGGAATGGTTCCGGGTGAAATCGGCATTTTACCGGAGTACCGGGAGGTTACCGGAACCCCCCGGGGGGTTAATGGGCCTACATGGGCCACGAGGGAGAAGAGGGAAGGAGCCAGGAGGGGGCCGCGCGCCCCTCCCCCTCCTAGTATGAATAGGACAAGGGAAGGGGGGCGGCGCCCCCCTTTCCTTCCCCTCTTCCTCCTCTTTCCCCCCTTCTTCTACTCCTACTTGGAAAGAGGGAGTCCTACTCCCGGTGGGAGTAGGACTCCCCCCCTTGGCGCGCCCTCTAGGCCGGCCGCCTCCTCCCCCCTGGCTCCTTTATATACGGGGGCGGGGGGGGCACCCCAAACACACAAGTTGATCTACGGATCGTTCCTTAGCCGTGTGCGGTGCCCACCTCCACCATATTCCACCTCGGTCATATCGTCGCGGAGTTTAGGCGAAGCCCTGCGCCGGTAGAACATCATCATCGTCACCACGCCGTCGTGCTGACGGAACTCATCCCCGAAGCTTTGCTGGATCGGAGCCCGGGGATCGTCATCGAGCTGAACGTGTGCTGAACTCGGAGGTGTCGTACGTTCGGTGCTTGGATCGGTCGGATCATGAAGACGTACGACTACATCAACCGCGTTGTCAAAACGCTTCCGCTTACGGTCTACGAGGGTATGTGGACGAACAATCTCCCCTCTCGTTGCTATGCCATCACCATGATCTTGCGTGTGCGTAGGATTTTTTTTTTGAAATTACTACGTTCCCCAACACTTGGCGCCTTCCTGGCGTCGGTGGCGCCCTGGCCCGCGTGCGCCGGCGTGCTTTGCGGCGGCCGAAACACCGTAACGGCCGACAGGAAGCAAAACGGCAGCTCAACGCCGTTCGGCGCCGCCCAAACCTCCTGGTGGCTCCGCGTGGCCATCTCCTTGCCAGCGCACGCATGCAGCACCGTCGCCGTGGCTTGGCACGCGCAGAGCGCGCTCTCTGCCGTCGACGGGCCGTGCGGCCGTTCCGTCGAGGGCAGGCCGTAAACCTCCCTCCCGTGCTGAGCTGGACCCTAAAATGGCACCACTACTCCACCTAGGCGATGCTCAAGCTCCTAAGCCGACCGTCCAGCCACAGCGCCGCCGTAATCAACTCGCCAGACTTATCCGTTCACGGCAACCGACTCGGGCCGGCTATATATAGCACCCCCGAGCCCGCTCTCGCCCCCGCACGACTCCACCACCTCACTAGACCCCACCTAGCCACTGGGAGAACCTCGAGGGGCCCTTCTTCCCCAACTCCGGCCACCCCGTTCCGCCTCGGCCTCTACCTCGATTCGCTCCGGTGAGGCCGTCTCCGACGCCCTAACTCCATCAGCAACCCTCTCGAGCAACTAGGAGACTAACCCCCACTCCTATTTGATCCCCGCAGCTCCCTCCAGCGAGATCCACGACTGCCGAACCTCCGTCCACCGGAGCAAGGGCCGCCGTCGACACAGTGCTCGCCGGCGACCACCACCACCACCCACATACGCGGAACGGTGCACTGATCTCGGAGGTAACTCCCGATCACCTTGCCTCGCCGTGGATCGCCGCCGGCGACCACCGCACCTCTCGGGCGCCATCGCGCTCTATTTCTCCATTTGAAATTTCAAACCCGACAGGTGGAGCCCGCCTGTCAGCCTCACAGCCGTTTCTTTTAAACGAAACGTTATCCTGGACTTTTCCACAGAGCCCCCTGGAAACTTTCTATTTCATTACAGATGGGTCCTTGGACCAAAACTCTTATAACTTTTAAACAGAAAATGATTTTTGATTGGTTCCTTTTCTGTCATCTTTATTTTTCTGTCTAGTTTTTTGTCATATTTATTTGAAAAATATTTGGAACACTTTTCTGTACACTCACGGTATTTACGTTGCGTACGTATTTTTCTTATACCGTAGATACCGGAGGAGGTGACGGAGTTGCAAACTTCACACAGTTAAACTCCGACTACTCCGAACCAGGAAAGCATGTTTGAACTCTTGATATGATGCATGTTGTTGCATGTTTGCATTTTAGTATAGTCATGGCATGTTTATGAACATCACTTTGAATGTTATATTTCATGCACATAAGCGGAAAGCAAGTTTCGGAAAGCATTATGTTGTTGGATACATATTTGCATAGCTATGTGTTGGCATGAGGATGGGTAAGATGGCAGTGTTGTGACATGCCAGTCTTATGCCAGGTTATTTGACTTCCGTGTCATCGTGAAACAAATCACATTTCCATTCATTCCTTCCTTTACTGTCACATGTTTTCCGAAAGGAATATGGCATAGTAGGTTGCAAATTGTTTTCCTGGTACACACCAAATAGAGAGGCCGGGATGAGGGTTCCATGGCCCTGGATTAAAGCCCGTCATCCGTTCAGGGGGCATGGGTGTTTCTGGTTGGGACCGAGAGGGGGCACCCCTTAGAGCGCGCGTATAGAAATTTGATCCCATGCTATTCGAGGTTGTGGCCTCCCCGTCTCAAAGTTTTTCTTGGACGTTGTCCAGGGTGATTCCTGGCATCGTGAGGTGAAATGGGTGTGTACTAGTTAAATGTGTTTCTACTGAAATACCGTAAACGGAACCAGTCCTTCGTGACTACAGAAATCCGTTGGCTGTGGTCAGTTCATCCAACTCTGCAGAGTCTCAAATCTTTCAATTATCTTGTACTTTGTTCAAGTACTATATTCATCTTATCTTGTCAGGTATCAGCCTCACTGACAAAACTCTGGTGGAATTTATGTGTGATAAACCCGGTTAAAAGATTATTCTTGTGGATGGACTAATCTTTTCATTTACATTTATTACAAGCCCTGTCTGCGATGTCGCTCAGACGTCCACGGTGGCATACCTGTTATCTACTTTTGTTATAGGCCCTGTCTGTGATGTCGCTCAGACGTCTGATGGTGGCATATCTGTTATTTACATTTGTTGCAAGCCCTGTTTGCGATGTCGCTCAGACGTCCGACTGTGGCATTTCTTTCAAAGCCCTTTATGTGATGTCGCTCAGACGTCCGACTGTGGCATTTCTTTTAAAGCCCTTTATGTGATGTCGCTCAGACGTCCGACTATGGCATTTATTTTAAAGCCCTTTATGTGATGTCGCTCAGACGTCCGACTGTGGCATTTCTTTCAAAGCCCTTTATGTGATGTCGCTCAGACGTCCGACTGTGGCATTTCTTTTAATGCTCTTTATGTGATGTCGCTCAGACGTCCGACTGTGGCATTTCTTTTAAAGCCCTTTATGTGGTGTCGTTTAGACACCCAACTGCAGCATGCATTTTATTTATTTACCTTTCGAGGCGTCGCTCCAGACACCCGATCGGTTTTCAGTTATTTATTTTATTTATCAAGTCCTGCAATATTATCGTTGTTAAATGAGCATCATCCTTATTCATGACGCATTCATGCATTCATTGATTATATCTTTTGTCCGAACTGTCTTGCGAGTACTTTCGAAGTACTTACCTGGCTTGTTGATTTGGCCAGATGTTGATGAAGGCGATCTCATGGATTAAGAGTTTGATAGCGAGTCCGACGCCTAGAGGAGTCCCAGTCAGTCCCGTGCGATCCTATTTTGGTCTTTGTATTATCCGCTTCCGCAACCCCCGAATAAATTCATCGAGCCTTCCCCGACGCTCGATGAGCTGCCAGTTAGGAGTCAAGTTATCCACTACTTTTTTCTCGAGCTAGTAGCATGCCATCACACCCCTGTGTCATAACCGCCCATATGTAAGATATTGGTGAGTTTGTAATAAATTGTTGAGCAGCCTCAGCTCTACCCTGTAATATATTTGATGCTACTGGTTCTCTGTTTATCAAGCATTTGTCTACCAGAAAGGATGACTTTTTCCTATACTGGGATTTAAAGATCGATTTTCTCAATATTTATTTATTGAAAAAGTCGGTCGTGACATGTAGTTAGGATTTCGGGCCAGGATGGTCCAATTGATATAAAAATATTTACACCACGAATACAACATACCAACATACTAGCAAAGGCCGAGCTATATAGCTGAGGGGCATATCAATTAATTGTATTTTTTTTATAAGTCTGATTATACATGACATAATTGCACATAGGCACATCACGTCCGAAGATCCATAGACAGTTAATCCAACAACATCTACACAACGTACTAACAAAACGAGGGAGCTAGCGATTAGATCATGTAGTCATGCATTATTGGGCTTGAGCTTTGAGCGCGCTATGGCATGCTGGTTTTATTTACAACTATAGTTAAATATTGTTTAAAAAAATCTATAGCGGAGTATTGGGCCGATTTACAGGGTGGTCCATGGACCACCCTGTCCACCCTCTAAGTACGTCACTGTCTCCCGGCACTAAATGACCCAATTGCTTTGCCCCCACGATGACCCAATTTTGGCCTCCAACTTGATGCGAGCGAATATTATCAAAGGGAGGTCACTAGTTTGCTTGAAAACCCTCGCGTTGCATTTGTTCCAAATTGCCATAGACACGAGCATGATAAGCGACGGCATGGCCTTCCTCCTACTCCCATGGGCGAGGGAAAGATGCTCCCACCAAGATTGAACATCATTGAAAGTTGCCCACTCTAAAGGGTTGAAGTCATCAATAATGAGACAATCTTTAATCATACCCCAAATGCGAATGGAGTGGCGGCAAGTGAAGAGGAGGTGGTGCGTCGTCTCATCCTCGCAGCGGCAAAGGGGGCAAAGGCGACCATTAGGCCACCCTCTATGTTCAAGTCGGTCCGTTGTCCAAACACGGTTTTGGATGATGAGCCAAACAGAGAGTTTGTATTTCGGAGGATCCCAATTCTTCCAAACCAAAGCGTCCATGAAAAAAAACTGTTTTTTTTCAGAATGATGATGTCGTTGAAAAAATTACTTTATTTTTTGAACTAAATAGAGTAGATGGTACCCTAATAATGACCCACTTGTATCTCTATTGCACAAGATCAATCGACCTGGGGCTTCTCATCCTTGTTGTGGTGAGTGTGCTGCTGCTCCAACCTAAGAGCATGTTTGATTCACGTGATTTCTGCAAGCATACTGATACGAAAAACACATGAATATAATAAGAATATATGTACAAAATGAAGGATTTAGAAACACGGAAATTCCGAAAGAATATGATCAAGCAAATTAAGTCATACGGCATGAGAAAATATAACCAAAGTCGTATTTGGAATTAATTTGATATTTAAGACAAGAGTTTGAGTTGTCATTTTCGGTTTGATTTGGATTTGCCATTTTATTTCATATTTGTTTCTCTCAAAACTTTACATTTAGGAGTTGGCCTCTATACATACATACACGCACATGCATTGGCTGTAGCTATGCACGTACACGTCGGCTTGGTCATGCATGTAGGTAACTAGTACATGTACCAATTGCATCTTTTCCTCTTGTCTTTCTTCTTTTCTTTCCATGTGCCTTTTCTTACCCATCCACCGATGCACCTAGGGCGTGTTTGGTTGCAGTTTGCAATAGTAGTTGCATTGCATGTCTATCTCTAGCCAGCCTGGTTGCTGAAAAACAGCCTCATATGCAGCAGATGCAACCTGTTTGGTTGCCTGTATCGCATCGAGAGGCACTTACCCCCCTGTTGTTTGGTTGCCTGCATTTGTGCTTAGGATGAGCAGATACAAACTTCAGCTGTTTGGTTGCAAACAGCGTTTGTGTTCTGCTCACCTCATTCGAATGTGGTGGCCTTACCACCACACATGATCAGCACAACAGCAACAGCACAATAGCAAGATCAAACACAACAAACTGAACACATCAAGCAAGCAAATGACAGCAAACTACTTAACTAGATAGCATAAGTCTAGATTAAGAGCAGGGGTATCCTCCTTCCCTGCTGTGCCAGGGTGCTGCTCCTAGCCAAAATATGAACAAGTTCCCAGCACAAGTCTCGATCGCCACACACCCTAAAAGTTATCCACTAACACCTGACTTAACTTAACTACATAGCCTGCTCGATGCCACCAAGGCAGTTGTGCCTGCTGCAACGATACCTGCACATCACCGACGAGTCGTGGTTGTAGATCTGAACCTTCAGTCCCAGGCCGGAGATGCGCACAACGACGAGGTCGCCGGGGACGATGCGGCGGCGGCAGAAGTAGTTCCACCCCCGACCAAGCACCATGTGGCCCTCGAAGTTCTGGACCTGCACCCAGAACATGCACCGCTTGTTGGCCGAGAGCCTGACCACGCGTGGGAGGTGCTTGATCACCAGCCAGGTGTTCATCACCTCCACGAACTTGGGAGGGACGACGAGCATGGCGAGGTCCTCGTTGTCCTTGATCTGTTGGTAGAATCTCATCGGCTCCCTGGCTCCCTCCTCGTGGCCCTGCCTCGGAGATCGTCCCCTTGAATGAGGCACGCTCATGAAGGCGATCCTGCCAGGCAGGTCCACCGTCCCGAGCCACCTGTTCGTGGGGATGAAATCCTCGGCGCGCTCAGCTCCGGCCACGACCTGATCTCCTCCACCCGCCACATCCCAGTCAGTCTTCAGTATCTTGTCAGGCAACATGACAAGTATTAGTATCAAACAAAGCAAGCAAGCAAGCAAACAAACAAGCAAGCAAACAAGCAAGCAAGAAAATGCCAATGATCAGTGGCACTAATCAGTGGCACTTGCCCAACAGCAAGTGCCACTGGTCAGTGATGAATGCTAGAATGCCCAACAACAAGTGCCGATCAGTGCCACTGATCAGTGGCATGTGCTCATGGCCAAATGACAATGATCAGTGGCACTTGGTGTTGGGCAAGAGCACTAATTGACTTGCTGTAGTGCAAATGGCACTGATCAATGACACTGATCAGTGACTTGCCCAATAGCACAGCCATGACACTGATCAGTGACTTGCCCAATAGCAAGTGCCATTTTGCCCAACAACAAGTGTCATCTTCTTTGCTGCAACTGGCACTGATCACTTCACTACCTAAACAAGGAAACATCCTAAATTAGCAACAACAAGTGCCAATTGCACCCATGTGCAGGCATGCAGATTTGGGACCATCCTAAAATGGTCCTCCTACATGCACGTATAACATCCACTCATGTCACAAACCCTAGCTTCAACATGCAACATGAAACAAGGACATGATCCTAACATGAACATGCCATCAGTTAACATGATGCTAGCATTCATCACTCGAGCATGAACACAACTACTAGCATGTAGCACAAATCTATCATGTAGTAGGACTCGGACTAGCATGATTCTAGGATTCTAGCATGAACATGAATCTAGCATGTAACACATCTACTAGCATTCCAGCATGAACACAAGCAATAACACACGCATTGTACAAAACAAGAACAGATCAGTCCGATTGGATTCGATTGGGATCGCATCCAATTGGATCTTCTAGAATCCTATCAATCCTAGCACATGCCTAATACATTAACCGCTAATCTACATCTAGGAGCAAGATTGAAGGGGGTTTGACTCACCGGAGCACGCGCAGCCGCGGTGAACCGAGGCCGGGGTGAAAACCCCGGCAGGAACGATAGAGGTGGCGGGGGAGAGGATGAGCCGGCCCCGGCGACGGCCTGCGGCATCGGCCCCGTGCTCAACGCCACACAGGAGGTCGAGAAGGACGGCCCGCCGACCGGAGAAAACCCTTTGACGGGGGTGAAGAAAACCCCCGAGACCAATGGTGTCCCGAGAAGGGGCGCCTCCGTCGACGGCGCCGGTGCCGAGCCTAGGACTATGAGGTCCGGAATCGGCGGCGGAGCAAGAGCGGCCTGATGAAGCTATGTACCTAGGGTAGGGTCATGGACCTGTCCGAGATACCCTCCGCAAGGACACCTCTAGAAGAAACCACCCTTCAGTCGACCAGGAAAAGTTCCACTCGTCGGACTCAAAGCCACTCGACCATGAAGCCATCCACTCGACAACCAGGAGACCTAACGCCACTCGGCAGGGAAACGGTCGGTCATTAAGTAGCTTTTATGGTCATCATGGCACTTTATTAGTAGCGTTACCAGTAACGCCTGAACTTAATGTACTTCAAACCCTACATAACTGAGGGCCGGAGGGGTCTGGCAGACTCTATATAAGCCACCCCCTCCTCAGTGTAAAGGGTCCGCACCCCTGTAACTCATACACACATAATACCAGTCGACCGCCTCCGGGCTCCAAGACGTAGGGCTGTTACTTCCTCCGAGAAGGGCCTGAACTCGTAAATACCTTGTGTATACAACTAGTCCATAGCTAGGATCTTGCCTCTCCATACCTACCCCCCTTTCTACTGTCAGACTTAGAACCACGACAGTTGGCGCCCACCGTGGGGCAGGTGTCTTAGCGACCTTATTGAAGAAGTTGCGATTTTTCCGATCTCCTTCGTCATGGTTTCAGGCGGAGTTCTGGTTGAGGGCCGCGAGATCCGTCTCGGCGTGCTCACATTCATCACCGACGACTCCGCTTGGCTTCAGGAGGCTCCATCGACATCGACGTGCTCCCAGTCCGCGGTGCGACGCACTTTCGCGCGTGCGTCCGTGGCATCCTCCTGTGGCAACCGTCGACCCAGTATTGGTCGGTCCTTGTATCATCCTCCCTCCCTGTTTCGCGCCGGCGCAAGCGCTCCGGTCGGTCGAGGCTTCAGCGGTTGGTGAGGCAAGCGGTGGCTCGCCAGTCGGCCACCCCTCAAGTCGCGACAATCGAGCCCGACGAATCTCTCTACGGCCTGTTCGACCTGTCGACTGGCTCCGCAGAGACTGCATCCGAGTGTGACAATAGTGATCCCGCGGCGAAGGTTCTGATGGTCGATGGACCACGCAGTCCTCCCGGTTTCCCCCGCGCCGACGGAGGAAACGGCAGAGGCGACACGTCGCATGTCCATGAGGAATATCGCACCGAGCCCCTCACTTCGCTGCAGAGGGAAGATCTTCGCCGACGGAACATGGATGCGTTACACACTCCTATCATTGGAGAAACCCCTGAGGCTCGGGCCTTAGAGAACGCGCGCTTGGCTAACTTAGCTGAGCACACTTGACTGGAGAACCTTCAGCGAGCACTTGATGAGCGAGCGCGGGAATGGGTTCCGGCATCCAGTCGACGTAAACTCTTTCCAGCACCTTTTCAGGTATATCGAACTCTGATTCAGAATTTAGCGGTTGCAGCCCGTATAGCGGAGTCGATTCAGCCTTCCCAGTCAGAGGCTGGCAGAGGCTTGTTACAGATCAGAGATTTACTCCGGGCAGCAGGAGATCAAAATTTAGCTGTATCGCAGTCGCGCAATAGGATTCACAGCAGATCTGTAGCTGCAAATACAGTCCAATCGGCCCATAGACCCAGATCACCCCTGAGGCATGAAGAGCGTGGAGACCGGCGTGATCAGTACCAGAACCACGAGCAGTATGATCACCGAATCGATCGTGATGATCGACGTCGAGTGCCCACCCCTCCCCCAAGGGGTGGACCGTACGCACCTCGACAACAGGATGATAGATGCCCTCACAGTGTTGGGCGAAGATTCCAGTCGACCCCAGGGAACCAGGCTTTGATGCGAGATCCATTATCGTTCAAGGTTTGGTCGATAGGAACAAAGCTCATCGAGAAGGTCATGACAGAGATGTACCCACCAGCAGCAGAGTACAGGTCTCAGGACCAGAGTGTTTCAACAGAGCCATTAGGGCCACGGTGATTCCTCCCAACTTCAGGTTGGCGACTAGAGTTAGTAAGTTCACTGGTGAGTCCAAGCCTGATACTTGGCTTGAAGACTACCGAGTGGCTGTTCAGATTGGTGGCGGCAATGATGAGGTGGCCATGAAGCACCTGCCTCTTATGTTGGAGGGCTCGGCCAGAGCATGGTTGAATTAGTTGGCACCCAGCAGCATTTACACTTGGGAAGATCTTGCCCGAGTGTTTGTCACAACGTTTGAAGGAACTTGCAAGCGACCAGCAGGGTTGACAGAGCTGCAGTCTTGTGTGCAGAAGTCGAATGAAACTTTGAGGGATTACATCTAGAGATGGATCACGTTGCATCACACGGTAGAGAATGTATCTGATCACCAGGCAGTCTGTGCCTTCAAGGAAGTTGTTAGGTACAGAGAGTTAAACTTGAAATTCGGTCGAACCGGAGACATGACTCTGAGTCGAATGATGGAGATTGCCTCCAAGTATGCCAATGGTGAAGAAGAGGATCGCCTCCGGAGTGGCAAGCACAAGTCAGTCGCCCACGAAACCGGAGGAGGGAACTCCAGTCGGAAGCATAAGCGGAAAGCCGAGCCCGCTGCTCCTAGAGAAGCCTTGGCTGTGACTCAAGGAAAGTTCAAAGGAAAGCCCAAAGGATCCTGGAACCCTAAGAAGGTGAAGGACAAGGAAGGAAATGATGTGATGGATTTGCTGTGCCACATCCACACAAAGAAAGATGAGGAGGGTAACTTCATTTACCCGAAACATACCACTCGACAGTGTCGGCTCTTGATCCAGCAATTTCAGGGGAAACAACCCAAAGGTAAGGAAAAGGAGTCGGACAAAGTTGAGCACAAAGAGGATAGTGATGAAGGATATCCCCATGTCAATTCCACCCTAATGATTTTTGCTGATGTTCAAAGCAAAAGTCGACTGAAAGTTATCAACTGTGAAGTGAATATGGTCGCTCCAGCGACACCCAGTTATCTGAAATGGTCTCAGACTGCCATCACATTCGACCAGTCCGATCATCCGACACACATAGCCACCCCTTGGAGGCAAGCTTTGGTGGTCAACCCAATCATCGAAGGCACACGACTGACTAAGGTTTTGATGGATGGTGGTAGCGGCTTGAATATATTATATGCAGAAACGCTGAAGGGTATGGGCATTCCGATGTCCAGACTCAGCACCAGCAACATGAGTTTCCATGGAGTCATTCCTGGAAAGAAGGCTGAGTCACTCGGCCAAATTGCTCTTGATGTGGTTTTTGGCGATTCCAAGCATTACCGCAAAGAAAATTTGACGTTTGAAGTTGTGGATTTCCAGAGTGCTTATCATGCTATTTTGGGCAGGCCATCTTATGCACGTTTCATGGCTCGACCATGTTATGTGTATCTCAAATTGAAGATGCCTGGCCCCAAAGGTGTGATCACTGTTACTGGCAATCGGAAGAAGGCGGAAGAGTGCTTTCAGAAAGGCTCAAAGATCGTCGGTGCTCAGATGGCAGTGGTGGAGCTGCAGGAATACCAGAAAACTGTAGACCCGAGTGATTTGTTGCAAGCCAAGAAGCCCGCTACAGAATCAGCATTTCAGTCGTCCAGTGAGACAAAACCGATTCACATCCACCCGACCGACCCCAATGCTGCTCCGACTCATATCTCCACGACACTCGACTCCAAATAGGAAGAAGCACTCATCCAGTTCCTCCGTGAGAACTGGGACATCTTTGCATGGAAGCCTTCTGACATGCCGGGTGTTCCCAGGGGACTGGCTGAGCATCGTCTACGAGTCGACTCAAAAGTGAAATCTGTCAAAGAACATCTGCAACGGTCCGCCGTCCAGAAAAGGAAGGCCATTGGCGAGGAGGTGGCTCAGCTCTTAGCAGCGGAGTTCATCCAAGAGATTTACCACTCCGAGTGGCTCACCAATGACGTCATGGTCCCTAAAAAGGACAAGTCACTTCGCATGTGCATCGACTTCAAACATATCAATCGGGCCTGCCCGAAAGATCATTTTCCTCTCCCCCACATCGACCAAATAGTCGACTCGACTGCGGGATGTGAGCGCCTGTCTTTTTTAGACCCTTATTCCGGTTACCATCAGATTCGTCTGTATGGACCCGACGATATCAAAACAGCTTTCATCACTCCATTCGGGTGCTTCTGCTATGTCACCATGCCATTCGGTCTCAAGAATGCCAGAGCCACGTTCATGAGGATGATTCAGAAGTGTTTGCTCACTCAAATCAGTCGGAATGTGGAAGCATACATGGATGATATTGTGGTCAAGTCACGGAAAGGTTCCGACCTGCTGACTGACCTTGCTGAGACGTTTGCCAACCTTAGGAGGTATGATATCAAGCTTAATCCATCAAAGTGCACCTTCGGAGTTCCTGGCGGAAAGTTACTCAGTTTTCTCGTTTCCGAACGAGGAATTGATGCCAATCCAGAAAAAGTTGGTACTATACTCCGAATGAAAGGTCCTGTGCGTGTGCACGATGTCCAGAAGCTTACTGGTTGCTTGGCCGCTTTAAGTCGATTCATCTCTCATCTCGGTGAGAAGGCATTGCCACTTTACCGACTGATGAAGTAGTCAGACAAGTTCGAGTGGACTCTTGAAGCTGATGCAGCGTTTGCAGAGCTAAAAGCCCTACTTTCCACCCAGCCGGTGCTTGCTACCCCAATCAGCGGAGAGCCTTTGCTGCTTTACATTGCAGCCACTGGACAAGTCGTCAGTACAGTACTTACGGTCGAGCGGGAAGAAGAAGGAAAAGCCTTTAAAGTTCATCGCCCAGTATACTATGTTTCTGAAGTTTTGACCCAATCAAAGCAAAGATACCCTCATTATCAGAAGCTTGTATATGGGATTTATATGACCACGAAGAAGGTTGCTCATTACTTCTCTGACCATTCCATTACAGTCGTCAGCGACGCTCCATTGTTAGAGATTCTACACAACAGAGATGCAACCGGTCGAGTGGCAAAATGGGCGATTGAACTCCTTCCCCTAGATATCAAGTTTGAGGCAAAGAAAGCCATCAAGTCCCAAGCAATAGCGGATTTCATCGCCGAGTGGACTGAGCAGCAACTGCCGACTCAAGTTCACTCGGAGCACTGGACCATGTTCTTTGATGGTTCTAAGATGCTGAATGGTTCCGGTGTTGGGGTAGTGTTGGTGTCCCCCCGAGGAGATAAGCTCAGATATGTGCTCCAGATTCACTTTGATTCATCCAATAACGAAGCAGAATACGAAGCACTCCTGTATGGGTTGCGTATGGCCATTTCACTCGGCGTCCATCGCCTCATGGTCTATGGCGACTCAGATTTGGTAGTTAATCAAGTGATGAAGGAGTGGGACGTCAGAAGTCCAGCCATGACTGGTTATTGCAGTGCAGTAAGAAAGTTGGAGAAGAAATTCGAGGGGTTAGAGCTTCATCATATACCCCGACTGAAAAATCAAGCGGCTGATGATTTGGCAAAAATAGGTTCCAAGAGAGAAGCCGTTCCCAGTAATGTGTTTTTGGAACACATCCACACACCATCAGTCCAAGAGGATCCTTTCATCGAAGAAGCCCCGCAGCCGAAAAGTGCTACGGATCCGACTGAAGTTGAAGTTCCAGCAGTAGTCGACCTGATCATGGAAGTTTTGGTCGTCACTCCCGACTGGACGGTGCCGTACATCGTGTATATCCTAAGGAAAGAGCTCCCAGAGAATGAATAAGAGGCTCGACAGATCGTCCGTCGATCCAAAGCCTTTACTGTGATAAAGGGACAGTTGTACAGAGAAAGCGCAACTGGAGTCGGTCAGAAATGCATAACACCAGAAGAAGGTCAGATAATTCTCGATGATATCAACTCGGGGACCTGTGGTCATCATGTGTCCTCCCGGACCATTGTGGCTAAAGCATACCGAGCGGGATTTTACTGGCCAAGGGCGAATGAAATGGCGAAGGAGATAGTCGACAAGTGCGAAGGGTGTCAGTTCTGTTCCAATTTGTCGCACAAACCCGCTTCAGCCTTGAAGACCATTCCTCTCGTCTGGCCATTTGCTGTTTGGGGTTCAGATATAGTTGGACCACTGAGAACTGGCAGGAGCGTCTTCATCCATGTTCTGGTGGCAGTCGACAAGTTCACTAAGTGGATTGAAGCTAAACCTATCAAGAATCTTGATGCCAGCACTGCTATCAGCTTCATCAGGGAGTTGATATTCAGATATGGAGTTCCGCACAACATCATCACTGATAATGTGTCAAACTTCGATTCCGATCAATTCAGAGCTTTTTGTGCTTCTCAAGGCACGCGAGTCGACTATGGTTCCATCGCCCACCCCCAGTCGAATGCCCTGTTCAAGAAATCATCCGATTAACTAGTTAACTTGCCGATTAATCCCTACTCGTAGGGTCACCGAGTAGCCTATAAACCGATAAATTGTCCGATTAATTGATTAAATGGCCGATTAACTTGCCGATTAGCCGATTAAACCCCTACTCACCAGCCAACTGAGCAGCTACCAGTTAACGATTTCCTCAACAATGGTCGAATGGACAAGCAGAAAGAGCAAATGGCCTAATTCTCAAAGGACTAAAACCCAGGTTGATGCGTGATCTCAAACACGCAGCAGGCGCATGGGTCGACGAACTTCCTTCAGTTCTTTGGGGATTGAGGACCACTCCTAATCGGTCGACTGGGCGAACTCCGTTCTTTCTGGTCTATGGAGCTGAAGCCGTTCTGCCGAGTGACGTGCTTCACAATGCACCCCGAGTCGAGCTCTACTCTGAAGATGAAGCAGAGCAAGCCCGGCAGGACGCAGTCGACCTTCTAGAAGAAGAAAGAGAGATGGCCATGATCAGATCGACTATCTATCAGCAAGACTTGCGTCGATTCCATGCCAGAAACGTGAAGAGTCGAGCCTTCCAAGAAGGAGACTTGGTCCTCCGAGTGGATCAACAGAAACCGCACAAGCTCGCTCCTACTTGGGAAGGCCCCTTCATCGTCACCAAAGTTCTCCACAATGGAGTGTACCATCTTTACAATGTCGATCGCCAGATCGATGAGCCACGAGCTTGGAATGCGGAGCTGCTCCGCCCTTTTTATACTTATGTACTCACTCGGGTGAGATGTAATAAAAAGTACCTTTGTAGTTTATTTAATAAAGTCAAGAGTGTTATAATTTTCCCAGTGATTGTTGTTGCTTTTCTTTATGTGAGAAATCCCCCAGTGGCTGGCTTAGCTGCGAATCCGTTTTGCCTAAGTTTGTAAAAAAATCCCTACCGAGTGACGAGCAAGCCTCTCACTCGGGGGCTTAGCTGCAGTCCAGTACTCGCCTAAGTATTTTAAAATCCTACCGAGTGAAGAGCAAACCTCCCACTCGGGGGCTTAGCTGCAGTCCAGTACTCGCTTAAGTGTTTGAAAATCCTACTGAGTGGAGAGCAAACCTCCCACTCGGAGGCTTAGCTGCAGTCCAGTACTCGCCTAAGTATTTGAAAATCCTACCGAGTGGAGAGCAACCTCCCACTCGGGGGCTTAGCTGCAGTCCAGTACTCGCCTAAGTATTTGAAAACCTTACCAAGTGGAGAGCAAACCTCCCA
>NC_041393.1:8858512-8897521 GCF_002162155.2 Triticum dicoccoides
GGGCTTAGCTGCAGTCCAGTACTCGCCTAAGTATTTGAAAATCCTACCGAGTGGAGAGCAAACCTCCCACTCGGGGGCTTAGTTGCAGTCTAGTACTCGCCTAAGTATTTGAAAATCCTACCGAGTGGAGAGCAAACCTCCCACTCGGGGGCTTAGCTGCAGTCCATTGCTCACCTAAGTATTTGAAAATCCTACCGAGTGGAGAGCAAACCTCCCACTCGGGGGCTCAGCTGCAGTCCAGTACTCGCCTAAGTATGAAATCCATTTCGATCCGCAAGGACGACGAGGTGCAGGTCGACTGTCACATTCTCCTTCGGAGCTACGCCACAAATACGATATGCGCTCTACAAGGATGACGAGGAGCAGGTCGACTGTCACCTTCTCCTTCGGAGCTATGCCACAAATACAAGGTGCGCTCTGCAAGGACGACGAGGTGCAGATCGACTGTCACCTTCTCCTTCGGAGCTACGCCACAAATACCATGTGCGCTCTGCAAGGATAACGAGGTGCAGATCAACTGTCGCCTTCTCCTTCGGAGCTACGCCACAAATACAATGTGCGCTTCCTCCCGATCCGCAAGGACGTAGGTCGCCTGCAATTTGTGCTTCATCCCCACCTGCAAGAGCGATGAGGTGCAGGTCGACTGGATTCTCCACCCCAGAGCTGCATCACAAGTACTAAAAGTATATTCCAAGTGAAGAACAAAATTCGCTCGAAGGCAAATGCAAGCATATTCAACGATAAGCCAAGTTCAGATAACGTCCTACGGGTTCAGGAGTACTCAGGCATCAAGCCTGAGAAAGTTTATCGGTTACAAAACCACTCGGCATTCTGAGGCAAATTTAAGGCAGGGCATAGAAGTTTTTCTCACTCCTCAGGTGGAGGACTGGAAGGCGCGACGAACTCGTCCAAGTCGATTCCATCAGCAATCCGAGTGGCAGCAGCAATGAAGGTCTCCATGAAAGATCGGAAGTCATGTTTCTTGGTATTGGCCACTTTGAGGGACGCCAGCTTGTCCTCTCGCGCATCCTTGCAGTGAACACGGACCAGGGACAGAGCAACATCAGCACCACACCTGGCAGAAAACTTCTTCCATTCTTGCACTCGACCTGGAACTTCATTCAGTCGAGTCATTAGAGACTCGAGGTCATTTTGAAGCGTCTCTCCCGGCCAGAGTGTCGTGTCGATTCGCGACACCGCAACCTTCAGTCGAGCAAGGTAGTCAACTACACCAGCAACACGAGACTCCAGTCGGAGCACGTTCATGGCAGCTTCGTCCTTCACAAGAGAGTTAACTGGGTCCAAGCCTGTCTCCACTCGACTGGTCTCCTCCTCGAAGTTCTGGCATAATTCTGTAAACACGACTCAAAGATAAACCAGCAGATCTATGATAAGATTGATGATTACAAGTCAGACGGGCAGGAGAGATTACCCTCAAGCATGATGAATAACTTCTTGGCGAGCCCTCCCAGATAAGACTCCAGATCGTTCTTCTTCCCTACCAGTTCTCCAGCCTTGTCATTCAGAGCTATCTTGTTGTTCTTCAGACGGCTGACTTCCTTGTTGGCCGCGTCGAGAGCAACTTTCAGATTGGCGTTCTCCTCTTCCAGTTTTCCGACTAAAGCCAGTTTCTCTTCCGCGAGCTTCGTTTTGTCCAAAGCCGCCTTCTGCGCCTTGGCAAGGTCATGGTCCTTCTTCTTCAGAGCCTCCTTCATTTTATCTGCAAATGACAACGAGGTCAGAATCAAGAATGGACAGAAAGATAAAGACAGTTGTCAAGTTCTCACCAATCATACCTTTTGCCTCGTCCTTTGCCTTCTTAAAGTTCTCCTGAACAAGCTTCAAGTCAAGGTCGAGATGGATATGTTTGTTTTCCAACTCAGTATAGCGAGTCACAAGCTCGCAAGATTTCTGCGAAGAGTTAGTCGACAAACATCAAAGAGAGGTTGCTTCCGAGTGACTAAGAGAAAAATTGTAGCATTTCTAAGACTACAGCCGAATCAAAATATTCAACAGTAGTCTCGGGGACTACACCCAGTGGGTGCACTCAGCATGCCCCACTGGTTCTACCGACTTGGTCCGATCAGTCGACCGAAAGAGACATAAAGGTTATGATCGAAAACCATAGCTAACTGCCAGCAGTCAGCCATGGTCTCATCATGATCTACCAAAAAAAGAGAGAGACAAGTTCTTCAGACTACAGTCGACTGCCAGCAGTCCACCATACTCTCGGGGACTACACCCAATGGGTGCACTTAGCGTGCCCCCACCGGTTCCAAGATTCCATTCAACATGGCCCGACCACTACAGGAATTTGGTAATTTGCCGTCTGTGAATTACAGACGGCAAAGACCTAAATACAGACGGCAAAGAGTTTTCCGTCAGGACGCAGACGGCAAAGTCAGACGGCAAAGACAAATCGGCAAAGAATACTTTGCCGTCAGCTTTTCATCGGGATGACGGCAAAGACTTTGTCGTAAGCCAATCTCAGTCTTTTGCCGTCTGCACAAATAACAACAGACGACAAAGTAGCGTCTTTGCCTTCAGCTGAAAGGCGATCTTTGCCATCAGTCCAACTACTTTACAGACGGCAAAGGGTTTTTTTAATTTTAAAAAATATACGCTGGACACAAGAGCATCGACAAGACACGAAGGACTAGAGCAAAATCCTACTACAAAATTATCACGCAAAAAACTTACAGATCTGAACATCAACAATTTCTTTATAGATCGAATTACAAAATACTTCTACAACTTATTTACAGAGATCAAATTACAAAATACTTCTGCAACTTATTTACAGAGAAAGAGGGCTCGGGGCGTTGGCTCGGGTAGTCGGTGGTGCGAGCGCAGGAGGCGCGGGGCACCTCCGTCGGCAGCCGCGTCGGCCATGGAGCCGCTCGGCGTGCTGAACCAGTTGGGGGCGAACGGCGGCGGCCCTTGGCATCCGTCGATGCTCCCTAAAATAGTGGGTGGCGCGAGCGGCAACCGGTGGCCCGAGTAGCGGCGGCGGTTGGTGGCCCAAGCGCCCGAGCGGCAGAGGCGGTTGATGGCTCGAGCGGAGGTGGCGGTTGGTGGCACGGGCGACGGCAGATGGCTTGAGCAACGGTGGCACGAGCGGTGACCACTGGCCCAAGCGGCCGTGGCGGCCGGCGGCCCAAGAGGCGGAGGCGACTGGTGACCTGAGCGGCCGCGGCGTCCAGCGGCTAGAGAGGAGGAGGCGACTGGTGACTCGAGCGGCCGCGGCGGCCAGCGGCTAGAGAGGCGGAGGCGGCTGGTGACCCGAGCGGCGGCGGCCGGTGGTGCGAGGGGTAACGGAGAAGAGAGGGGCAGGGACGTGGGCGGCGGCCGGCGAAATAGATAGAGAGACGAGATCGATGCGGGGCAGAGGATACGAGAGAGAGAGACGGGTCATGGGGTGGATAAGATTGATGGGCTGCGGGTGGTTGGGTTGGGCCCCGCAACGTGAAGGAGAGAGAGTGGTGGGGGTGGGATGTGCATCTACGGTGGATGTTGCTGCCAAGTCATCGATCCGTGGGCGTGATCCGTGGGCTGTGTTTTCTCTTTGCCGTCTGTGTGTCTATTTGTAGATGGCAAAGAGCTCACTTTGCCGTCTGCCTACAAAACTGTTGACGGCAAAGACAACGCCATCTGTGGTTTTTTCTGCAGACAGCAAAATGAGCTCTTTGCCGTCTCTAAAAAAGAATCCGCAGACGGCAAAGATACTTTGCCGTTTGTCAATGTTTCTATAGACGACAAATTAGTCTTTGCCGTCATTCATTCTTTGCTGTCAGCAGCTGTTGACAAAATTAGTCTTTGCCGTCTGTCCCGATGAAATGCTGACGGCAAAGTGCAGTACTGACGGCAAATTTCCTGTTTCCTCTGGTGGACCAGACCGAGTGAAGAAGTTAGAGTGAAGAAATTCAAAATACTCAGACTACAGTCGACTGCCAGCAGTCCACCATAGTCTCGGGGACTACACCCAGTGGGTGCACTCAGCGTGCCCCCACCAATCCAAAAATTCAATCGACACACCCAGTGGGTATACAGAAACAAAGATCTTCGAAAAGAAAGTCTTCAGATAAGCATATCCTAACATAACAAGCGGTGACCAACTAACCTGGACGTTGCTCTGAAGGGCCGAGCTAGCATCATAGGCCGCTCAGCTGGCTTCCCGGATCGCTTTCACCTGCTCCATCATGATCCCCGCCTGGCGTATAGCCTCCTTAGCAGCACCCGCTTGGTCCTCTGGGACGTGGTGTGTGGCAAAAAGGGAGGGCGGATCAGCAGTCGACGATGAAGGCCGGACACTCGTCAGTGGCACAGCGAAGGACACAGTGTTTCGAGTGATGTTGCCACCCTCTGGAACCAATGTCTCAGGCGCTGATGCAGTCTGACGAGTCTTGCTAGCTGACGCCTTTCTGTTCCTCCTCGACCTCAGTGGCGCCTCATCGTCATCATCAGGGAGATCGATGACATGGGGAGGAACTACAAGAAAAATCCAAAGTTAAAATCGGAACTCCAATCGACCGGAAATAAAACAACAGAGAGAGTACCAAGGTTGGAGGTGATAGCATCTTCCATTTCCTGGTCTTTGTTCTTGGTGGAGGTCTCGGAGGTAGCAGCACTGCAGATTTCAAAAACCAGTCGGTTAGTCCATGAGTCGACCAAGAATACGTCCGTGCTAAACAAGGAAATACAAGTTTTGCTGTTATCCGGAGATAGTGGGAATGACCATTCTCATCTTGGGCAAGGCCTTCGGTGGCTTCAATGGTGCCGCTCGTGGATGCTTCGGCGCTTTCTCAGTCGGTGCTGGAGAGGCCGCTCGAGGGCGCTTTGACGATTGCCCAACGGGTGCAGTCGCTTTGCCTCGCTCACTTGCGGGATCATGGATGAGCTTGAATCGCCTTTCCGCGCGAGGAGGATCGAGTTCCTCCTCCTCCTCCTCCTCCTCTTCGCTGGAGTCATCGTCACCCTCTTCCTCCTCACCATCAGATTGCCACTCCTCACTTTCACCTCCGCTCGCCTCTTCCTCCTCGGCCTGTTCTTGCTCCCCGTTGGGCATCGAGTACATCTCAGTAGTGGCCTAGAAGACAACAAACAAGAAAAAAGTCAGTCGACTGAATTTTAACAAAACGGAATGAAGAAAGCAAGATCACAGTCGGAGATGCAGAATCGGACCTTGTCTGGTTCATATGATTGGTCGAGTTGAGGTATCCTCCTGGCTCCTCGGGGGTTGTCTTTATTCCCTGTGATGCTCGCCAGCCACCTCTCCAGCGTGGCTTCGTCAATCTCCTCCGGATGGATCCGAGTGGTGTCCTCCGTGCTAGAATACAACCACATCGGGTGGTCCCGAGCTTGAAGCGGATGGATGCGTCGTCGGAGGAAGACCTCCAATAGGTCCATGCCGGTCACCCCGTCACGGATAAGCTGGACAACATGCTCGACCAGTACCTTAACCTGCGCCTTCTCTTCCGGGAGCACCTTCCAAGAAGAAGGCTTCCTCACTCGGTCCATGGAAAAAAGAGGGAGTCCGGTCGACTGCCCTGGCGTCGGCTGGTCCTTGCAGTAGAACCAAGTCGACTGCCATCCATGAACCGAGTCGGGAAGGATCATGGCCGGAAAAGCACTTTTTCCCCTCATTTGAACCCAAGACCCCCACACATCTGAATCACTTGTATTCTCTCGTCACTCGGATTGGCCTTTTTCACCGTCTGGGAGCGACAGGTGAAGATGTGCTTGAAGAGACCCCAATGAGGTTGACAACCGAAGAAGTTCTTGCACAAGGACACGAAAGCAGCGAGGTACACGCTGGTGTTGGGTGTGAAGTGGTGGAGTTGTGCCCCAAAGAAATTCAGAAATAAAGAAAGGGTGAGGCGGCAAAGAAAACCCACGGTCGACATGGGTAGCCAAGAGAACGCACTCACCCTCCTGAGGCTGTGGCTCGGACTCATTCCCCGGGAGCCGCGCCGATCTATGGGGGATTAGTCCTCCATCGGCCAGGTCGTCAAGATCCACTTGACGAATCGTCGAGCGGATCTAGTCGCCCTGGATCCAGCCCCGCGGCAGGCCGACCCTCAAAGAAGATCCGCCTCGACTCGTCGCCCTTCCCTTCGCATTCGCCGTCGCTTTCTTCGCCCGCTCCAGGGCCGCCGTCTTCTCCTTCACCATCATCGCCGGCGAGACGCGCACGGAGCATCAGCGCGGGGACGGAGGCGAGCGCGGCGGATAAATCTGGAGAGGAGGGAAGGAAATGAGGGTGCACTATTCAAAAACCCCCGTCCGGTGCCTTATATGGGGTTACTTCCGAGTGACTGACCTGTAGGCCCGGGCGATCCTGTCAAATCCCGCAACAGTCGCGCGCGTGATACGCGTCGAAAAAGGTGGCGCAGAAATCGAGGCGTCCCTGCCTTATCCCGTCCGATTGTTGCGGCCTCCTCCGCCCCGCGTGCTTCCCAAAAATACGGATCCCGCTAAATCCGCGAGCTGCAGAACAGCTCGTCAGACAGAAGATCTCCTTCGCTATGTCGTTCGGAGTTCTCCAAGTAAAAAACTTCACTCAACGGATACAAAGAATGGATCAAGGAGACTGAAAAAGAAGTTGGTGCCGTCATCTAAAGTTCATTGATCCGGAACAAGACATACGCACAACATGAAAATGGGTCGGAAGTGTGTTCAACTCCTTCCCCACTCAAACCTCGATCCATTCGGGGGCTAATGATGAAGCTATGTATCTAGGGTAGGGTCATGGACCTGTCCGAGATACCCTCCCCAAGGACACCTCTAGAAGAAACCACCCTTCAGTCAACCAGGAAACGTTCCACTCGACGGACTCAAAGCCACTCGACCATGAAGCCATCCACTCGACAACCAGGAGACCTAACGCCACTCGGCAGGGAAACCGTCGGTCATTAAGTAGCTTTTATGGTCATCATGGCACTTTATTTGTAGCGTTACCAGTAACGCCTGAACTTAATGTATTTTAAACCCTACATAACTGAGGGCCGGAGGGGTCTGGCAGACTCTATATAAGCCACCCCCCTCCTCAGTGTAAAGGGTCCGCACCCCTGTAATTCATACACACATAATACCAGTCGACCGCCTCCAGGCTCCGAGACGTAGGGCTGTTACTTCCTCCGAGAAGGGCCTGAACTCGTAAATCCCTCGTGTATACAACTACTCCATAGCTAGAATCTTGCCTCTCCATACCTACCCCCTTTCTACTGTCAGACTTAGAACCACGACACGGCCGGCACCGCATTGGCTGGCGCTCGTGGAGGAGGCGGCTGATAGCAGATGGGGGACGGCGCCCGCAGCGCCGACGCCAGGTCGCGGCCCGAGTTCTGGAGCCCGGCCAGCCAGCGCTCCTGGATGCTGGCGATGCGCTGGTCCACCGGGGTCAGAGGGCGGCGCGGCGGTGGGCGTGGCGGAGCCATCGGAGGAGAGGAGAGTAGAGGGAGCGGCGGTGAGGGAGAGAGGGAGCGGTGGGAACAGTGTGCGCGGGACGGTGACAGAAGAGTGGGGGGGGGGCAGTTATGAGGCGTCCCGTTCGTCTCCCGCGCTGCCCGAGGCGTCCAACCCCCTCGCACGCGTGGCCGCGCCGAGCCAGGCTCGCGAGGAACTGCCGATTCGGCAGTTCCCGCCGGGCCAGGCTAGGGCCTACTTTAAGGTCCGTGCGGGCTGCAAACCGCATGCAACCCAGGCAACCAAACAGGTCACGCACATCCCGCGCGGGCCTGCTTGTGTTGCATGCGGGCAACCAAACACACCCCTAGTGCTTGCTTTTGTTTCTTTCCTAGTGTATCTAGTGCACCGAACCAGGCCACCAAAACCCCATCCTTCACAGCCAACAAGCCCAGCCGCAGCTGCCGAGCGAGCGAGCGCTCGCTCGACTCGCACGCACGCGCAGGACAGTCCCAGCACAGCACGCTACAGGAAGCATCGGGCTGCTCTTCGTCTCTCTTCTCCCGCATGCAGACACGCAGTAAACGGAAACATGAATTCATGCACATCGAAACTACATGCCTCCACCATTACTTCAATCCCAGGTCACCCCGACATTAAAAATCCGATTCATTCCAACTCACCTGCTCTATATCAAGCACCCAGGTCTGCTCTCTTTTTACATCTCTCCCAGCCACCCGAAGGCCTAGGCTCTCACAGACCGATCAAATCCCACCCGGAGCTCCGACGGAGGCCCGCTCGTTTTCCCGGCAGCTCCAATCACAAGAGGTCGAACTGCTGCTGATCATCCAGGACGTACCACGCAATTTTTTTTCCAGCTCGGTTCATTGACTTTGACGAACTATCTATCTATCTATCTATCTATCTATCTATTATATCTATCTATCTTCTATCTATCTATCTATTTATCTATCTATCTATCTTCTAACGATAGAAAACTAACGGCTCAGATTTAATACTAGAAAAACATCTCAAAAGAACGGTTGTGATTAACATCTCAAAAGAACGGTTGTGATTAGCTGAAAAGATTTATGCATGCTTTCATGTCTCATACATTTCCAACCAGCCTTTCCTTTTTCTTTTTCTTTTGCGGGAACGTTTCCAGCCAGGCTAGCAAAGTTAGGATTACAATTCCAAGTCCCATACGGCTACGTTCATGTTCACAAAAGGACAAAATGACTATGTTCCCAAAAAGTGTTAGGCACAACAATGGTCACGTATCATAATATTTATATATATATATATATATATATATATATATATATATATATATACACATCTAAAAGTATTAGGACACGTATGTGAGATACAAAGAATAGAATAGAAGGAAAAGATGGATTTCCATTATAACCGTGTATGCCGTACAACTATACAAGTATTATAAGGGCCACGTGCAGATGTGATAGAATAGAATAGAAGGGAAGTGCAAAGGAAAAAAATAAAAGGAAAAGAAGGACTTCCACTATAACCGTGTTATACACGTACATGCCACAAGAGGAAGGAAAGTATTACCCCTGCCTTTACTCTGAAAAAATCGTATCATATTACAATCTTGATCGATGATGTAAGGAAATAGATGTGACCCATAAGTTGCCTCGGCTCGGCTCCAACTATGCAACACACGCCTGCGAACGGTGATCCCATCGGAGACGTGGCACTGCCGACGTCGACCCTTTTGCCAGCCAGTTGGATCGAAGTAAATGACAATGAAGCTCCCAGGAAACGATATGAAAGAAGGCCATCATCCTGAGCAGAAGTGCAAGTAACTCCTTCAGTCTCGCCACAGCACCACATGCTCCCACTCGATTGCAGGCACCACCGCAGGCTCCGACAGCAATCGCATCCATAAACACTGCAACGAGATCAGTTAGCATCGGGATAGCTGCGGCTGAGCAGGGAGTGTGGCAGTGGACGCGCCGAGATGTACGTGTTCTGAGCTGGAGGAGCGGCAAGCGGTGTACGAGCACCGCGAGTACCAGGTGCACCGGCTGCGTCCATGAGCAACCATGACAAAAAGCATCCGCTACGACACCAACGCAGGCAGAGCCACCGTCTCCAATGAGATCGCGAGCCGAGGGATCATGAGGAGCCACTAGTGATTGTGTAATATTGCTGCATACACCATGTGCGGCACGTCAGACGGAATTAACCTTTCTTCTCAGTTTTCACCTTTTCACAGTCGAAAAATGTCGAACAAGTGGATGGGCTCCCAAGTAAAAATAATATATTATCAAATGATGAACATCTGTCTTCTGTGCGCATACCATGAAAATTCAACGAGACTTGCTCAATGTTTTATAAATAATTTTCGTGATTTCAAGATTGTTTTCCAGGGCATTCCATTTTTAGGTATAAAAATATTATTATTATTATTATTATTATTATTATTATTATTATGTAAATTTACACTACTAGAAGCATGAATCAATGTGTACACTTGCAAGGAGTTCATTTGGTACTATCAACCTTTTTGTGAATTTAGAGAGCATTTTCCCTCCCTTAATAGTTTCTGCATGGAGACTTTTATTAAGTAAAGCTATTTTATTGTGACTGGCTAGAGGAATCATACGTGATAGTAGGAGCAATTGTGCAAGAATTAGAATGGGAGACTTGATGGTTAAGGGAGCGATGTCCAACAAAAATATGATGATAACGAATGAATATATATACTAAGAGGCACTCAGTCAAGTCCAAGGTTTCCAAGCAATATCTATTTAGACCACCAGCCATAATCTTCGAAGGCACTTGTGCTATCAGCCTATCATCAATACATAACACCAGAAAAATATGAGCTCAAAGATGCCGCGAGAAAACGGCAACACAGGGTCATGTTGCAAAACAAAATCATATGACAAGCAGAAGAACAACAACTGATATGAGACTACAACTACAGTTATTTCACAGTATCAATTACCGACGAAAATTGCCACTCTAGGAGAATATTATAGCTTCGTGACAATAGAGAGGCATGGGGAAATAACGAAAAGAAGCAAAAGAAAAACAATGTACATATACTTAAATGTTATAACTACATCGAGGATCCTCAATGCATGCATCGCGACAACATTTAAATCATTAGCTATAAATGTGTTTTTAATATCATATTTACACTTATCATAACATAATCTAAGGACCATTCTCGAACCAATTTTTAGTGGCACCTGGCAAATCAACATTTAGTAGTATACTATGTTGTTTGATCACATGGAAAAACCAGGACGTCTTTATACGCGGATGATGCAGTGTTGTTCATAAATCCTTGTGCTCAAGAGATAATGGCAGTGGCCGATCTGCTCAAGGCCTTTGGGGGCGCTACAGGTCTGATGACAAATTTTACAAAGAGCTCTATCACTGCCATTTTTTGTAGTGGGGTCACACTGCCGGCGGTCATCCACTCGCTCAGATGCGAGATCAAGGCTTTCCCCTGCACTTACCTCGGTATGCCACTGTCCGACTCAAAGCTTCGCAAGGTGGACTACCAACCAGCGCTCGACAAACTTTGCAACAAGATGAAGGGTTGGATCCGGATACACTTCTCTATGGATGGTCGTATTCTGCTGGTGAAGCATGTGCTCTCTGCGATGGTGGTTTTTCAGATGATGGTAATTCAAATGCCGGTGTGGTTGCGGAAGAAGATTGATAAGCTCAGGAGAGGCTTTCTCTGGGAAGGAAAAGAATTTGCAGTGGGCAGCAAATGTCTGGTGAGCTGGCGCATAATTTGCAGGCCAATGATCTTCGGAGGGCTGGGGATGACGGACTTGACTGCGCAGAGCACGGCGTTGAGGCTGAGATGGTTGTGGATGTCGTGGACGGACCCAAGCAAGGCCTGGTTGGGGCTGCCTCTGCCCACCGATGCCAGAGTTCAGGAGCTGTTCATGGCTTCAGTTCAGTTCCATCTTGGAGATGGACAACGGATTTGCTTCTGGACGGAGCCCTGGATGCATGGAATAAGTTTCTGTCACAGCTACCCAGCGTTGTTCAGTGTCTGCACCCGGAAACGGCTCACGGTGGCTCAAGCGCTTACCGGCGATCGTTGGATGCGTCACCTAAGGGAGAATCTGACGCCGCAGGCTGTCCGTGAGTTCACCGCCTTGTGGGTTCAGCTGCAGGGCGTGGCACTAGGCCAGCATCCAGACACAGTTTCCTGGCGGTGGACGGCAAACGGCGAGTTCTCCACTCAGTGGGCCTATGCTATTCAGTTTGAAGGATCGATGCGGACGAGTTACAAACAGCTGATCTGGAAGTCGGAGGCACCGCTGAAATGCAAGGTGTTCTCATGGATGGCCGTGCTTGGCAAAATCCTGACCGGGGACAATCTGGAGAAGCGAAACTGGCCTCACAACCCGATGTGTTGCCTCTGTAATGCCCAGCGGGAGACGCCCGCTCATCTCCTTGCTGGCTGCCCATTCACGATTAGCTTGTGGGAAAAGATTATGCAAAGGTGCAATCTGCCTTTGGCCCTCGTGCCGTCGCCAGGCTCTGAGAACATTTGGGACTGGTGGTACCAATCAAGACAGCAGGTGCCGGTGATCCACAAGGAAGCTTGGAGCTCACTTGTGCAGCTCACGTGGTGGACTGTGTGGAAGGAGAGGAACACACACATATTTGAGCAAAAGAACTCGACAGAGGAGCAAGTGCTTGATCGGATCAAGAATGATCTCGTCGATTGGACTTTGGCAGGCAAGCACAAGGTAGCACGGATGATTCACAGGCCACGGGAACCAGATTAATACACTTCATCGTTGGTAGGCTAGTCTTGGTGCTTTCATCTGTCGGTCGCTGGATACTAGCTTTGTATCCTGGGCATATCCAAATGCCCCTGTAATAACTATATCCTAATTTCAATGAAATGCTGCATCATGCAGTCTTTTCGTCAAAAAAACCATGCAATACTCAGATGCAAAAAAAAAAGTTGCCTAAAATAAATAAATACTCACTCTAATCACAAATATAAGATTTTCAAAGTTTTTTCTAAATCAGATGTACATAGACACGTTTTAGTGTCCACAATTGAACATCTAAATAAGAGAGGGAATAGTAAATAAGAAGATCTAGCCGCTAGTTACATTGTAATTGGTGAGCACCAGCGAGTTCCCTTGCACACACGAGTTTCATACGGATCGATGAGCTCCGGCCGTAGGCTTCGATTTGACCACGCGGCCGGTGAACCAGATGCCACCCGATGGCATTGGCATGTTAGCCTGCCTTTCCTCGGATCATCTGAAGCCCTACCTAAAAAACTTCCCAAATCACCCCAAAACCCTGTAGTGGTGTTAGTTTCGAAAATCTACGATAGTTTACAAAATTATTCCAAAACATATATGAATATTCGACCCAAATTCAGTAGTGGTTAATTTGATGCATTTCTTTGTGAAAATACAAAGGTGAACATGGGTGTGCACGCACCCACGTGAATAGTAAATTCATAAAAAAATACTAGAAAAAATTTCTGAAATTTCACGGTATAAACCTTAGTCGATCATTCTACTCACGTGTGAAGTTTTATGATGTATTGACACCCATGGTATTCTTAGTGACGAAAATACAAATGCGACCATATTATTCATTAAACAATGTTTTTTAATATAGCTTTGATTTTGTCATTTTTGCCCAGATTACCACAGATGTGATTTCTTCCTGAAACTTCATATACGAGAATACCAGTTGACTATGTTTTTAAAAAATAATTCAGATTTTTTTTATTTTTTCTGGCATTTTTTTGAATTTACTATTTATAAAGGGTGCACGACTTCGACTAAAGTTGAAGCCTACTTAATGGACACAGATTTGGTGAACATGGGTGCGCTTCAACTTCAGTTGAAGTCAACACAAACTGCCTTAAAATTCAGACATTCATCCTTATTTTTTGTAGCTACTAAACCACAAGAACAACAACATGAAATTCCACTGGAGCAAGTACACCCATGTTCACCAAATCTGCGTCCATTAAGTAGGCTTCAACTTCAGTTGAAATCAACACAAACTGTCTTAAAATTCAGACATTCATCCTTATTTTTTGTAGCTTCTAAACCACAAGAACAACAACATGAAATTTCACCGGAGCAAGTATCTTTTTATCCTAACTCTGTAGATACTTTTTTGTCTTGAAGAAACCTAATTAAGATGGCCACCTACAGGGCTCAATTTTGACTATGAAATCTGACATCCTTTTGGGACAGACAATTTAAATTACATTCTAAATTAGAGGTCCAAAATTATGTAGCTTCTACAGAAACTCGGCCACCAAGTTAGCTACAACTTTCGAAACATCCATCCATATTTCAGATATAAAAAGATACATTGTACATTGATCCTTGAAACATTATACAAATAGCTCATTGCAGACCCCATACACATTTCACAACACACACTTCACACTACCACTATACATGTTAGCTTCACATCTTCATTGAATAAAGGTTGAACCTCAATTGAGATAATCGACACAGTTGCAGGATCGAACAACCATACAACATGGCCAAAAAAACCCAGATATGACAACAATGAGTAGACCTGCAGCACGAACTTGGGGTTGAGGTCCTTCCACCGCGACGGGAGGCTTAGCTCGAGCTCCGGGAAGAGGCATAGAAGTGCATGACGTAGGTGTTCCACATGCGGTACTCCATCGCCTCCAGGTACAAGAACTGCCCCACATTCTCCTTGCCGTCGCCGAGACACAGAGATTTGTTTGTTGTCAGCTCCATGCTATTCACCTGTCCATATGGTGCCTCCAGCGATCAGACAGTAGAGTACGTTGAACAATGCACCGGAAACCTGAATACAAACGTGACCTCAATTGATTTAGGAGTATCCTTGATGCTGCTGTGGCCTTGGGCAGCGGCGCGGCGAGGTCCTTGATGCTGCTGGGCCCTCCCGTCGAACACCCCGGCCAACATGACAGCGGAGATGAGAACACCGGCGACTTCAGGCGTGTCCGGAGTGCTCACTAGCCGTGTCGGCTTGGTCACCATCTTTGTGGGGGCGCATAGCAGGTGTTTGACGAAATGCATGAGCCAAAAGTAAGGTTTACTTCGTTATATACAGGGAATCGGCTAGATCCGGTCAAAACTTAGTGGGGTAAATTTACTCCATTAAGGTTTTACTCCATCGGATACTCAACTATTTATCGGGGATCGGTTAGGAATGCCCTTAGGAAGCATAGCTTGCGAGGAATCGCCCATGCGGCCGAGTAGGAGATTCCATGCATTCGGCGGCGGCGGCGGCGCGCTTATGAACTGGTCGCTGAAGGCGGGGTCGAATCGCCCTGGTCGATGGGATCGAGTCTCCAGCTCTTGGAACTGAGCCGCTGGACAGGTATGAAGGATCAGGATCACTGCTTGGAGCCGAAGGGAGCCGGGGAAACGAGCCTGGAAACCGATCAGAGGAGGCGCCCGGGCAATCCGTGCGATGCTCTTCGATCGCATCCACGTGGCGGTAGATCGCGTCGGGTATGCACGAGACCAAGTTTGGATCTGGTGTCCTGTCCACGAAATTTTCGTTCCCTTGTTTGGCGGGAAAAAAAATTCCGTGGATACCAGTTGCAAACACGATCCCGTCCAGATGCGCCCACGTGTCCCGTGTTTCCATCCGACGACGGTTGCTCGTTCCGCTCCATTCGTCCCTTCCCTCGGCTCCCAGGGCTATGCTCGGCTACTGTTCAAGTTTCAGATTTTTTTAGACCTCTGATCTAAAATATTTGTATTTAATTTCCAGGATGCCTGCTGTAAAGGGCGCGCTGACATGTTCCATACAAAAAAAAAAATCTTGCTCCAGTAGATTTAATGCGTTTTGTCATTGTGGCTTGAGAATGCCAAATTGTTTACATTTATCTACTTTTTAAACCTCCTTCCGAAATCAACAAACTGGAAGTCACATCGTATCAGAATGCAAGCTTTATCATGGAGGAAAAACAACATCACTCATCTTTCAAAGACTTACATATAAGAAAATTATAAGCAAGGAGAAGTTCCTCGTGTTACAATCATCTCATAGATGCCATGCCAGGCGTACCATCTGTCGTCTCAACTCGCGTGGAAGTAACTGTGAGATCACATCATGAAAAATTCAGCTCGGCTCTGCGTAGATGGTGGTGCTACGTTTAGATAATCCGTCATCCAGTTTTTGTGGTTCAGATCGTGACATATTTGTAGACAGCCACGTCAGCTGCCCAACAAGAAGGAATCAAATATACCCATATGACGGGATATTACAAATAATTCACAAATGCCCCGTAAATAAGAAAAGATCGTATTCTGTGTGAAGAAACGGACAGTGAGGGGCCTCAACACTAGTAGAAAAATACCTAATAGTCCCGGTTCGTAAGGGCCTTTAGTCCCGGTTCATGAACCGGGACTAATGGGTCGTTACTAATACCTCCACCCATTAGTCCCGGTTCAAACACGAACCGGGAGCAATGTTCCTCCACGTGTCCCTGTGCGCCGAGCCCAGAAGTTCGTCATGCGTACCGAGAGAAGTGATCGATCGACCTCTCCTTCTCCGAGAGATTTGTCGAACAACAAGTTTTCGTATATCATGTATCTGACGCTACTGGCTACATACATGTACAATATGTATAAGATCTCTTAATTACAATCCCCTAGCAATTGAAATCAATTTCCACATGATATTCTCCGGTTTTATTGATGACGTGGTCAAGAAAGAATCCCGCCAATTCCTCTTGAATTGCTTTCATGCGATCTGGTTCTAGGAGTTCATTCCGCATCTGCCACGTCTAATTTGAAGAAGGGGGTTAATTAATACATATATATGAATGAAACTCAACAGAAATGATGGTGTAATAAAATGAAATTGTGAATATTATTGCTTACGCACTTCATATTGTCTTTGAGAGTAGCCCCGCTTGTTTTTCAAAGTCGCGTTGTGGATGAACTCGCACACGTAGTATCCACAGAAATCATTCCCTTCTTCCTGCCACAAGCACTTTACGAGAAATAGAGGTCAATCAAACTGATAATGAAGCATTATAAATGGCATTGATGAAAGTATAGCTATAGAATCAACGGGAGATGCGCGCAACTAGCTAGCCAGTAGTACTTACTTTCGGGTATGTATATCGCAGCTCCTTCAGCAGTCCCGGAGCTTGTGCGGTGAACTGTTTCCAAACCGTGCAAGACAAAGAAAATAATTATTATTACTTGAGATATCAGGAAATGAACAAAAAGTTGCCGATATGGTGCGATAATGATCGATTGAACTTACTTGCTAAGCATTTCAGTCATGTCCGCATAGGATTTGGGATCTTTCGGTCTCGAGTCTAAGACGGTTACTAGTCCATGCTCAAGCTTAATCTCCAGAAGAATATAGTGGTACATGCGCACGCATGCATAACTCATCAATTACATTAATATAACCTCGCTCGAGTAATAAGGGAAACCGAATATGCACACGACAGTAACACTCACTTGCCGTTGTAAGGAAAGAGTATGATATCTTTGTTTTGATTTTTGATCAACGATTGTAGCACGTTGTCCTCGGCCTCTTTGATGTCCTTTTTAACCAGAAATTCATCTATAATATTTTTGTTAATGAACCCAATTTCATAAATTTCTTGTTTTTTGCACTTGACGATCTTCAATCTGCATAATATATTGAGGATAATTAATTATAAATACATGAAATGAAAGAGCCAAGCTATATATAGAGACTTAATGACAGAAATAGTACTTACAGACAGTAGCAAAAGACCATTAGTTCATCGAGGGCCTTTTGATTGAAGAACGCGAAGAACTCATCAAATGGAACAGTCAACAGATCATTTGTAACGAGGTCGTGCTCCTCTTTAATATGCAGATACAAAGCATTCGTACCCTCAGACTCTCTGTAGGTTTCCATGTACCAATTATAGAATCTTCGCATCATTGTTGTCAGAGATTTTTCATCTTTGACGAGAGGCTTCCCGTACTCGTATCTGTGTTCGTCCACCTCCAAGAAATCAGGAAGTGCATCATTAGGACGGTAATCTTCAAGATTGCCATAACCGGCCACCGTCCCCGGAGCATTAGACACATTGAGCGGGGGGCACGATTGCTGTGCTTGTTCGCCGAGCTGGGCAAATTTTTTCCTCTTTGCTCGTTCTTTTGACCTTTTAGCACTGACAGTAGTTCCCGACCGCTGGGCTTGGAGATATGTCTGTTCAGTAATGCGCTCATAGTTAGTTCTCGGCGGAGACTTTGGTGGTTTCCTCAGGGCATCGATAGTGCGCTTTGCTTTCACCGGATCTACCTCCTCCTCCGGAGGTGGATGTCTCTTTGCTTTCACCCCTTCAAAGAACTCCTTCACGTGGGTCTGCACAATCGTATCATTTTCCTCCTCGGTCCTCTCGTACGGTAACTTCTCTAGAGGCTTGAGAGGTGGACCGCATCTGTATTGTCTCCCGCCTCTGGTTGTGTTGCTAGACGCTGGAGCAGACGGAGCGGCTGCGGCGTCTGTCTTCTTTCGTGCTTGCTTACGAGGCGGAGGAGAAGGAGTACGACGTGCCGAAGCAGCCGGGGAGGCGGCGGGTCTCTTCCGCCCTTGTTGGCGAGGCGGAGAAGGAGGAGGCTGCTGGCTGCTCGGGAGCGCCGGCGCAGGCGGAGAAGGAGGCGGAGTGCCGCCACGCACCGGAGAAGGAGACGGAGTGCCGCCACGCGCCGGAGAAGGAGGCGGAGTGCCGCCACGCGTGCCCTGATCATCACTCGCCGGAGGAGGAGGCGGTGGAGGAGGCGGAGTGCCCTGACTCGCCGGAGGAGGAGGAGGAGGCGGAGGCGTCCAGTTTGGAAGGTTGATGAGCTCCTTCCGCCATAGGCATGGAGTCTTCAGAGCAGAACCCAGCCTAGTCTCCCCTTCACCGGTAGGGTGGTCAAGCACGAGGTCCTCAAATCCCTCCGTTATTTCATCCACCATCACCTTAGCATATCCTTCTGGAATCGGCCGGCAGTGATAAGTTGCTCCGGATCCACTAGGATAAACAGAGCCAACAGCCGCCTTGACCTTCAAATTCATCCATCGCGCCATAATGTGGCAATGTTGAGACTCCGTGATAGCATCCATGGGATAGCTGGCAGGAGTCGTCAAGACATGCTCCGGCTGAAGCAGCTCGGTGGAAGCCACGCTGCTTCTCCGCTGAGATGGCGGGGTAGCTTCGGGGGAAGCTTCGGCAGGTCGTTTGCTGCGATCTCCTGCTTCTCATTCCTCTAGCCCCATTACCCTTTCGTGCAGCGCCTGCAGTTGGCCCTGCTCCAGTTTCTTCCTCCTCTTGTGGGTTTTGTAACCCCCTGCGTCCGGAAAACCAACCTTCCACGGAATGGAGCCTGGTGTGCCTCGTGTCCGTCCAAGGTGCTCAGGATTCCCGAGGGCCATTGTGAGCTTGTCCTTCTCCCTGTCTGGTAGGAACGTCCCTTTCTGCGCTGCATTGATATACTTCCGAAGGTTCTTGACTGGTATTTCCAGTTGCTCGTCCGTCCAACAGCACATCCCTTATACAGGGTCCAAGGTTCCACCAGCCCCAAAGAACCAAGTCCGGCAACGGTCTGGCCATCTCATTGTCTCTGGTTCGATCCCTTTTTCAAGCAGATCATTCTCAACCTTGGACCACTTAGGCCGGGCTTTGAGGTAGCCACCTGACCCCGTGCGATGGTGAAGCTTCTTCTTCGCAGCATTTTGCTTGTTCGTCGCCGACATCTTCTTACTCTTTTCCAATGTCTTGTGGGCCACAAATACGGCCCAGTGATCTTTGATCTTCTCATAATTGCTGATGAATTCTGGAGTCTTATTTTTCGATAAAATGGTTCAACTCTTTCCTCCACCTCCTGAATAGGGTTGCCATCTTCTTAAGAGCATAAGACTTGATTAATTGCTCTTTAACTGGCTTCTCTGGATCCTCCTCTGGCGGTAGGGTGAAATTTGCCTTCAGCTGAGTCCAAAGATCTTCTTTCTGCATATCATTGACATAAGACACCTCAGGATCGTCCTTAGGCTTATACCATTGCTGGATGCTGATCGGGATCTTGTCCCTAACAAGAACCCCGCACTGAGCAGAAAATACGTTCTTTGTCCGGATGTGTTCAATCGGTTCGCCGTCGGGCGCGATTTCTGTGATCTCAAACCTTTCATCCGAGCTCAACTTTTTCTTCGGGCCTCGTCTCCTTACCAAAGTTGTGCTCGATCCGGAGGGCTAGAAATTAAAAGGAAGAAAGACGAGAGTAATTAATATGTGTACATATACCAAAACAATGAATGCATCAATTAACTAGTCAGCACGGGCTTAACTAATATATATATACCTGGCCGGACTCGGTTCGGTCACCGGAGCAGTCAGTATGGTCTCCTTCTTGTACCTCCATTGGGTCATCACCGGAGCCATCATGAACATAGCCCTCTTCTTGTACCGGCATTAATGGGCCGGAGCCATCATGAACATAGCCCTCTTCTTCACCTCCTTCCTCACCAACGACGTCGATGAAAAATGATGCAACAACATCAGTTCCTTCTGCGATCATCTCGCCCAACATCGCTTCTGTTGCTTCGTCTCGGTAGTGCTCCATAGTTTCTGCAAATATTTACAACATGTCAATTATTATTCAAAAACATGGTACAGATGGATATATATTAGTGGCAAACTGAGAACTAGCTAGCTAATCACAATAAGGAATCATGTTAGTGGCCTCGACGCTGCTTCTCTAGGGTTTGGGATCGCCTCAACACAATGCTTCAAGGGTTTGGTGGCCTCGACGACAACACTCTTTTAACTTGGTAAATTTGGGTGGCCTCGAGAGTTTTGGTCGAGCGAGAGGGACGAGGTGGGTGCTGCCGTTGTATAGGTTATCACGGTCGAGAGGGGGTATATATATCGACCGCCCCTCATGTCGAAGTTATCTCGAGGGGGCGGCGAGGGCGAAGGCGAGCAGCCTGACGGCGACAGACCCAATAAAACATAAGAAAACGAAGAAGAGATAAAAAGAGGATAAGAAGAAAGGAATAGAGGAGAAGATCGAAGAAAAAAAGAAGAAAAAAAGAGGAGAAGAAGAAAGGAATAGAGGAAAAGAAGAAAAAATAGAAAAATCTATTTTTTCTTCTTCTCCTCTTCCTTTTCTTCTTTTTTGTTCTTCTTATTTATTTCTCCTCTATTCCTTTCTTTCTTCTTCTCCTCTTCTTTTTCTTCTTCTCCCTCGAGAAAGGAAAATAATTAAGGAAAAGGAAGAAAAGAGGAAGAAGGAAGAGAAGGAAGAAGAAAGGAATAGAGGACAAGAAGAAAAAATAGATTTTTTTTATTTTTTCTTCTTCTCCTCTTCTTTTTCTTCTTTTTTCTTCTTCTTATTTATTTCTCCTCTTCTTTTCCTCTCCTCTTCTTCTCTTTTCTTCCTCTTCTTATTTTCCTTTTTCCTCTCATTCTTTTTCTTCTTCTTCTTCCTTCTTCTTTCTTCCTCTTTTCTTCCTTTTCCTTATTTTACTTTTTCCTCTACACTAACCTAATTAAAATGCACTAACCTAAAATCGATATCTACTAACAACCTAAATAAAAAATTAATACATATATGAAAAAACATATATAAACAAAAAAATGATATGAACATTATATTCATACATACATATAGCCACATCCATTAATCATATAGCTATACCATATACATATATACATTAATTTTATATATGAAAAAGTGCAATGAACAAAAAAATACACATGTATGTATGAACTGAACACAGAGCCTCGACGGCGGCGGCTCACAACGGGGGCGGCCGGCGAGGGCGACGGCGGCGGCGGCGAGGGCGTCGGCGACGACCACGTACGGCGGACCGGGGCAGGGGCGTGGCCGGCGACGACGGTGACGGTGACGGCGACGACGGGCGCGGGTGACGGCGACGACGGGCACGGGTGACGATGACGGCGTCGGCGGGGGCGGCCGACGGGCGGCGTCGGGGGCGCGCGGACGGCGTCGGGGCGGTGGGCGGCGTCGGGGCAGCGGACGGCGTCGATCTGGGCAGCCTGGCGGCGTCGTCGGGCGGCAACTGGCGATGTGATCGTCAAATTTTCCTAAGTGCTGTATATATACCAAGGGCATTGGTCCCGGTTCGTGACTCCAACCGGAACTAATGCCCCCTTTAGTCCCGGTTGGTACCACCAACCGGGACCAAAGGCCTCTTTTGAGGAGTCCAACGGGCGGGAAGCGGCGACCTTTGGTCCAGGTTGGTGGCACCAACCGGGACTAATGCCCCCCCTTTAGTCCCGGTTGGTGCCACCAACCGGGACCAAAGGGCCCTGTGTTGCCCGCGTCGGGGCCAAAGTTTAGTCCCACCTCGCTAGTTGAGAGGGGCGCGCAGTGGTTTATAAGCCCCACTGTCGCACCCCTCTCGAGCTCCTCTCCACCGTAGGCTTGCGGGCCTATATGCTACTGCTTTGCCTGATGGGCCTGCTGGGCCTACTGCGGGCCTGAATCCTGGCCCATGGTAGGGTTTCTAGTCGTATTCAGGCCATGGGGGGTCAGTAGGAGGCAATTTTTTTTGTTTTCTTTCTTGCTTTATTTATTTTATTTTGTTTCTACTTACAATAAAATACTTATAGTTGCTATTTTTAATTATTTTCTAGTTTTTTTGTTTTGTTTTCTGCATTATTTATTTTCTTTTGTTTTTTGCTTTATTTTTCAATTCTTTTTGCTTTTAGTTTTAGGAAAATTATAAACTTTCTGTTAGTGCCATTAGTTTTCAAATTTGAAAACACTTTTTTTTTGTTTTTTTGTTTTTTTCTTGCTTTATTTATTTTATTTTGTTTGTACTTACAACAAAATACTTATTGTTGCTATTTTTAATTGTTTTTTTGTTTCATTTTCTGCATTATTTATTTTCTTTTGTTTTTTGCTTTATTTTTCAATTCTTTTTGCTTTTAGTTTTAGGAAAATTATAAACTTTCTGTTAGTGCCATTAGTTTTCAAATTTGAAAACACTTTTTTTGTTTTTCTGTTTTCTTTCTTGCTTTATTTATTTTATTTTGTTTCTACTTACAACAAAATACTTATTGTTGCTATTTTTAATTATTACGAGGGTTGAACCATAAGACATTAAAGCATTTCAAATGAACTATGAAAAAGTTGAAAGTTGGCATGGTATCATAATTCGACCCACATAGCATGTGCATGTACAAAACGGACAATGGTATCATACTCGTTAGTTACAAAGTTGGCATGGTATCATCATAATAGTTGCAGGAGAAAGTCTTCACTTTTTCTTCGCTTGTGTCATTTGCTTATTGCGCCGTAACCATGGATAATCTTCATCATTTATCAGGATGCTGGGGTCAGCCTTGACTTTGAAGGGAGGAATTTCATGAAACTTTTCATAATCTTCAGACATGTCTGTCTTGTCCTCCACTCCCACGATGTCCCTTTTTCCTGAAAGAACTATGTGGCGCTTTGGCTCATCGTATGATATATTCACTTCCTTATCTTTTCTCTTTCTCGGTCTGGTAGACATATCCTTCACATAGATAACCTATGCCACATCATTGGCTAGGACAAACGGTTCGTCAGTGTACCCAAGATTTTTCAGATCCACTGTTGTCATTCCGTACTGTGGGTCTACCTGTACCCCGCCTCCTGACAGATTGACCCATTTGCACTTAAACAAAGGGACCTTAAAATCATGTTCGTAGTCAAGTTCCCATATGTCCACTATGTAACCATAATATGTGTCCTTTCCCCTCTCGGTTGTTGCATCAAAGCGGACACCGCTGTTTTGCTTGGTGCTCTTTTGATCTTGGTCAATCGTGTAAAATGTATTCCCGTTTATCTCGTATCCTTTCCAAATCAATACAGTCAAAGATGGTCCCCTGGACAACAAGTACAGCTCATCACAAACAGTGTTGTCACCTCTGATACGTGCTTCCAACCAACTGCTGAAAGTCCCGATGTGTTCACATGTAATCCAGTTGTCGCACTGCTCCGGGTGTTTGGAGCGCAGACTGTTCTTGTGTTTATCGACATACGGGGTCACCAAGGTAGAGTTCTGTAGAACTGTGTAGTGTGCTTGAGACCAAGAATATCCGTCCCTGCATATTATTGAGTCCCTTCCAAGCGTGCCTTTTCCAGTCAGTCTCCCCTCATACCGCGATTTAGGGAGACCTATCTTCTTAAGCCCAGGAATGAAGTCAACACAAAACCCGATGACATTCTCTGTTTGATGGCCCATGGAGATGCTTCCTTCTGGCCTAGCGCGGTTACGGACATATTTCTTTAGAACTCCCATGAACCTCTCAAAGGGGTACATATTGTGTAGAAATACGGGGCCCAGAATGACAATCTCGTCAACTAGATGAACTAGGACGTGCGTCATGATATTGAAGAAGGATGGTGGGAACACCAGCTCGAAACTGACAAGACATTGCACCACATCACTCCTTAGCCTTGGTATGATTTCTGGATCGATCACCTTCTGAGAGATTGCATTGAGGAATGCACATAGCTTCACAATGGCTAATCGGACGTTTTCCGATAGAAGCCCCCTCAATGCAACCGGAAGCAGTTGCGTCATAATCACGTGGCAGTCATGAGACTTTAGGTTCTGAAACTTTTTCTCTGACATATTTATTATTCCTTTTATATTCGATGAGAAGCCAGTCGGGACCTTCATACTAAGCAGGCATTCAAAAAAGATTTCCTTCTCTTCTTTGGTAAGAGCATAGCTGGCAGGACCTTCATACTGCCTTGGAGGCATGCCGTCTTTTTCGTGCAAACGTTGCAGGTCCTCCCGTGCCTCAGCTGTATCTTTTGTCTTCCCATACACGCCCAAGAAGCCTAGCAGGTTCACGCAAAGGTTCTTCGTCACGTGTATCACGTCGATCGAAGAGCGGACCTCTAGGTCTTTCCAGTAGGGTAGGTCCCAAAATATAGATTTCTTCTTCCACATGGGTGCGTGTCCCCTAGCGTCACTTGGAACAGCTAGTCCGTCGGGACCCTTTCCAAAGATTACGTGTAAATCATTGACCATAGCAAGTACGTGATCACCGGTACGCATGGCGGGCTTCCTCCGGTGATCTGCCTCGCATTTAAAATGCTCGCCTTTCTTTCGACATTGATGGTTGGTCGGAAGAAATCGACGATGGCCCAGGTACACATTCTTCCTGCAGCTTGCCTGGTATATACTATCGGTTTCAAGTAAACAGTGCGTGCATGCGTGGTATCCCTTGTTTGTCTGCCCTGAAATGTTACTGAGAGTGGGCCAATCGTTGATGGTCACGAACAGCAACGCCTTTAGGTGAAATTCCTCCTGTTTGTGCTCATCCCACGTACGTACACTGTTTCTATTCCACAGCTGTAAAAGTTCTTCAACTAATGGCCTTAGGTACACATCAATGTCGTTGCCGGGTTGCTTAGGGCCTTGGATGAGAACTGGCATCATAATGAACTTCCGCTTCATGCACATCCAAGGAGGAAGGTTATACATATATAGAGTCACGGGCCAGGTGCTGTGATTGCTGCTCTGCTCCCTGAAAGGATTAATGCCATCCGCACTTAAAGCAAACCATACGTTCCTTGGGTCACTTGCAAACTCATCCCAGTACTTTCTCTCGATTTTTCTCCATTGTGACCCGTCAGCGGGTGCTCTCAACTTCCCGTCTTTCTTACGGTCCTCACTGTGCCATCGCATCAACTTGGCATGCTCTCCGTTTCTGAATAGACGTTTCAACCGTGGTATTATAGGAGCATACCACATCACCTTCGCAGGAACCCTCTTCCTGGGGGGCTCGCCGTCAACATCATCAGGGTCATCTCGTCTGATCTTATACCGTAATGCACCGCATACCAGGCATGCGTTCAGATCCTTGTACGCACCGCGGTAGAGGATGCAGTCATTAGGGCATGCATGTATCTTCTGCACCTCCAATCCTAGAGGGCATACGACCTTCTTTGTTGCGTATGTATTGTCGGGCAATTCGTTATCCTTTGGAAGCTTCTTCTTCAATATTTTCAGTAGCTTCTCAAATCCTTTGTCAGGCACAACATTCTCTGCCTTCCACTACAGCAATTCCAGTATGGTACCGAGCTTTGTGTTGCCATCTTCGCAATTGGGGTACAACCCTTTTTTGTGGTCCTCTAACATGCGATCGAACTTCAGCCTCTCCTTTTGACTTTCGCATTGCGTCCTTGCATCGACAATGATCCGGCAGAGATCATCATCATCGGGCACATCGTCTGGTTCCTCTTGATCTTCAGCAGCTTTGCATGTTGCAGCATCATCGTGCACATCGTCTGGTTCCTCTTGATCTTCAATAGCATCACCGTATTCAGGGGGCACATAGTTGTCATCGTACTTTTCTTCTTCGCCATCTTCCATCATAACCCCTATTTCTTCGTGCCTCGTCCAAACATTATAGTGTGGCATGAAACCCTTGTAAAGCAGGTGGGTGTGAAGGATTTTCCGGTCAGAGTAAGACTTTGTATTCCCACATATAGGGCATGGACAACACATAAAACCATTCTGCTTGTTTGCCTCAGTCACTTCGAGAAATTCATGCACGCCCTTAATGTACTCGGAGGTGTGTCTTGAACCGTACATCCATTGCCGGTTCATCTGCGTGCATTATATATAATTAAGTGTGTCAAAAATCATTACAGAACATCATGAATAGATAATTAAGTGACCAAATTAATAGAAGTTCATCATCACATTAAAACCAAAGTACATACATAGTTCTCATCTAACAACATAAAGCTGTGCAGAGCATCTAAATTAATTAAACCATACACTGAAACTATGTAAAACATTTCAATGCGAAAACAAATGCGATCATAATCGCAACCAATGTAACAACTGATCCAACGGCATAATGATACCAAGCCCCGGTATGAATGGCATATTTTCTAATCTTTCTAATCTTCAAGCGCATTGCATCCATCTTGATCTTGTGATCATTGACGAAATCCGCAACATGCAACTCCAATATCATCTTCTCCTCCTCAATTTTTCTAATTTTTTCCTTCAACAAATTGTTTTCTTCTTCAACTAAATTTAACCTCTCGACAATAGGGTCGGTTGGAATTTCCGGTTCAACAACCTCCTAGATAAATAAAATCTATGTCACGTTGGTCGGCATAATTGTCATAAACAATAGATGAAACAATAGTTATGAAAAGATAATATATACCACATCCGAATCATAGACAGGACGAGGACCGACGGGGGCGGATACCAAAACCATCGCACTATATAAGATGCAATAATAAAAGTAAGAAAATTATACAAGTATCTATATAAACATACAAGTAAGAATTTTTTTCCTTTCAGAAAGAAGATAAGAACAAGAGGCTCACCACGGTGGTGCCGGCGACGAGATCGGCGCGGGCGATCAACGGCGGTGAAGACGGGGACGGGACGTGACGGACCGCTAAACCTAGACAAATATTGAGGAAAATGAAGCTTGGAGGTCGAGTTTGGAGAGGAGAAAGCTTAAGTAGTGTGCCTCGGACATTCCATCGAACACCTCGTGTGCATAGGAGGTGAGCTAGAGCACCACAAAGCTCTCCCCTCGCCGACCACGAAAAACAAAGCACTAGGAGTGCTCTGCTCGCGGGCGAGGGGTATATATAGGCAACTAATTGGTCCCGGTTCGTGCCACGAACCGGGACTAAAGGGCAGCCTTTGGTCCTGGTTCAAGCCACCAACCGGAACCAATGGTGATGGGCCAGGAGCGGGGCGCATTGTTCCCGGTTCGTCCCACTAACCGGGACCAATAGATCCAGCCGAACCGGGACCAATGGCCCACGTGGCCCGGCCGGCCCCCGGGGCTCATGAACCGGGTCTAATGCCCCCATTGGTCCCGGTTCTGGATTGAACCGGGACTAATGGGCTAACCCGGCCTGGACCATTGCCCCCTTTTTTACTAGTGCAAGTACAGAGTATTACAAAACGGATGTGCTGTACAGCCATAGCCTTTGGTAGTTTACCCATCCCTATTTCGAAACTAGAAGTCTGCAGGAATTTCGTATGGAAAATTTAAATGTGGAGAGGCTTCCTTTCAGTTCCAAAAATGAAGACGTCACGACCAAAAGCTTTGCAGGCGAAGACCACATTTCATCAGGATAGGATGTACTTCTTGTCCCCTTTTAAAACTGGCCACTGTGGGATCCCTTCCCGCCTTCATTTTGGGGGAAGAGGACCGAGGCCTCTATATATATAGGCTAGCCACCACCCTAGCATGGGACGGATCAAATCCTAAGCTCACACCCACACAAGAACAAACCTCGTGAGGTTGTTCTTCCTCTGTACTAGTTCATCCTGAGCCCCTCGCGAGGCTAATCCACCCCAAAGCAGGAGTAGAGTCTTACACCACAAGGTGGCCCAAACCTGGGTAAACCGCTGCGTTCTTCTTCCTTTTTGTTCATCGAGCTAGGACGTGGGGGCGACCAATCGGTTGGCTAGAGAGGTTGAGTTCTTCGCACACGACCTAGAGTTCGAACCTTTCTTGGGTCTGCGGAGCCCTGAATCTGAAAACCTCATCATCGACGGGAACGTTTCCTCCCACTGAATGCGCATCACCGGAAATCCTGAAATAAATCCAGAAATAAATGCGAGCACCAGAATTTGAACCCTGGTGGGTTGGGGATACCATAGTCCCTCCAACCATCCAACCAAATGTTGGTTCGCAATTACCTACGATGTTGATAGAAATACAACGTGAGCATTAGATTGTGCCTGGTGAGTACAAATGGGCCAATTTGTGGTGTGTTAGAAAAAAGCAACACCAACACTAACTAGATGGTCCAATTTGTGGTGACGTGCCAAATATGCAAAATGCCATCACTATCTAAAAAAATAGTGGTGGCGTTCATTGGAAATGGAGTGTCATCAACTAAAGTTGTGCCTAGCCATTTCTCTAATAGTAAGTGCATGTTCCTGTGGTGGCTCCAGGATTGCTAAATTTTCTCGGATAATTTGTAACAAATTTGCTGGATCAACATGTTCGCCCTCATGGGTCCATCTATTCCGAATGCCAAATAGACCACATGATCAACACTATCTCAGCTCTATCACCATCCGAGAACATTAGGTCGCTGACAATGTCGCATGCCCAAGTAAGCGGGCGAAGTCGTGGTAGGCAAACCACTTCTGAGCTTCATCCCAGAAGCGTTTGGCGTGTAAACAGTGAATTGGTGCATATATGCATCAGATCCTCGTCCATTGCCAAACAAAGCTTGCATCGACTTCTATCATGAATATGTCATCTATGCAAAGAGGTATCAAAGCTTTAATTGAGTTCTGTCACGAATATATGGAGTACGCCCAAGAAGTGCTACAGGTGCCACACCCATGCATCCTTCATATTTTCCTTCACTGGGATTGATAGGATGACGTCTGCATCGGGTTTGAGGAAAATAGAGTTCACCAATTGCACATCCCAGCCACCTACAATTGGATCTAATAGTTCAGCGGCCCTCTCAATCAGTGTGTTTTCTCTCGGCAAAAATGACCTTGGATCCCAGTTCCTCGGCAACCAAGGGTCTCCCACACCTTAATGCTTATGTCGTCCCCTACCCTCATGATAATTCCTTGCTTTATAACCTGCAAACCTTTTTCCTTGGTCTGCATGTAGCACGTCAGTATCTGGAAAGTACCTTGCCTTCAGAACTCGTCCGCACAAACTATCCGAGTTAAAGTGTCAAAGAGAGACCATGTGACACGTGTGGCAAGCAATTCAAATTATTCAAAAAAAAAGTGTCAAAGAGAGAATGGTAAACAATCATCGTAGGCGATGAGACTATTGAAGAAGCCTTTACGGCTGACGAATAAATAAAAACTAACTAAAAATGCATCAGGTAAGTAAGTTCTGAGAGGGCTTAATATTCGTGCAAGTCGTCTTTGCCCAATTTTCCACCAGGCCTCGCCTTCAGGTCAAACCCTACGATTCGCCGTCGCTGGCGAGCCACCTGCGATGGCTGGCGGCGGCGCTGGTTCCGTGGTGAACGGGCCGCCGCGCAGGCGCGACCGTGCCGCCGTCCCAGCCCCCCTCCCTAACGAGGTCGTCCAGTGGGAAATCCTCGTTCGCGTGCCGGCGAAGGAGCTCCTCCGCTGCCGCACGGCCTGCCGCTCCTGGCGCCGCCTCGCCTCCGACGCCGCTTTCCTAATGGCCCACCACCGCCGCCAGCCATCGCTCCCGCTGGTCTTCTTCCGCACCAGGATCAACGACTACGCCGCCCACGCCGTGGTTGATGCCTTGGATATCCGGTGAACCCCCGCCGCTCGCCGGCCCGTGCTCGGGTTCGACGACTGCAACAAATCTCGTCGTAGCTTCACCATCCACGCATCCTGCGACGGCCTCCTCGTCCTTTCCCTCTCCAACTGCCGCTTCTACATCTGCAACCCGGTGACGCGACAGTGGCTCCAGCTACCGGATCTGACCGGCGGCCCTGTACCCTCACGGCCCGTCGGGTGACTACCGTGTCCTCTTCTGGAAGTATCCAGACAACATGAGTTGCAGCGTTGTCTACTACGTCCTCACCGTCAGCTCGTTGCAGGGACAACAGAGATGCATTGGGCTGCCAGTGGCCTCGCCATCCATGAAGAAGGACAGGTCCTGGTGGTACCTTCAAGCCTCCGAGCACCTGCCTCTCCTGCTACATGGCTGCCTGCACTGGCATGCTTTCAATGCCTTCGACAGCAAGATCATAATTTTCGACACGGTGGCAGAGTCATTCAGCTGGGTGCAATCCCCCACAGCCACCAGCTTGGCACATCTGCTTCAGATGGATGGTATGCTCGGCATCAGCTGTATAGATACCGCTACCATGACTGCGAAAGCATGGGTGTTGGAGGACTATGAGGCGGAAGTACGGTCATCAAAGTACAGGACTGAATTGCCGGAGGAGGAGATGATGGAAGATGGTAAATGTTTTCAGTGTCTATACGGCAAGGTTGTGTCTGAGAACGGCGATATGCTGCTAATCAGTCGCATTTGTTGGTCCCTCTCCCTGTTTCACTGTGACAACAAGGGCGAGTTGATCCAGAAATTCCTATGGGAGAACGTTGATCCAAAGCTTCTCGGGATCTCTTTCAAAGAGAGACTAGTCAGGCATCCATTCTTCCAGAGGAAAGATGGCAGCCGTGTGAGGCTCCCACGTTTTCCCCGAGGGCTGTAGGGGAGCTAGCACTGGTGCTTCTTCTTGATGGTCTCCTTGCTTACTATCGCTGTGAGTATCTAGCTAGAAAATACTCCCTTTGTGACCTAAAACGTCTTATAAAAGTTTACAGAGGGAGTTATTCCGGATGGAGGGAGTATGATCCAAATGTTAGTGCATGCCTGCACTCACCATGCTTGTTCAATAGAGTTATTCCGGACGGAGGGAGTATGATCCAAATGTTAGTGCATGCCTGCACTCACCATGCTTGTTCAATACTTTCCTTTATAGTTTTGCTACTCTATAACATATGCTGAGAATGTGTATAAAACCTTGTGGAAGATGCAAGGATGACACTGATCTATTTTAACCTTGGTAAGAATATTTTTTCCGATTTATGTGCATATTGTGCATACAATGATGAGCTGTTCTGTTAGAATAATTTAAATTAGGGAGCTTCACTAAATAATATTACAAAGATGGTACTGAAGGAGGCTTTGCAACTAGCTAGCAAGGTACTCTGTTTACAATCTGATTGTGATATGTCTTAGGAGATGTGTGGCTGTTCTGTTCTCTTAGAGAATATAAAGCATAGTTCTATATGCCCTGCTAATTTGTAACTTCCAATGTTTTGTGGGGCCTTTCCCCTCAATTGTTGGGATTTTACCTAAAGGTTCATCTCTGATTTTTCTGTGTGTGACTCTAGCTATTTTGCTTCATTTACGTTGTTTGTTTTTTCAATTCTGTTGAAGTTACCGCAGTTCATTGACCTGAATCGTTGATCATCCACCTTGAAGGTTATAGTTGCTAAAAAGCAGGAGGACATTTAGAATATTTGCTCTGACAACTTTCACCTGATCAGTTTGAGAATAAAAGCAGAAGAATGCATCCCGCGAACAATGATTAAGCATATTCATCGAAGAAAGCATTAAATATACAAAGGTCTCCACAAGGTTTGCATAAGAAAGGTAATGTCCCATCTTTAGATCATCCGAGTTTATGGTACGGAGCCAACTTTCTTACTTATTGGACATCTATGTCATGCATGTTTAGAGCCTTGTCTCTATATTTTTGATGTGAATCACCGAGTAATATGTGAATAACATTTGCACTGGTGTATGCTATAATGGGGCAGAGTTACCCTGTCCGATTTCTCAACTGTTTGGCACCCTGTTCGCGTGCAAGATTAATAGGAGTGCCCTCTTCCTTGATTGTTTGACACAGCGAGCATCGAACAGAGGCGCTCCCAGGGGATGCACGACCGTCAGGGGCATTTCCTTCGTTTGGCCGCCGCTTCCCTTTGACACCAGTGAAGTGAACCGCAGATGCGGCACCGCATCATTCACTTGCCTACCATAGATTGACCGCTGATGCGGGTGCTCCGCTCCACTACATCCCATGATATATATTTCATCTCTTTATATCCATATCCTAAAGTATAGCATGTAAAAATGTTTAAATTCAGAAATAATGTTTTGCCTTCTACACTAACACTGTTTGGGTTAGTGAAATGTAACTAAATTCAGCGGATGTTGTTATTTGAAGCCAGATTATAGGATTTTTCCTCCAGTGTTATTGATGATGTGATCTAGAAATTGGTATTATGTATAACCATCAGGTTAGTTCAGTAGGTGATTCCACAGTTCAGTATGTGCTCTAAAAAAATGTACAACCATCACTTCATTAGATGATTCCTTTATACTATTCCAAAGGCTTGGCAATGAATAGCATGTTTTCTCTTTCTTTTTTCTAAGAGGGATTAAAGTAATGAACATGAATCAGTGCAAATTTGACAGACGAACATCATGGATTTGTAACTATAGGAAATTGTACTTTCTAGGTCTATCTCTATGGTTTTGCTTCTTAATTCGATTATATCTTGTGTGGACTATTAATTTGGTTCTATCTTATGTGGATTTTCAAAGCAGACATGAGATTTATGCTTTGTGTATATCATGCCTTTTTTACTGGTAAAAAATACGTTACATATATTTGAATTTTAGTTGAGTAAATGAGTACGAGTAAAAATAAACACAAACATGAAGCAAAAGCTTAGTCGTTTCACTGATTAAACAGAAGGTTGTCGAGTAAATCATGGAAAACCAAGAAAACCAAGACAAATGGGCCAAGCCCACTCTAGAACACCCTAAACACACAGGGTTGCGCCCACTCTCGAGAGCGTGTCGAGTGCCACAACAAATGGCAACCAAACACACACTAGCTTTTTTTAGGAGACTCACACTTCGCTCTACTAAACAAGCCGCTCTTTCATCACTGCAAGAAAGAATGTCACCAAGCACTCTCCCGCCGCGGTGATAAAGAGACAAGCATTCCACATGCCTCCAATAGTTCCACGAGGTCCATGTCATTGAAGCTGCAAAGCTCTCAGGGCCACCACCCCGACATCTATTGCTTGAACGAACCTTGCACACTCATCCAGTATCGTTGGAGTTGTCGACCAAGATGCCACTGCAGAGACGTGCGTTGCACGTGCACGCTTACTAGTAAAACCTTGTGGAAGATGCAAGAATGACACTGATGTATTTTAACCTCAGTAAGAATCTGTTCTGTGAATTGCAAATTGTAGTGTTTTACAGAACTACAATCTGCAAGATGGGGAAAAATGTTTTACAGAGAATTGTGGTAGCTTACAGATAACGAAACTGGTGGATATGCTTGCATGAATAGTAGCCATTGTCCTTAATTAGTACTGAAATAGCAGAATACCAGGTGGTTACCGGTAGGTTCTTGTTAAGCATTAAAACTTCTGGAGTTTCACTTCTTGAGACTTAGGGGTGTGCATTGGACCACTTTTATCAAAATGTCAGTGTACCTATCTACTGCTTCAGCCTATTTACCGCTAAAAGTGAGCAGCTATTCAATGATTATCTATATGTGGAGTGCTATCGGCACGTGCTTGGTTACTTGTCTGGCACCCAACATATTAGGTTTGCTTGTATTGGTTGAATCACAGTTACAGTTTGCAGTGACAGTTTGAGAATATGCATGCCAAAACCCTGCAAGTTCCTTCGCAGAGGTCTGATACTTTCTCAAATTGGAAGGAAGTTGTGATAGTTTCCTGGACTTGGCAGTAATGATCTAAATTGCACCGATACGGATATGTGTATCAGTATCAGGACGATACGGATATGTAAATACGTCGTTTCTGAGAAGCGCCAATACGGGGATAGGTTTGACTATTTTTGAAAATAATATAAAACATATGTTATCAATTAAGCATCAAGCCATTTAGCATATATTTAGCCAGTGCAGTCCATTATCTTCTATCTTCTTAAATTCCGACAGAAGCAAGAACTAACAGCCAAAGGGAAAACTACCTACAAAAATTTGCAATAAGAAAAAACAGCCAAAGGTTAGCAGCAATTTACCAACCATAAAAGTTCAGTTAGAGAGAGGGAGGAGGAAATCAAAAGCCTTCCATTAAATAGAATTCTACAGGATTCTGTTTATCCTTGTTGCCTTTTTTCTACCCTGACTAGCAGGAGAAGAGAGCAATAGATGTAACATTATTTTGGAACAGAAAGGAAGCCTCTCCAGATTTGAATTTTCCATACGAAATTCCTGCAGACTTCCGGTTACAAAATGGGGATGGGTAAACTACCAAAGGCTGTGGCTGTACTGCGCATGCGTTTTATAATAACATCAATACAGACACAAAGACTGAGCCGACATATCATCTTGAGATTTATGAAGTCACCGTAGTCGCCTCGTCGTCGAGGGGAACGTCTCCTCCCACTGAATGCGCATCTCCGGAAATCCTGAAATAAATCCAGGAATAAATGCGAGCACCAGGATTTGAACCCTGGTGGGCTGGGATACCACAGTCCCTCTAACCATCCAACCACATGTTGGTTCGTTGTAATACCTGTACTTGAGGCGCCTCACTGTCCGTTTCTCCACATAGAATACGATCTTTTCTTATTTACAGGGCATTTGTGAATTATTTGTAATATCCCGTCATATGGGTATCACTACTAGGAAAAACACTACCAGTAGCGTAGGTTTTTTGCATACCAGTGGCGTGGGTTCCCGCGCTACTACTACGACGCTACAACTAACTTTTAGCGGTAGCGCGTTTTTTACCCCACGCTACAGCTAAAAAAGTTAGTAGTAGCGCGGTGCCACCCACGCTACCACTATTCCAAACCTACGCTACTACTATCTAACTACTCGTAGTGCCCCATTTCACCTACGCTACTAGTATCCAAGTACTAGCAGCAGCACATCTTTCCCCCACGCTACAACTAACTAACCAAAAAATAAAAAAATAAAAATAAAAGTCAGATGCAATATTCATGGATAAAAATTAAGACACATCCAATGCAAATAAACTAAGTTCACAGAACCATCCTAGCACTTGCAGCATTCATGGATACAACATTGAACATCTCAACTCGAGATCTCGAGATCCCATTTAACATCAGATGCAAACAACTAGACCACTTCTCTAGATGTATCTACCAAGTTTCGGAGTTGAAACGTCGGTGGATCCGAGCAGTCCCTCCCGGCGGACGGTGGCGTCGAGGTCCTCCACCTCGGCGACCTACAACGTTGCAATGACCTGGATGATCATCTGTGCGCCGCGATCGCCGGGCTTCACGATGAAGTCCGCCTCTGAGTGGTTGAAGAGCACGACGCCCAGCATGCCGCGGTAGTCCACGTCGATCACCCCTGCGCCCACGTCGGAAACTGAAATCTTGTTAGTTGGCGCCCGCATCCACATCCAGTAGGGTATTTTCTTTCTTTTTAGCACATGCACATGAATCAATAGTAATGCATAATAACAAGAAAAAATAACCATGAATCCTAAAGAAAAAGATCATTCTTTGGGCCAAGTTGATAGTTTCAAGGCACGGGAAAGGATAATATTGGTAAAAAGTCTTCGTTAACAGGAAAAATAGACCGGGATTTCTCAAATGACATTTGTTTCACCAACAATGATTAATGACGAGGCATGTAAGATTTACCTGAGCAGCATCAGCATACCCTCTGATCCTTGCAAGAACTTAAAGGCCAAGGTTCTTAGCTTTCTCCCCTCTGACTAGCACAAGTCCAGCAGCACCATCGATGTACAGTAAATAATAAGAATAGCACTAGAGTTACACTCAAAGTAAACATTGCTTTGCATAATTTATATTAACCATGGAGAGAGCCTAAAAATGAGCTACAAAATAATCTAGCTTCAGTACACTCTTAAGATGAAACATTTACTACTAAAGATATACAACATAGTGTTGTTGCATACTGCATACAGAAGGTAGTTTGACCATGTAAAAATAAAGCTACAATGCTACACTAAGAAGTGTCAGAATTCTGAATGAAACTGTTCAGTTTAAAAGTATTCAACAGGGACACTTAAATCACTGAGAAAATGGGTAGTATTCTGGAATGGCAAGTGCCACATTTTCCATGCACTTGCAACAGGTTTTTGTAAAAAGTCAGCCCAATGACTCAATAACTAACACATTTGGTTGAGCATGCTGTAGCATTTCTATATGCATGCTGAGTTTACAATTCTAATTTAGCAAAAATAAATAAAGGGTTATGCTATGAATTCAAAAGTTTGCTTCAAATATGTCCATTTTTCGCATGACTTCAGAGTATCGACCGTAGAAATTCATAGTACTGACAAAAGCAAGAACAGCTGAACCTCCTTCAGTGCATAACTAGTTTTGTAATCTTGGTAACACACTAATTCTAGAAGAAAAGCAGACAGAAGCATGTATCCATTTAACATCCAAACTTATCAGGACATTAGGATGTTTTAGTTCAAACAATAAAGAAGTGTTTGGTTCGTTACTTAAATTGCCACACTTATTGAGCCACACTTGTGGCGCGCCGCAGAATGTGGCGTACAAAACAAGCGCCACACATTTGGCAAAAAAGTCTGCTGCAAAACACACTGCAGATTGTGGCAAGTCTAACCTTTGCAGTAAACCAAACAGCAGCCTAGGGAGCTGTGGCGCACCGCACCTTTGGTGTGGCAAGGTGCGGCAGGCATCCAAACAGCCCCTAAATGAACAGGCAGCTTATATGCTTTTTTCGACAGATAAAATCTCTTGTAGAAGCAATCCATCTATTTATTATGTTATCACTAAAATAGTAGGAAAAGTGTGCATCCATGCTTAACTGACCGTCAGCTATACTTTTCTACAAACAAATAGATAGACAGTCAACTATACTTTTCTACAAACAAAACCTCTTGTAGAGGCTCCGAAAAGGCAAGACCGGACACATGAAAACTAGCAGAAGCAGATAAAATGTGCATCTACTAACATTCTTCTCATCAGAAGTTTTAGGAGTTCAAGGACGAATCACAGATGAACAAACGACATGCTTATCTGCAAAGAAAAAACACTAGTACTAGAGGTCCCCTGCAGACTACTTTCTTCTGTAGACCTGTGATTTTCCAAAACGAAATGAAAACAGAGAGGATAAGTTCTGTATTCAGTTTCATATTCACAATGCCATCTATGTTGAACTGGTTTTGGAATCTAGGTAAAACAATAATTCTAGAAGAAGTAGACAGAAATATGCATGAACCATCTAACATCCAAACATATATCAGGAGGACTTGATGATTCTTTAGTCCAAACAATAGATGACCAGCTGCCGATATGCTTTTCTGAGTCATGCTAAGTCTGAATCCCAGGAGACACCAGCAGCCCAGATAAGAATCCGCGTGACTCACTATGGTTCTAAAAGCTTGTGGCATCGTGCACCATTGGAAATCACAGTCCTGAATCGAGAACACCGCAAGCAAACCGCTAGCAGTCCTGAATTGCTAGTCTATGAAGCAAGTTGCGAGGCCACAAAAAAGCTGAATCCCAGGAGGCACACAAGCAGTCCAAAGCATATTACTCCATGAACTGCTGTTATTCTAAAAGCTTGTAGCATCATGCATGATTGCCAATCACGGTGCAGACTATGCACTTGCTTAGTCGATTCTGAACATTGATGTACATATCTTTATCTTTATCTTTACCTATATATATATATATATATATATATATATATATATATATATATATATATATATATATATATATATATATATATATAATAAAGCAAATTGGGTTTCCTTCGTCCGTCATGGCATTTTTTTAGAAAAGTCCCTCTATTTCAGAGAATTCAACCCGCAGTCCTGTTTTAAGTTAAAACGAAGCGTTGTTTTCGTATTTTACACAAAAGTCCCTGTGTTTTCTTGAAATCAACCCGCCGTCCGGATTTAAGTCACACCCAAACCGTTATTTTACATTTTTTGAAACCCCCCCTGATGTTTAGGTAATTCATCCACGGATCATATTTAAGTCAAACAAATGCTTTTTAAAACCATCCATATCTTTTAAACCGTAACTCCGATTTGAACATGTTATATATGAAATTTGATTAGAAAAATATGTAGAATATGAATATGAGATTATTTTTACCTGTTAAGTATTTTTAAATATTATTTTGGAATATATTTGAGTCAAACCAAATGATTTTCTAAATTATCTATATCTTTTAAACCATAACTTTGATTTTAACATATTATATACGAAATTTTATTAGGAAAATGTGTGAAATCTAAATATGATGTTAATTTTACCTGTTAAATATTTTTAAAGTATTGTTATGGAAGCAAACTTATAATTTATAGCGCAAGATCCGTTTTTTCATACCGGCGGCGATCCGGATTGCAAATAAATACCCCACTATAACCATAGACGGAAAAGAAAACATCGACAACTACACGTGCATACCTCTGAAAAATGTCGCAAGGGAAAACAACAGATTTCTCATCACGTGAGTGAGAGAAAGCGAGCGAGAGAGAGAGAGAGGGGGGGGGGGAGAGGGAGGAGAGAGGGACAGAGAGATGCCTTAGGATTAACTATATTCAACACACGTTTTTTGTTGTTTTGTGTGAACACCGAGGCCATCGCCGGCGAGGGTGAAAAGAAGGATAAGCGGCAACAAAAATATGATGCCTTGCAAAAATAAAGGAGATGGACCTATTGTGGTCTTGAGTGATGGTTGTTGAGTTAAGAGTTTGTGTTATGTTTTCTCTCCCGTTGCAACGCACGGGCTCTTTTGCTAGTATTAATACTAAACCACTAGCAGCCCCTATTGAATCGTACACGTAGGAACACCTATGATAGGGCCCAGAACCAATCTAGCACAGTCGCGTTACAGAACCGAACCAATCCACAAATCAAATGCGGGATCTAGGTAAGCCAGAGCGAGAGGGGACAAGGGATCGGATCAGTCACCTTCCTCACTACCCCGATGCGGCACCCGGCCCTCCCATCCTGCCTTCCTCCTCAGAACACCTGCGCCCATGACAGAAAAAAAAGGTTTGGAATCCTCCACTGCACAAAAAGAAGGAGCACCGACAGGCAGGTGTGGAGAAGCGGGCCCGTGCCTTGCACCGGGCGGTGGCGAC
>NC_041393.1:8898105-8955982 GCF_002162155.2 Triticum dicoccoides
TGTTGTGCGCGGCCGGAGATCGCCGGAACTTGTCGGCGTCGGTGGCGGCGGCGGCGAGGAGATCGTGGGGGAGAGGAGGTCGACCGAGTGGGTGGGGCTGAGGGTCACGAGAGAGAGTTCTTTTACAGATTCGTGATAGAAAGGATGGGGGAGGGGGGCGTTGGTGGGGTGCGGCGGTGGACACGCTCGGTAGTAGCGTGGGGTATATCACCTTGCTATAGCTATTGGCTTAGTAGTAGTGCTGGTTTTACCACCCGCGCTACTGCTATGTCCGGTCCGCAGGAGATATTTACTAATAGCGCGTTTTTTTGTCATGCGCTACTAGTAAATATTTACTAGTAGCGAGGGGTCAGTGTGGCGTGCTGCTAATAATTAGCAGTAGCGTGGGTCAATATAACTCGCTACTAGTAGGTGTCTATCTATAAACTATTTCCTAGTAGTGTATATTTGATTCCTTCTTGTTGGGCAGCTGACGTGGCTGTCTACAAATATGTCACGATCTGAACCACAAAAACTGGATGACGGATTATCTAAACGTAGCACCACCATCTACGCAGAGCCGAGCTGAATTTTTCATGATGTGATCTCACAGTTACTTCCACGCGAGTTGAGACGACAGATGGTACGCCTGGCATGGCATCTATGAGATGATTGTAACACGAGGAACTTCTCCTTGCTTATAATTTTCTTATATGTAAGTCTTTGAAAGATGAGTGATGTTGTTTTTCCTCCATGATAAAGCTTGCATTCTGATACGATGTGACTTCCAGTTTGTTGATTTCGGAAGGAGGTTTAAAAAGTAGATAAACGTAAACAATTTGGCATTCTCAAGCCACAATGACAAAACGCATTAAATCTACTGGAGCAAGATTTTTTTTTTGTATGGAACATGTCAGCGCGCCCTTTACAGCAGGCATCCTGAAAATTAAATACAAATATTTTAGATCAGAGGTCTAAAAAAATCTGAAACTTGAACAGTAGCCGAGCATAGCCCTGGGAGCCGAGGGAAGGGATGAATGGAGCGGAACGAGCAACCATCGTCGGATGGAAACACGGGACACGTGGACGCATCTGGACGGGATCGTGTTTGCAACTGGTATCCCCGGAATTTTTTTCCCGCCAAACAAGGGAACGAAAATTTCGTGGACAGGACACCAGATCCAAACTTGGTCTCGTGCATACCCGACGCGATCTACCGCCACGTGGATGCGATCGAAGAGCATCGCACGGATTGCCCGGGCGCCTCCTCTGATCGGTTTCCAGGCTCGTTTCCCCGGCTCCCTTCGGCTCCAAGCAGTGATCCTGATCCTTCATACCTGTCCAGCGGCTCAGTTCCAAGAGCTGGAGACTCGATCCCATCGACCAGGGCGATTCGACCCCGCCTTCAGCGACCAGTTCATAAGCGCGCCGCCGCCGCCGCCGCATGCATGGAATCTCCTACTCGGCCGCATGGGCGATTCGTCGCAAGCCGCCCGTCAGCAAGAGGTAATTTCCCCAGCCAGCTCTCCTCCGACTGTGCTCAAGTTCTTGCTGCTTACGGTGTTGCTGTTGCTCTGGCTAATTGCCTCTTAAAGTTACTGATTCATAGTGTTCTGCCGCCATATACAGTGTTTGGAAGATGGGTGTCTAGCTATTATGTACGCGTGCATTGCATTGGAAAATGTGGTACCCGATTGAATATGTTTGCCATTCCCTCAGATAATGTAACTGAAATTTATTATCAGCTGATTGTACAAAATCTGTTCTTTTAAAAACAGGAAAGCAACATTATCCAAGGAACTAGCAAAGCAGAAAGCAGAAAGATTGTACTCAAGCTATGCTTCCTAAGGGCACTCCTAACCGATCCCCGATAAATAGTTGAGTATCCGATGGAGTAAACTCTTAATGGAGTAAATTTACCCCACTAAGTTTTGACCAGATCTAGCCGATTCCCTGTATATAACGGAGTAAACCTTACTTTTGGCTCATGCATTTCGTCAAACACCTGCTATGCGCCCCCACAAAGATGGTGACCAAGCCGACACGGCTAGTGAGCACTCCGGAGTCCGGACACGCCTGAAGTCGCCGGTCTTCTCATCTCCGCTGTCCTGTTGGTCGGGGTGTTCAACGGGAGGGCACCAGCAGCGTCAAGGACCTCGCCGCGCCGCTGCCCAAGGCCACAGTAGCATCAAGGATACTCCTAAATCAATTGAGGTCACGTTTGTATTCAGGTTTCCGGTGCATTGTTCAACGTACTCTACTGTCTGATCGCTGGAGGCACCATATGGACAGGTGAATAGCATGGAGCTGACAACAAACAAATCTCTGTGTCTCGGCGATGGCAAGGAGAATGTGGGGCAGTTCTTGTACCTGGAGGCGATGGAGTACCGCATGTGGAACACCTACGTTGTGCACTTCTATGCCTCCTTCACGCAGCTCTCCCTCTTCGCGGAGCTCGAGCTAAGCCTCCCGTCGCGGTGGAAGGATCTCAACCCCAAGTTCGTGCTGCAGGTCTACTCATTGTTGTCATATCTGGTTTTTTTTGGCCATGTTGTATGGTTGTTCGATCCTGCAACTGTGTCGATTATCTCAATTGAGGTTCAACCTTTATCCGACGAAGATTTGAAGCTAACATGTATAGTAGTAGTGTTTCACAGGATCAATGTACAATGTGTCTTTTTATATCTGAAATATGGATGGATGTTTTGAAAGTTGTAGCTAACTTGGTGGCCGAGTTTCTGTAGAAGCTACATAATTTTGGACCGCTAATTTAGAATGTAATTTAAATTGTCTGTCCCAAAAGGATGTCAGATTTCATAGTCAAAATTGAGCCCTGTAGGTGGCCATCTTAATTAGGTTTCTTCAAGACAAAAAAGTATCTACAGAGTTAGGATAAAAAGATACTTGCTCCGGTGGAATTTCATATTGTTGTTCTTGTGGTTTAGAAGCTACAAAAAATAAGTATGAATGTCTGAATTTTAAGACAGTTTGTGTTGATTTCAACTGAAGTTGAAGCCTACTTAATGGACGCAGATTTGGTGAACATGGGTGTACTTGCTCCAGTGGAATTTCATGTTGTTGTTCTTGTGGTTTAGTAGCTACAAAAAATAAGGATGAATGTCTGAATTATAAGACAGTTTGTGTTGACTTCAACTGAAGTTGAAGCGCACTCATGTTCACCAAATCTGCGTCCATTAAGTAGGCTTCAACTTTAGTTGAAGTCGTGCACCCTTTATAAATAGTAAACTCAAAAAAACCAGAAAAATAAAAAAATATCTGAATTATTTTTTAAAAACATAGTCAACTGGTATACTCGTATATGAAGTTTCACGAAGAAATCACATCTGTGGTAATTTGGGCAAAAATGACAAAATCAAAGCTATATTAAAAAACATTGTTTAATGAATAATATGGTCGCATTTGTATTTTCGTCACTAAGAATACCATGTGTGTCAATACATCATAAAACTTCACACGTGAGTAGAATGATCGACTAAGGTTTATACCGTGAAATTTCAGAAATTTTTTCTAGTATTTTTTTATGAATTTACTATTCACGTGGGTGCGTGCGCACCCATGTTCACCTTTGTATTTTCACAAAGAAATGCATCAAATTAAACACTACTGAATTTGGGTAGAATATTCATATATGTTTTGGAGTAATTTTGTAAACTATCGTAGATTTTCGAAACTAACACCACTGCAGGGTTCTGGGGTCATTTGGGAAGTTTTCTAGGTAGGGCTTCAGATGATCCGAGGAAAGGCAGGCTAACATGCCAATGCCATCGGGTGGCATCTGGTTCACCGGCCGCGTGGTCAAATCGAAGCCTACGGCCGGAGCTGATCGATCCGTATGAAACTCGTGTGTGCAAGGGAATTCGCTGGTGCTCACCAATTACAATGTAACTAGCGGCTAGATCTTCTTATTTACTATTCCCTCTCTTAAATGGTTTTAGATGTTCAATTGTGGACACTAAAACATGTCTATGTACATCTGATTTAGAAAAAACTTTGAAAATCTTATATTTGTGATTAGATGAGTATTTATTTATTTTAGGCAACCTTTTTTTTTGCATCTGAGTATTGCATGGTTTTTCCATGTGATCAAACAACATAGTATACTACTAAATGTTGATTTGTCAGGTGCCACTAAAAATTGGTTCGAGAATGGTCCTTAGATTATGTTATGATAAGTGTAAATATGACATTAAAAAACACATTTATAGCTAATGATTTAAATGTTGTCGCGATGCATGCATTGAGGATCCTCGATGTAGTTATAACATTTAAGTATATGTACATTGTTTTTCTTTTCCTTCTTTTCGTTATTTCCCCATGCCTCTCTATTGTCACGAAGCTATGATATTCTCCTAGAGTGGCAATTTTTGTCGGTAATCGATACTGTGAAATAACTGTAGTTGTAGTCTCATATCAGTTGTTGTTCTTCTGCTTGTCTTATGATTTTGTTTTGCAACATGACCCCGTGTTGCCGTTTTCTCGACATCTTTGAGCTCATATTTTTCTGGTGTTATGTATTGATGATAGGCTGATAGTAGAAGTGCCTTCGAAGATTATGGCTGGTGGTCTAAATAGATATTGCTTGGAAACCTTGGACTTGACTGAGTGCCTCTTAGTACATATATTCATTCGTTATCATCATATTTTTGTTGGACATCGCTCCCTTAACCATCAAGTCTCCCATTCTAATTCTTGCACAATTGCTCTCCTACTATCACGTATGATTCCTCTAGCCAGTCACAAACAAATAGCTTTACTTAATAAAAGTCTCCATGCAGAAACTATTAAGGGAGGGAAAATGCTCTCTAAATTCACAAAAAGGTTGATAGTACCAAATGAACTCCTTGCAAGTGTACAAATTGATTCATGCTTCTAGTAGTGTAAATTTACATAAAAATATTAATAATATTTTTATACCTAAAAAATTGAATGCCCTAGAAAACAATCTTGAAATCACGAAAATTATTTATAAAACATTGAGCAAGTCTCTTTGAATTTTCATGGTATGCGCACAGAAGACAAATGTTCATCATTTGATAATATATTATTTTTACTTGGGAGCCCATCCACTTGTTCGACATTTGTCGACTGTGAAAAGGTGAAAACTGAGAAGAAAGGTTAATCCCGTCTCTGACGTGCCGCACATGGTGCATGCAGCAATATTACACAATCACTACTGGCTCCTCATGATCCCTCGGCTCACGATCTCATTGGAGACGGTGGCTTTTTTTTTTATTAGAGAAAAGGCCTAAGCCCGACTTTATAAATAAAGCCACAAGGCAGCGCCATAAGCCCAACCATCAACAACCAGGGCGATACACCCACCATCCACAGTAACAGAATAAAACCAGGACACACGAGAGTATAAGGGGTACACGAGAGTATAAGGGGTACATGGCAACCTGCCAAACACGACACGCGGGCCGGAGGGATAACGGAAACACCAACAGATAGGAGGGACGATGAAGCACCAAACAAGTTTAGATGTCATGAGCCTGCCCGGATATGGAGGACGCCGAGGCCCGAATTTTAGAGATTAGCATGTCCAGAGCTCCCCGATCGTCCTCTTTAGTCAATGATCTCCACTGCTGCAAGAATATACAAGATTTGAAAAGAACGTCAGCCGCTTTCGAAGGAAAGCCATGTTCAATAGTAAATTTGTTCCTAATCGTCCAGAGAGACCAGCAAATCGCACCCAAGCCAACCCAGAAAACCCTCTTAGTGAGCCCAACCAACGAGCTGGCAAGGTTTCTCATCGCATGAAAGGAGGAGGGGTTTCAAGTAACCTGAAGCCACGACCGGACACAACACAAAACAACCTTAGCCAAAACACAATGAAAGAAGATATGCTCCGTCTTTTCCACCGCACCGCAAAGAGCACAAAATTCCGAGCCCGGACCATTACGCTTACGGATTTGATCAGCAACGGGGAGCCGGCCCCTAAAGGCTTGCCAAAGAAAGATTTTAACCTTAGGAGGAACTTTGGCCCTCCAAATGCAAGAGAACCTGTTGGAAGGGACACCACCGATGAGCCTCGCGTACAAAGACTTAACCAAAAACCGACTACAGGCAGAATGAGGCCAGACAACAGAGTCCGGCGACTCCGAGAGCGTGGGGAAGAAGGCAGTAAGACTTTGCCAATCTTCCAACTCTTCAGGAGACAGGGAGCGGCGCAAGGCCAAATCCCAGTTATTGGCTGCCACCTCCGCGATGGAGATGCCAGGGTTAGGACAGAAAGAAAACAAAACAGGAAACCTACTAGCCAAAGGAGCATCACCACACCACCAGTCACGCCAAAAACGGAACGAGGTGCCATCACCAACAATAAACTTAACATGATCCAAGAAAAGAGGCCTGACTTTAATAAGGTCTTTGCAGAACTGAGAACCCCGCCGGGATCCCGCAAACATAGGACTCGAAAGGGGAAAGTATTTAGCCTTAAGAATAGAGTACCAAAGAGAGCCGGCCCCAGTGGTCATAATTTTCCACCACCATTTAATTAACAGGCACTTGTTCATGACCTGGGTATTAATAATGCCTAACCCTCCAAGGTTTTTTGGCCTGCACATCAGCTTCCATTTAACCATCCTATACTTTCGTTTATTATCAGCAGCGTTCCAATAAAAAGCACCCCTATGTTCGTCAAAACCAGCATGGGTGCCAACCGAAAGGAGATAGAAGCCCATCAGAAACATTGGGAGGGAGGAGAGGCAAGCATTAATGAGAGCAACTTTGCCTGCATTGGTATTGTATCTACCACGCCAGGGGAGAACCCTATTTCCCACCTTAGACACAGCCGGAGCAAAGTCCTTGGCATGAAGCACCACAAGAGATATAGGCAGCCCCAAATACTTGAAGGGGAAGGAGCCCAAAGAGCAGTTTAGCAGCCTAGCAACTCTCAAGGCCTCAGTATCGTCAACGCCAGTGATAAGAACCTCACTTTTGGAAAAGTTGATTTTCAGACCCAAGACAGCCTCAAAGCAAAGCAGGATGAATTTAAGGTGGGCAATGCAGGCGTCATTCAGCTCAACCATAATGATGGTATCATCAGCGTACTGCAGGTGGGTAATACCATTCGGAACTAGGTGAGAGGCCACAGGCAAGATATGCCCATGCTGAGTCGCCCTAAGAAGAATGCGGGAAAAGGCGTCCGCCACAAAATTAAAGAGCACAGGGGAGGCAGGGTCCCCTTGACGCAGGCCTAGGCCGTTAACAAAGAAATTACTAATATGACCGTTCACAGAGACTGCGGTGTGCCCGCCCGAGACCAGCTGCATAATACGATACACATAAGCCCCATCAAAGCCTTTCGCAAGCAAGACCTGCCTTAAAAAAGACCAGCTAACCGAGTCATAGGCTTTCTCGAAGTCAGGTTTTAAAATGATCGCTTTGGAGTTGCGAGCCCACAAGTCATGCACAATTTCATGTAGACAGAGGACCCCATCTAGAATGTAGTGCCCTTTGATGAAAGCAGACTGGTATGGGCTGATGACTCTATGGGCAACGGGGGATAGAAAATTAGCGAAACCCTTCGCAGGGAATTTAGCAAAGTTGTTAATCAAAGCGATGGGTCTAAACTGAGAGATCAATTCAGCACCTTTAACCTTAGGAATCAGGGAAATCACTGCATAATTAAGATGAGAAATATCAACCGTGCCTAGGCAAAACCCTTGGATGACATTACAAACTAAGTGCTTCAACTGAGGCCAAAACTTCCGGAAGAAAGGAATAGAAAAACCGTCCGGCCCAGATGCAACGTTCGGGTTGGCAGAGTTGACCACATCCCAAATGTCCTTATCCGAGAGGGGAATCATCAGCGCAGCGTTCTCCTCGGCCGAAACCCTCGAACTAAGGTCCCATAGGGAAGGAGAGATGAACAGACCTGAAGGGGGTTTGGCCCCTAGCAGTGTAGAAAAGAACTCAACCACGTGCGAAAGAATTAACGATTGGTCCAAAGTACGCACACCATTAATGATCAGGCTATTAATACCACAGAGCCTCCGCCTTCCATTAGCAATGGCAAAGAAGTAAGCCATGGGGGAGTCCCCTTTTAGGGTCCAATTAAGAGTGCCCGCTGACACCAGTAAACTTCAGCCTGATGATGCAACTGCATCAAGGCAGCCTCCAGGTTATACCGTAAAGACCACCCATCGTCAGAGAGCCCAAAGGAGTCAGCCGCAAGATCAAGAGACAGGATTTGGGCTTCGAGAAGATCTTTGGAGCGACGCTCCTCTGCTGCATGGTTACGGGACCACCCTTTCAGAAATTTCCGCAAAGCGTAAGAGCACGAGTGCCAATCATCTAGAGGACCGAAAGAGCGGGCATTGGAGGAGAGGAGGAGGGTAATCTTCGAGGCGAGCATGTCACTAAAGCCATCAATCAATAGCCAAGAAGCGTCGAACTGGAAACGGGCAGGTGGTCTATGAAGCCGCGATCCATCGTCCATAAGAAGAGCAGTATGGTCCGAACCCACAATACATTTGGCGACGAGGGAGGCCCTGGGAAATAACGAGTCCCACCTAGAGCAAACAAAGACTCTGTCTAGAACCGATCTGATCGGGTTAGTCTGGTGATTAGACCAAGTGAAGCGGGCTCCAACCCTAGGAAGCTCGCGGATGGCATTAGAACTGATAAAGTCATTGAAAGCATTAGCCAGAGGCCAGGAGAAGTTGTTATTATTTTTATCAGAAGGGGAACGAAGGAGATTGAAGTCTCCACCGATAACCATCGGTAGATTACAAGCCTCAATCTTCTCAGAGAGCTCGTCCAGAAATAGAGAGGAGAGAGAATGATCAGCAGGCCCATAAACTACAATGAACTCCCATAACAAATTAAGGGCTTTGTGGCAAACAACTGTGTTGTCCCAAAAAATACCGTGATCAAAGGCGATGAAATCAAAAACATCTCCTTTGGAGCCAATGAGGATGCCACCCGAATGGCTCGACGCGGGTAACACATGCCAATCAAATCTATCCATACCCGTAATAGATGACAACTCATGAGGGGAAAAGAAGTTTTGAAAGTCTCCATGAACCCTACCAAATCAACATTATTCCCACACACCAAATCTTTAATTTGGTCCCGGCGCCCCCTAGCACCGAAACCCCTAATGTTCCACAATAAGGCCCTCATTTACACGACAGGTTTTTAATGCGGAGGCTAGACCTGCTAGGAGCCATGCAGGGTTTGGAGCGTTTGGAAGGGCCCTTTTTAGAAGTGCTAGGCAGAGGTTGGCCACTACCAACCTCCACCCCCTCACCCTGAGCCCGGGTACCTACGGAAGCAACAGCCGAAGAGGCAACGACCTCTTTAGCTTTAGCAATAGCCGCCTGGGCTAGCTCGTTAGCCCGAATAGTAGAAAGAAGAGTAACAGGAGAACAAACTTCGGGATTTACCGACACTCCCACATCCGACATAATATTTAACAGGAAATCATCAGATAAAGATGGTAGGACTAGCCGGGGCGGGGAAAAAGAAGGGCAGGGGCCATGTTGATTACCTGGAGGAGGAGGAAGATCCTTAGCAGCAGCCCGCCTTTCCGCCCGCTCCATGATGGAACCACCCGCATCGGTGACCCGCCTACCATTGCGAGCCGTGGACGCGGGCGACCGAATCACAGGAGATGGAGCCATAGGAGAAGCCGGGACGGGGCCAGAGCGAGACATCGAGTCGAGATCCTTGTCGAGGCGGCGACAAACGCCAGTCATGGACTGCTTGGAGCCCGAAGAGTTTCTTCTCTTGGCCGAAAACTTGCGCACAGAGGATTTCTTCTTTTTCTTAGACTGGGCTCCCACCACATCACGATCAGGAGAAACAGGCAGGTCCTCAATCCCGGAGCGAGTGGGTGAAATCGGGCGAACCCGGAGGTTGGAGCAGGCTGTTGGGGAACGTAGTAATTTCAAAAAAAATCCTACGCACACGCAAGATCATGGTGATGCATAACAACGAGAGGGGAGAGAGTTTTCCACGTATCCTCGTAGACTGAAAAGCGGAAGCGTTAGAACAACACGGTTGATGTAGTCGTACGTCTTCACGGCCCGACCGATCAAACACCGAAACTACGTCACCTCCGAGTTCTAGCACACGTTCAGCTCGATGACGATACCCGGACTCCGATCCAGCAGAATGTCGGGGAAGAGTTCCATCAGCACGACGGCGTGGTGACGATCTTGATGTTCTACCGTCGCAGGGCTTCGCCTAAGCACCGCTACAATATTATCGAGGACTATCGTGGAGGGGGGCACCGCACACGGCTAAGAGATCAAGAGATCAATTGTTGTGCCTAGAGGTGCCCCCTGCCCCCGTATATAAAGGAGCCAAGGGGGAGGGGGCGGCCGGCCAAGGAGGGCGCGCCAAGGGGGAGTCCTACTCCCACCGGGAGTAGGACTCCCTTCTTTCCTAGTTGGAGTAGGAGAAGGGTGGAAGGAGGAGGGAGAGTGGAAGGAAAGGGGGAGTGCCGCCCCCCTCTCCTTGTCCTATTCGGACTAGGGGGAGGGGACGCGGCCCAGCCCTTGCCTCCTCTCTTCCTCTCCACTAGGGCCCATGTAGGACCATTAAGCCTCCAGGGGGGTCCCGTAACCTCCCGATACTCCGGTAAAATCCTGATTTCACCCGGAACACTTCTGATATCCAAATATAGGCTTCCAATATATCAATCTTCATGTCTCAACCATTTCGAGACTCCTCGTCATGTCCGTAATCTCATTCGGGACTCCGAACAAACTTCAGTACATCAAAACTCATAAACTCATAATATAACTGTCATCGAAACCTTAAGCGTGCGGACCCTACGGGTTCGAGAACTATGTAGACATGACTGAAACGCATTTCTGGTCAATAGCCAATAGCGGAACCTGGATGCTCATATTGGCTCCTACATATTCTACGAAGCTCTTTCTCGGTCAAACTGCATAACAACATACGTTGTTCCCTTTGTCATCGGTATGTTTACTTGCCTGAGATTCGATCGTCAGTATCTCAATACCTAGTTCAATATCGTTACCGGCAAGTCTCTTTACTCGTTATGTAATGCATCATTCCATAACTAACTCATTAGCTACATTGCTTGCAATGCTTATAGTGATGTGCATTACCGAGAGGGCCCAGAGATACCTCTCCGACAATCGGAGTGACAAAACCTAATATCGAAATACGCCAACTCAACATGTACCTTTGGTGACACCTGTAGAGCTCCTTTATAATCACCCAGTTACGTTGTGACGTTTGGTAGCACACAAAGTGTTCCTCCGATAAACGGGAGTTGCATAATCTCATAGTTATAGGAACTTTGTATAAGTCATGAAGAAAGAAATAGCAATATACTAAACGATCAAGTGCTAAGCTAACGGAATGGGTCAAGTCAATCACATCATTCTCCTAATGATGTGATCCCGTTAATCAAATGACAACACATGTCTATGGTTAGGAAACATAACCATCTTTGATTAATGAGCTAGTCAAGTAGAGGCATACTAGTGACATTAAGTTTGTCTATGTATTCACATATGTATCATGTTTTCGGTTAATAAAATTATAGCATGAATAATAAACATTTATCATGATATGAGGAAATAAATAATAACTTTATTATTGCCTCTAGGGCATATTTCCTTCAGTCTCCCACTTGCACTAGAGTCAATAATCTAGATTACACAGTAAGGATTCTAACACCCATTGAGTCTTGGTGTTGATCATGTTTTGCTCGTGGAAGAGGCTTAGTCAACAGGTCTGCAACATTCAGATCCGTATGTATCTTGCAAATCTCTATGTCTCCCACCTGGACTTGGTCCCAGATGGAATTGAAGCGTCTCTTTATGTGGTTAGTCCTCTTGTGAAATCTGGATTCCTTTGCCAAGGCAATTGCACCAGTATTGTCACAGAAGATCTTCATTGGTCCCGATGCACTAGGTATGACACCTAGATCAGAAATGAACTCCTTCATCCAGACTCCTTCATTTGCTGCTTCCGAAGCAGATATGTACTCCGCTTCGCATGTAGATCCCGCCACGACACTTTGTTTAGAACTGCACCAACTGACAGCTCCACCGTTCAATATAAACACGTATCCGGTTTGCGATTTAGAATCATCTAGATCAGTGTCAAAGCTTGTATCGACGTAACTATTTACGACTAGCTCTTTGTCACCTCCATAAATGAGAAACACATCCTTAGTCCTTTTCAGGTATTTCAGGATATTCTTGACCGTTGTCCAGTGATCCACTCCTGGATTACTTTGGTAGCTCCCCGCTAAACTTATTGCTAAGCATACATCAGGTCTGGTACACAGCATTGCATACATGATAGAGCCTATGGCTGAAGCATAGGGAACATCTTTCATTTTCTCTCTATCTTCTGCTGTGGTCGGGCATTGAGTCTGACCCAACTTCACACCTTGTAATACAGGCAAGAACCCTTTCTTTGCCTGATCCATTTTGAACTTTTTCAAAACTTTATCAAGGTATGTGCTTTGTGAAAATCCAATTAAGCGTCTTGATCTATCTCTATAGATCTTGATGCCCAATATGTAGGCAGCTTCACCGAGGTCTTTCATCGAAAAACTTTTATTCAAGTATCCCTTTATGCTATCCAGAAATTCTATATCATTTCCGATTAACAATATGTCATCTACATGTAATATCAGAAATGCTACAGAGCTCCCACTCACTTTCTTGTAAATACAGGATTCTCCAAAAGTCTGTATAAAACCATATGCTTTGATCACACTATCAAAGCGTTTATTCCAACTCCGAGATGCTTGCACCAGTCCATAAATGGATCGATGGAGCTTGCACACTTTGTTAGCACCTTTTGGATCGACAAAACCTTCCGGCTGCATCATATACAACTCTTCTTCCAGAAATCCATTCAGGAATGCAGTTTTGACATCCATTTGCCAAATTTCATAATCATAAAATGCGGCAATTGCTAACATGATTCGGACAGACTTAAGCATCGCTACGGGTGAGAAAGTCTCATCGTAGTCAACCCCTTGAACTTGTCGAAAACCTTTCGCAACAAGTCGAGCTTTGTAGATAGTTACATTACCATCAGCGTCAGTCTTCTTCTTGAAGATCCATTTATTCTCGATGGCTTGCCAATCATCGGACAAGTCAACCAAAGTCCATACTTTGTTCTCATACATGGATCCCATCTCAGATTTCATGGCCTCAAGCCATTTTGCGGAATCTGGTCATCATCGCTTCCTCATAGTTCGTAGGTTCGCCATGGTCAAGTAACATGACTTCCAGAATAGGATTACTGTACCACTCAGGTGCGGATCTTACTCTGGTAGACCTACGAGGTTTGGTAGTAACTTGATCTGAAGTTTCATGATCAATATCATTAGCTTCCTCACTGATTGGTGTAGTTGTCACAGGAACCGGTTCTTGTGATGAACTACTTTCCAATAAGGGAGCTGGTACAGTTACCTCATCAAGTTCTACTTTCCTCCCACTCACTTCTTTCGAGAGAAACTCCTTCTCTAGAAAGGATCCGAATTTAGCAACAAAAATTGCCCTCAGATCTGTGATAGAAGGTGTACCCAATAGTCTCTTTTGGGTATCCTATGAAAACGCATTTCTCCGATTTGGGTTCGAGCTTATCTGGTTGAAGTTTCTTCACATAGCATCGCAGCCCCAAACTTTAAGAAACGACAACTTTGGTTTCTTGCCAAACCACAGTTCATAAGACGTCGTCTCAACGGATTTTGATGGTGCCCTATTTAACGTGAATTCGGCCGTCTCTAAAGCATAACCCCAAAATGATAGCAGTAAATCAGTAAGAGACATCATAGATTGCACCATATCTAGTAAAGTACGATTACGACGTTCGGACACACCATTTCGTTGTGGTGTTCCGGGTGGCGTGAGTTGTGAAACTATTCCGCATTGCTTCAAATGTAAACCAAACTCGTAACTCAAATATTCTCATCCACGATCAGATCGTAGAAATTTTATTTTCTTGTTACGATGATTTTCCACTTCACTCTGAAATTCTTTGAACTTTTCAAATGTTTCAGACTTGTGTTTCATCAAGTAGATATACCCATATCTGCTCAAATCATATGTGAAGGTGAGAAAATAACGATACCCGCCGCGAGCCTCAATATTCATTGGACCACATACATCAGTATGTATGATTTCCAACAAATCAGTTGCTCGCTCCATAGTTCCGGAGAACGGCGTTTTAGTCATCTTACCCATGAGGCACGGTTCGCAAGTACCAACTGATTCATAATCAAGTGATTCCAGAAGTCCATCAGTATGGAGTTTCTTCATGCGCTTTACACCAATATGAGCCAAACGACAGTGCCACAAATAAGTTGCACTATCATTATCAACTCGGCATCTTTTGGTTTCAACATTATGAATATGTGTATCACTATTATCGAGTTACAATAAAAATAGACCACTCTTCAAGGGTGCATGACAATAAAAGATATTACTCATATAAATAGAACAGCCATTATTCTCTGATTTAAATGAATAACCGTCTCGCATCAAACAAGATCCATATATAATGTTCATGCTTAACGCTGGCACCAAATAACAATTATTTAGGTCTAAAACTAATCCCGATGGTAGATGTAGAGGTAGCGTGCCGACCGCGATCACATCGACTTTGGAACCATTTCCCACGCGCATCATCACCTCGTCCTTAGCCAATCTTCGCTTAATTCGTAGTCCCTGTTTCGAATTGCAAATATTAGCAACAGAACCAGTATCAAATACCCAGGTGCTACTGCGAGTATTAGTAAGGTACACATCAATAACATGTATATCACATATACCTTTGTTCACTTTGCCATCCTTCTTATCCGCCAAATACTTGGGGCAGTTCCGCTTCTAGTGTCCAGTCTGCTTGCAGTAGAAGCACTCAGTCTCAGGCTTAGGTCCGGACTTTGGTTTCTTTTCTTGAGCAGCAACTTGTTTGCTGATCTTCTTGAAGTTCCCCTTCTTCTTCCCTTTGCCCTTTTTCTTGAAACTGGTGGTCTTATTGACCATCAACACTTGATGCTCCTTCTTGATTTCTACCTTCGCAGCTTTTAGCATTGTAAAGAGCTCGGGAATAGTCTTGTCCATCCCTTGCATATTATAGTTCATCAAGAAGCTCTTGTAGCTTGGTGGAAGTGATTGAAGAATTCTGTCAATGACACTATCATCAGGAAGATTAACTCCCATTTGAATCAAGTGATTATTATACCCAGACATTTTGAGTATATGTTCACTGATAGAACTATTCTCCTCCATCCTACAGCTATAGAACTTATTGGAGACTTCATATCTCTCAATCCGGGCATTTGCTTGAAATATTAACTTCAAGTCTTGGAACATCTCATATGCTCCATGACGTTCAAAACATCATTGAAGACCTGGTTCCAAGTCGTAAACCATGGCACACTGAACTATCGAGTAGTCATCAGCTTTGCTTTGCCAGACGTTCTTAACATCGTCAGTTGCATCTGCAGCAGGCATGGCATCCAGCGGTGCTTCCAGGACGTAATTATTCTGTGCAGCAATGAGGATAATCCTCAGGTTATGGACCCAGTCCGTGTAATTGCTACCATCATCTTTCAACTTAGCTTTCTCAAGGAACGCATTAAAATTTAACGGAACAACAGCACGAGCCATCTATCTACAACAAACATAGACAAGCAAAATACTATCAGGTACTAAATTCATGATAAATTTAAGTTCAATTAATCATATTACTTAAGAAATCCCACTTAGACAGACATCTCTCTAGTCATCTAAGTGATCACGTGATCCAAATCAACTAAACCATGTCCGATCATCACGTGAGATGGAGTAGTTTCAATGGTGAACATCACTATGTTGATCATATCTACTATATGATTCACGTTCGACCTTTCGGTCTCCATGTTCCGAGGCCATATCTGTATATGATAGGCTCGTCAAGTTTAACCTGAGCATTCCGTGTGTGCAACTGTTTTGCACCCGTTGTATTTGAACGTAGAGCCTATCACACCCGATCATCACGTGGTGTCTCAGCACGAAGAACTTTTGCAATGATGCATACTAAGGGAGAACACTTCTTGATAATTTAGTGAGAGATCATCTTAAAATGCTACCGTCAATCAAAGCAAGATAAGATGCATAAAGGTTAAACATCACATGCAATCAATATAAGTGATATTATATGGCCATCATCATCTTGTGCTTGTGATCTCCATCTCTGAAGCACTGTCGTGATCACCATCGTCACCGGCGCAACACCTTGATCTCCATAGTAGCATCGTTGTCGTTACGCCATCTATTGCTTCTACGACTATCGCAACTGCTTAGTGATAAAGTAAAGCAATTACAGGGCGTTTGCATTTCATACAATAAAGCGACAACCATATGGCTCCTGCCAGTTGCTGATGACTCGGTTACAAAACATGATCATCTCATACAATAAAATATAGCATCACGTCTTGACCATATCACATCACAACATGCCCTGCAAAAACAAGTTAGACGTCCTCTACTTTGTTGTTGCAAATTTTACGTGGCTGCTACGGGCTTTAGCAAGAACCGTTCTTACCTACGCATCAAAACCACAACGATAGTTTGTCAAGTTGGTGCTGTTTTAACCTTCACAAGGACCGGGTGTAGCCACACTCGGTTCAACTAAAGTGAGAGAGACAGACACCCGCCGGTCACATTTAAGCAACGAGTGCTCGTAGCGGTGAAACCAGTCTCGCGTAAGCGTACATGTAATGTCGGTCCGGGCCGCTTCATCTCACAATGCCGCTGAACCAAAGTATGACATGCTGGTAAGCAGTATGACTTATATCGCCCACAACTCACTTGTGTTCTACTCGTGCATATGACATCTACGCATAAAACCAGGCTCAAATGCCACTGTTGGGGAACGTTGTAATTTCAAAAAAAATCCTACGCACACGCAAGATCATGGTGATGCATAGCAACGAGAGGGGAAAGAGTTGTCCATGTACCCTCGTAGACCGAAAGCGGAAGCGTTAGAACAACGCGGTTGATGTAGTCGTACGTCTTCACGGCCCGACCGATCAAGCACCGAAACTATGGCACCTCCGAGTTCTAGCACACGTTCAACTCGATGACAATCCCCGGACTCCGATCCAGCAGAATGTCGGGGAAGAGTTCCGTCAGCACGACGGCATGGTGACGATCTTGATGTTCTACCATCGCAGGGCTTCGCCTAAGCACCGCTACAATATTATCGAGGACTATGGTGGAGGGGGGCACCGCACACGGCTAAGAGATCAAGAGATCAATTGTGGTGTCTAGAGGTGCCCCCTTCCCCCGTATATAAAGGAGCCAAGGGGGAGGGGGTGGCCGGCCAAATAGGGCGCGCCAAGGGGGAGTCCTACTCCCACCAGGAGTAGGACTCCCTTCTTTCCTAGTTGGAGTAGGAGAAGGGGGGAAGGAGGAGGGAGAGTGGAAGGAAAGGGGGGTGGGCCTCTCCTTGTCCTATTCGGACTAGGGGGGAGGGGGGCGCGGCCCAGCCCTTGCCTCCTCTCTTCCTCTCCACTAGGGCCCATCTAGGCCCATTAAGCCTCCGGGGGGTTCCGGTAACCTCCCGGTACTCCAGTAAAATCCCGATTTCACCCGGAACACTTCTGATATCCAAATATAGGCTTCCAATATATCAATCTTCATGTCTCGACCATTTCGAGACTCCTCGTCATGTCTGTAATCTCATTCGGGACTCCGAACAAACTTCGGTACATCAAAACTCATAAACTCATAATATAACTGTCATCGAAACCTTAAGCGTGCGGACCCTACGGGTTCGAGAACTATGTAGACATGACTGAAACACGTTTCCGGTCAGTAACCAATAGCGGAACTTGGATGCTCATTTTGGCTCCTACATATTCTACGAAGATCTTTATCGGTCAAACCACATAACAACATACGTTGTTCCCTTTGTCATCGGTATGTTTACTTGCGCGAGATTCGATCGTCGATATCTCAATAGCTAGTTCAATATCGTTACCGGAAAGTCTCTTTACTCGTTATGTAATGCATCATTCCATAAGTAACTCATTAGCTACATTGCTTGCTAGGCTTATAGTGATGTGCATTACCGAGAGGGCCCAGAGATACCTCTCCGACAATCAGAGTGACAAAACCTAATCTCGAAACACGCCAACTCAACATGTACCTTTGGAGACACCTGTAGAGCTCCTTTATAATCACCCAGTTACGTTGTGACGTTTGGTAGCACACAAAGTGTTCCTCCGATAAAAGGGGGTTGCATAATCTCATAGTTATAGGAACTTTGTATAAGTCATGAAGAAAGCAATAGCAATATACTAAACGATCAAGTGCTAAGCTAACAGAATGGGTCAAGTCAATCACATCATTCTCCTAATGATGTGATCCCGTTAATCAAATGACAACACATGTCTATGGTTAGGAAACATAACCATCTTTGATTAATGAGCTAGTCAAGTAGAGGCATACTAGTGACATTAAGTTTTTCTATGTATTCACACATGTATCATGTTTCCGGTTAATACAATTATAGCATGAATAATAAACATTTATCATGATATGAGGAAATAAATAATAACTTTATTATTGCCTCTAGGGCATATTTCCTTCACAGGCACCAGAGGTGGGAGTAGCAGAGATCGGCTGATCCTTCAGACGCACATCATCAACAGGGGGAATCAGGGAGTCATCCTTGGGGATAGCCGTCAGCTCACGCGGAGCCGTACCAGCAGGGGCCTGGGAATGAAACAACTCACGCTTCAACTCAGCCAGCCCATCCCATTCAGACTGGGTAAACCTCAGGTTAGAACCGTCACTAGGATTGTGACCACCAGCAAAACCATTACCCTCCTTGTCATGCTTGTCAGAGGGGTTGGAAGGGGGAGGAGGGGGTTGAAAAGCAGCCGCACCCTCCACCCGAACCCGGAGACGAACACCACTAGGGGAAGGGAAGACATCAATACATCCATGAACACACAACGGATCCACGCACTAAATCTTAATCAGAGCAGGGCCAACTTTGTCCAGAGATTCAAGGTCCACCTCCACAGGTTTCCCGATCAACACCCCGAACGCCATGAGAAAAGCAGACGAGCGAAGCCCCGCTGGCAGATCATGAATCAACACCCAAACCTGAGACAAAGGGCCAACCGTCTTGCCACTGCAAGAGGCCGGCTTGACAGAAACCACCAACTGGTTGAGGGGGAGGGTAAAGCTTGTACATGAAGCAATCATCCGCAGGCATTCTTTGGAGGGGAAGACAACAGAGAATTCAAAGTCCGAGATCTGATTGACTTGCCAGTCCCATCCCTCAATATCCCAAATCCGAAGCCCTTCCAGCAGAGTCTGAGGCGAGATCTTTTGGTCTTTACAGTCACAATAGCAACATTAGAGAGGGAGGGCACCGCCGTAAGGACAGGAAAGTCACTGTCCAAGGCAAAGAAAGCGCAACCAGGGAGCCCCAACCCAAACTGGATGACCGGCGGGGGTTTCAGGCGGTTCATGCAGTTGACAGTAAGGTGTCCGTCAGAGCGGCAAATCAGGCAAAACGGCAGATTGGTACATCTGGACTGAAAGTGCCCGGGCCTATGGCACGCGAAACAGGTGAGCGCAGACGGATTGCTTAGGGTGGAGGAAGAGGGGCGAAGCTACAGGAGGGAGGCGGGAGGTGGCAGAAGACCGTCCCCCACCCCCGACAAGGAGGAGGCACCAGGGAAAGGACCACCAGGCTGGCACGCCCGCCCCGCAAAGGAGCGTGGCGGAGGACGAGGCCCCGCACCCGCACCGACCGGGCAAGGAGGAGGAGGGCAGATCCGAGCCGAAGCAAACGCGCCACGCCCCACACCAAGGGCCGGAGCAGCACCAAAGGAGGAGGAGATCCCCCCACCAGCCGCCGCCGCCGCCTCCCAGGGATCCACCGCCGGAGAGAGGGAAGCCCCAGATCCAGACCCTTGCGGGCCAGATCCGGACGCACGCTCCCGCTCCGAACGCTGAAGCCACTCCGGGCCAGCAGCCCAAGCCGCGCGGTCGCGAGCCACCTGCTCACGAGCCGCCTGCTCCGCCTCCAGCTTGGAGCGGAGCGAGGCCTCAAGCTCCAGATCCGTAGAGGAGCCCAGCGAGTCCTCCCGCCGCCGCTTGCTACCAGACATGGCCTCGCAGGAAGAGCCCAAGCGACTTATCCATGGAGAGCACCGAGGCGAAGGAGAGGAGGAGGGGAGGGGGAGGGCTAGAGCGAACGAGACGGCGGATGGGGAGATGGTGGCGACGCAGATCTGCGGCGGAAGCCGAAAACCCTAATAGAGGGGGGAGGCACCGCGGGGGATCCATATATACCCTGACCGCGCCGTGCCCTCCAGGGCCCGACGGGCCAGGCGGGCTGAGGGGAGAGAGGGGGGGCCAAAGAAGAGAGGGGCCGCACTGGGTCCACAGAGGGGAGGGGGAAATCGACACCAGCCGCCAAAGGGGGAGGGAGCGGGCCGACAGGACACCTCACCGCCAGGCGGCCCAACAGGCCCAACAGACGGGCCAGCCCGCGAGCCACTGGTCAACGAAGAGGAGACCAGATCTAGGGCAAGCGGAACCAGCGTCGCGCCCAGCCATGACGGCGCCACCGCCGGCGTCGGGGAGGCCGAACCAGGGGAAGAGGAGGGGGAGGAGGGGCAAGCCACGCCCGGAGCGGCCCCCAAAATCCCAGGGGAGAGCGAGCAGAAGGAGACCTTACCAGATTTGCGACGGCCACGAGACACCCGAAACCAACCATCAAAAGACGGCGGCGACGGCACCGGCCGTCCCCGGCCCCCCGGAGCGAACTTGCGGAGGCGCGGAGCAGCAGCAGGAGCCGGGGCCCGCCCCGACCGACAAGGAGAAGCAGGAGCCGGGGCCCGCCCCGACCGACAGGGAGAAGGACGCGGAGACGGAGCTTCATCCGACGAGCCGTCCCCATCGAGGGCGAGAGCCCAGAAGCGGGAGCCCAGCGGAGACGACGGAGCCACCGGAGAGCGCCCCACCGCCGAGCGAGCGGGAGAGGAGCACCCAGACGCAGGGGGGAAAGGGGAAGCATGGCCCAGAACGGCGTCGGAGGAACAGGGGGCGAGGGAAGAAGGGCCGGGGGAAGGGAGGGAGCGAGAGGAGAGAGCAGAGCCATCTCCAGTGTCGGCTCTCCAGTGTAATTTGAGTAGGTCCGTTTGACTGAGAGACGGTGGCTCTGCCTGCGTTGGTGTCGTAGCGGATGCTTTTGTCACGGTTGCTCATGGACGCAGCCGGTGCACCTGGTACTCGTGGTGCTCGTACACCACTTGCCGCTCCTCCGGCTCAGAACACGTACATCCCGGCGCATCCACTGACCACTGCCACACTCCCTGCTCAGCCGCAGCTATCCCGATGCTAACTGATCTCGTTGCAGTGCGATTGCTGTCGGAGCCTGCGGTGGCGCCTGCAATGCTGTCGGAGCCTGCGGTGGCGCCTGCAATCGAGTCGGAGCATGTGGTGCTGCGGCGAGACTGAAAGGAGTTACTTGCACTTCTGCTCAGGATGATGGCCTCCTTTCATATCGTTTCCTGGGAGCTTCATTGTCATTAATTTACTTCGATCCAACTGGCTAGCAAAGGGGTCAACGTCGGCAGTGCCACGTGTCCGATGGGATCACCGTTCGCAGGCGTGTGTTGCATAGTTGGAGCCGAGCCGAGGCAACTTATGGGTCACATCTATTTCCTTACATCATCGATCAAGATTGCAACGTGATACGACTTTTTCAGAGTAAAGGCAGGGGTAATACTTTCCTTCCTCTTGTGGCATGTACGTGTATAACACGGTTACAGTGGAAGTCCTTCTTTTCCTTTTATTTTTTTCCTTTGCACTTCCCTTCTTTTCTATTCTATCACATCTGCACGTGGTCCTTATAATACTTGTACAGTTGTACGTGCATACATGGTTATAATGAAAATCCATCTTTTCCTTCTATTCTATTCTTTGTCTCTCACATACGTGTCCCAATACTTTTACATGTGTATATATATGTATATAAATATTGTGATACGTGACCATTGTTGTGCCTAACACTTTTGGGAAACAGTCGGTTTGTCCTTTTGTGAACATGAACATGGCCGTATGGGACTTGGAATCATAATCATAACTTTGCTAGCCTGGCTGGAAACGTTCCCGCAAAAGAAAAAGAAAAAGGAAAGGCTGATTGGAATCGTATGAGACATGGAAACATGCATAAATCTTTTCAGCTAATCATAACCGTTCTTTTGAGATGTTAATCACAGCTGTTCTTTTGAGCCGTTTTTCTAGTATTAAATCTGAGCCGTTAGTTTTCTATCGTTTTAAGTATATAATAATAGATAGATAGATAGAAGATAGATAGATATAATAGATAGATAGATAGATATATAGATAGAAGATAGATAGATAGATAGATAGATCGTCAAAGTCAATGAACCGAGCTGGAAAAAAATCGCGTGGTACGTCCTGGATGATCAGCAGCAGTTCAACCTCTTGTGATTGGAGCTGCCGGGAAAACGAGCGGTCCTCCGTCGGAGCTCCGGGTGGGATTTGATCGGTTTGTGAGAGCCTAGGGCTTCGGGTGGCTAGCGGAGATGTAAATGGAGAGCAGACCTGGGTGCTTGATACTGTATAGAGCAGGTGAGTAGGAACGAATCGGATTTTTAATGTCCGGGTAAAGGGATTGAAGTAATGGTGGAGGCATGTAGTTTCGATGTGCATGAATTCATGTTTCCGTTTACTGCGTGTCTGCATGCGGGAGAAGAGAGACGAAGAGCAGCCCGATGCTTCCTGTAGCGTGCTGTGCTGGGACTGTCCTGCGCGTGCGTGCGAGTCGAGCGAGCGCTCGCTCGCTCGGCAGCTGCAGCTGGGCTTGTTGGCTGTGAAGGATGGGGTTATGGTGGCCTGGTGCGGTGCAGTAGATACAAGAAGAAAGACAAGCGGAAAAGAAGCAATTGGTACATGTACTAGTTACCTACATGACCAAGCTGACGTGTACGTGCACGTGACATGCATAGCTACAGCCAATGCATGTGCGTGTATGTATATATAGAGGCCATCTCCTAAAAGCAAAGTTTTCAGAGAAACAAATATGAAATAAAATGGCAAATCCAAATCAAACCGAAAATGAGAACCCAAACTCTTGTCTTAAATATCAAATTAATTCCAAATACGACTTTCATTATATTTTCTCATGCCGTATGTATGACTTTGCTTGACCATATTCTTTCAGAATTTCTGTGTTCCTAAATCCTTCATTTTGTACATATATTCTTATTATATTCATGTGTTTTTCGTATCAGTATGTTTGCAGAAATCACGTGAATCAAACATGCTCTTAATTAGGTTGGAGCAGCAGCACACTCACCACAACAAGGATGAGAAGCCCCAGGTCGATTGATCTTGTGCAATTAGAGATACAAGTGGGTCATTATTAGGGTACCATCTACCCTATTTAGTTCAAAAAATAAACTAATTTTTTCAACGACATCATCATTTTGAAAAAAAAACAGTTTATTTTTTATGGACGCTTTGGTTTGGAAGAATTGGGATCCTCCGAAATACAAACTCTCTGCTTGGCTCATCATTCAAAACCGTGTTTGGACAACGGACCGCCTTGAACATAGAGGGTGGCCTAATGATTGCCTTTGCCCCCTTTGCCGCTGCGAGGACGAGACGAGGCACCACCTCCTCTTCACTTGCCGCCACTCCATTCGCATTTGGGGAATGATTAAAGATTGTCTCGATATTGATGACTTCAACCCTTTAGAGTGGGCAACTTTCAGTGATGTTCAATCTTGGTGGGAGCATCTTTCCCTCGCCCATGGGAGTAGGAGCATCTTTCGTTTGGAAGAATTGGGATCCTCCGAAATACAAACTCTCTGCTTGGCTCATCATCCAACACCGTGTTTGGACAATGGACCACCTCGTCGCCTCCCTCTCATGGTCACAAACCCCTTGCTTCTCGCAACCCGCTTCGAGCTCATCACCGGTGAGAACGTTGGTCCTCAAAGGAGGCTGGCATGATGCGCTTGCAGGTCGCTCTCGTAGCACGCAGAAGCAGTAACAACAACAACACGAGTGCATGGGCCAAGTGCACGCCAGTACGAGGCAGATGCGGTGCCAGCAAACAGCCAAGCTAAGCACACGGACATGCCGGCCGGTGACGCCGCAGCCAGGCTGAGCGTTCTCACCTTACGACGAAGCCAACCACAACGCCGTCTCGTTCGTAACGCGGCGGAGCATCGCCGGCCGGTGATCGCCCGTGGCTGTCAACATGAAAGACATGTGTGGACAGAAGTAGACGACGATGCCCATAATGCTCCCTAAGAAACGATCATAATTTTATCCCGTTTGCTGTTGATTATAAATTTCAACTGTTCATCCTTCTTACTTACCGTTTGCTGATGTGCAACAGGATCGAGGATGGTGTCGTACAAGCTCGTTCAGGCCGTGCTTTGGCCCAGGGGAGGCGTCTGCTTCATCTCCTTCGTTGCTGCCATCTGCGCTTCGATTCCGCCGTCCTTGAGCTTCTCCGCCATCATGTAAGTTCATGCATTATTTATTTCTTTATTGCACCCCCTGGGTAAGGCTGGACAGAACGAGCATGCTTCTCGGCCCACTCGTGGCCCAACATGAACTCTCTAGTACGTCAATTCCAACAGAAATGTATTGGGGGGGGGGGGCATTGGCCCCCTCATCTGGACCACCTTGGCTGAAAATCCTGGCTACGGCACTGATTGCAGGTGATGCTGTTTCTATTCACCAGTTCCACGTTGTGCTCGTTGACCATCGTCGACCTCCTCGAGCGCAACCTGCGACAGTGCGGCCGCCTTCCGCCAGGCACCTGCGGCTCGTATGAGGCAGCTGCAGTGTTTGCGTTCTTCGGGTCAGTGCTGAGCGTGTTCGTCACGCTCTACACCACAACGCCTCTGGACTACGTAGCCGAGCACTGTAAGTAGTGCATAATACTCTCTTCGATCCTTTTTAGTATGCATATAAGTTCTGTCTGAAGTCAAAGCATCTCTACTTTAACCAAACTTATAAAAAAAGTATCAACATTTACAATGCCAAATCAATATTGTTAGATTCATTATGAAATGTAGTTTCATGTAATATAAATTTGGTATGGGTAGATGTTGGGGTAGCACCAATTAAAGACTTGATCCCTCCTCGTGTGGCCACACATCCATCTCAACATGCGCATCTTCGCCACACCTAACTGTTGAACATGTCGCCTTTTAGTCGGCCAACACTCAGTGCCATACAACATTGCAGATCAAATCGCCGTCCTTTAGAAATTACCTTTTAGCTTTTTTGGCACTCCCTTGTCACAGGGAATGCCAGAAGCTTGGCGTCACTTCATCCATCCGGCTTTGATTTGATGGTTCACATCTTCATCAATACCCTCATCCTTCTGCAGCATTGACCCCAATATCGAAAGGTGTCCTTCTGAGGCACAACCTTCCCATCAAGGCTAACCACCACCTCCTTGCGCCTAGTAGAACTAAAACCGCACCTCATGTATTCGGTTTTAGTTCTACTAAGACTAAAACCTTTCGATTCCAAGGTTTGTCTCCATAACTCTAACTTCCTATTGATCCCCGTCCGACTATCGTCAACTAGCACCACATCATCCGCAAAGAGCATACATCCTAGGATATCTCCTTGTATATCCCTTGTGACCTCATCCATCACCAAAGAAACAAAGATAAGGGCTCAAAGCTGACACTTGATGCAGTCCTATCTTAATCGGGAAGTCATCAGTGTCGACATCACTTGTTCGAACACTTGTCACAACATTATCGTACATGTCCTTGATGAGGGTAATGTACTTTGCTGGGACTTTGTGTTTCTCCAAGGCCCACCACATGACATTTCGCGGTATCTTATCATAGGCCTTCTCCAAGTCAATGAACACCATATGCAGGTCCTTCTTTTGCTCCCTACATCTATCCATAAGTTGTCGTACCAAGAAAATGGCTTCCATGGTCGACCTCCCAGGCATGAAACCAAACAGAGTTTTGGCCACGCTTGTCATTCTTCTTAAGCGGTGTTCAATAGCTTCATTGTATGGCTCATTAGCTTAATTCCATGGTAATTAGTACAACTCGAAACATCCCCTTGTTCTTGAAGATTGGTACTAATATACTCCGTCTTCATTCTTCTGCCATCTTGTTTGCCCAAAAATGAGGTTGAAAAGTTTGGTTAGCCATACTATCGCTATGTCCCCGAGGCCTTTCCACACCTCAATGGGGATACAATCTAGGCCCCTTGCCTTGCCCCCTTTCATCATTTTTAAAGCCTCCTTGACCTCAGACTCCTGGATTCTCTGCACAAAACGCCTGCTGGTATCATCAAAGGAGTCGTCCAGTTCAATGGTAGAACTCTCATTCTCCACATTGAACAGCTTGACAAAGTACTCCCGCCATCTATGCTTAATCTCCTCGTCCTTCACCAGGAGTTGGTCTACACCGTCCTTGATGCATTTGACTTGGCCAACATCTGCTGTCTTCCTCTCTCAGATCTTATCCATCTTATAGATGTCCCTTTCGCCTTCCTTCGTGCCTAACCGTTGGTAGAGGTCCTTAAACGCTCGACCCTTTGCTTTGGTGACAGCTTGCTATGCAGCCTTCTTCGCCATCTTGTACTTCTCCATGTTGACTGCCTCCTATCGAGGTATAGGCGTCTGAAACAATCTTTCTTCTTCTTTTTAATAGCCTTTTGGACATCATCATTCCACCACCAGGTATCCCTGGCTTCGCTTCTCCTTCCCCTAGACACTCCAAACTCCTCTGAGGCCACCTTACGAATGCAAGTGGCCATCTTCATACACACATTATATTGTCTGCATCTCCTCCTTCCTCCCAAGGGCCCTCCTTAATTACCCTCTCCTTGAACGCCTGAGCTACCTCCCCTTGAACTTCCACCACTTCGTTCTACCGACTTTGGCACACTTGCCCCGCTGGACACGAATCCGGAAGCGAAAGTCAACAACCAGCAGCTTATGCTGAGGGACAACACTCTCTCCAGGTATCACCTTACAATCTAGGCATGCACGCATATCTTATCTTCTCGAGAGGATGAAATTAATCTGGCTAGATTGTTGACCACTACTAAAAGTCACTAGATGCGATTCTCTCTTTTTAAAGAGGGTGTTAGCTACGATCGTGTCGTAAGCTAGAGCGAAGCTTAAGACATCTTATCCTTCTTGACTCCTGATGTCATAGCCAAAGCCTCCATGCGCCCCTTCAAAACAAGTGTTAGATGTACCCACGTGGCCATTAAGGTCTCCTCCTATGAAGAGCTTCTCGCTAATTAGTACATTCCTAACCATGTCCTCCAGGCCTTCCCAGAATTCTCTCTTGGTGTTCTCATTGTGGCCTACTTGCGGGGCATACGCACTGATAACATTGAGAACTAAGTCCACAACTACCAGCTTGACCAGGATAATTCGGTCCTCACGTCTCTTGACGTCTACCACTCCATACTTGAGGATCTCGTTGATGAAGATGCCTACGCCATTTCTGTTTGCAACCGTCCCCGTGTACCACTGAAGGAAATATGCCCTAGAGGCAATAATAAAGTTATTATTTATTTCCTTATAATCATGATAAATGTTTATTATTCATGCTAGAATTGTATTTACCGGAAACATAATACATGTGTGAATACATAGACAAACAGAGTGTCACTAGTATGCCTCTACTTGACTAGCTCGTTAATCAAAGATGGTTATGTTTCCTAATCATGAACAATGAGTTGTTATTTGATTAACGAGGTCACATCATTAGTAGAATGATCTGATTGACATGACCCATTCCATTAGCTTAGCACCCGATCGTTTAGTATGTTGCTATTGCTTTCTTCATGACTTATACATGTTCCTATGACTATGAGATTATGCAACTCCCGTTTACCGGAGGAACACTTTGGGTACTACCAAACGTCACAACGTAACTGGGTGATTATAAAGGAGTAGTACAGGTGTCTCCAATGGTCGATGTTGGGTTGGCGTATTTCGAGATTAGGATTTGTCACTCTGATTGTCGGAGAGGTATCTCTGGGCCCTCTCGGTAATACACATCACATAAGCCTTGCAAGCATTACAACTAATATGTTAGTTGTGAGATGATGTATTACGGAACGAGTAAAGAGACTTGCCGGTAACGAGATTGAACTAGGTATTGGATACCGACGATCGAATCTCGGGCAAGTAACATACCGATGACAAAGGGAACAACGTATGTTGTTATGCGGTCTGACCGATAAAGATCTTCGTAGAATATGTAGGAGCCAATATGGGCATCCAGGTCCCGCTATTGGTTATTGACCGGAGACGTGTCTCGGTCATGTCTACATTGTTCTCGAACCCGTAGGGTCCGCACGCTTAAGGTTACGATGACAGTTATATTATGAGTTTATGCATTTTGATGTACCGAAGGTTGTTCGGAGTCCCGGATGTGATCACGGACATGACGAGGAGTCTCGAAATGTTCGAGACATAAAGATTGATATATTGGAAGTCTATGTTTGGACATCGGAAGTGTTCCGGGTGAAATCGGGATTTTACCGGGTTACCGGGAGGTTACCGGAACCCCCCGGGAACCATATGGGCCATCATGGGCCTTAGTGGAAAGGAGAAAGGGGCAGCCCAAGGGGGCTGCGCGCCTCCCCCCTTCCCCTAGTCCTATTAGGACTAGGAGAGGTGGCCGGCCACCCCTCTCCCTCTTTCCCCCTTGGGAATCCTAGTTGGAATAGGATTGGGGGGGGAGTCCTACTCCCAGTAGGAGTAGGACTCCTCCTGCGCCTCTCCCTCTTGGTCGGCGCCCCCTCCCCCCTTGGCTCCTTTATATACGGAGGCAGGGGCACCTCTAAACACACAAGTTGACACAAGTTGATCCACGTGATCGATTCCTTAGCCGTGTGCGGTGCCCCCTGCCACCATATTCCTCGATAATACTGTAGCGGAGTTTAGGCGAAGCCCTGCTGCTGTAGTTCATCAAGATCGTCACCACGCCGTCGTGATGACGAAACTCTTCCCCGACACTTTGCTGGATCGGAGTCCGGGGATCGTCATCGAGCTGAACGTGTGCTCGAACTCGGAGGTGCCGTAGTTTCGGTGCTTGATCGGTTGGATCGTGAAGACGTACGACTACTTCCTCTACGTCGTGTCATCGCTTCCGCAGTCGGTCTGCGTTGGGTACGTAGACAACACTCTCCTCTCGTTGCTATGCATCACATGATCCTGTGTGCGCGTAGGAAATTTTTTGAAATTACTACGAATCCCAACAGTGGCATCCGAGCCTGGTTATTGATGTTGATGTTATATGCACGAGTAGAACACAAGTGAGTTGTGGACGATACAAGTCATACTGCCTACCAGCATGTCATATTTTGGTTCGGCGGTATTGTTGGACGAGACGACCCAGACCAACCTTACGCGTATGCTTACGCGAGACCGGTTCCCTCGACGTGCTTTGCACAGAGATGGCTTGCGGGCGACTGTCTCTCCAACTTTAGTTGAACCAAGTATGGCTACGCCCGGTCCTTGCGAAGGTTAAAACGGAGTCTATTTGACAAACTATCATTGTGGTTTTGATGCGTAGGTGAGATTGGTTCTTACTTAAGCCCGTAGCAGCCACGTAAAAAATTGCAACAACAAAGTAGAGGACGTCTAACTTGTTTTTGCAGGGCATGTTGTGATGTGATATGGTCAAGGCATGATGCTGAATTTTATTGTATGAGATGATCATGTTTTGTAACCAAGTTATCGGCAACTGGCAGGAGCCATATGGTTGTCGCTTTATTGTATGCAATGCAATCGTGATGTAATGCTTAACTTTATTACTAAACGGTAGTGATAGTCGTGAAAGCATAAGATTGGCGAGACGACAACGATGCTACGATGGAGATCAAGGTGTCGCGCCGGTGACGATGGTGATCATGACGGTGCTTCGGAGATGGAGATCACAAGCACGAGATGATGATGGCCATATCATATCACTTATATTGATTGCATGTGATGTTTATCTTTTTATGCATCTTATCTTGCTTTGATTGACGGTAGCATTATAAGATGATCTCTCATTAAATTATCAAGAAGTGTTCTCCCTGAGTATGCACCGTTGCCAAAGTTCGTCGTGCCCAGACACCACGTGATGATCGGGTGTGATAAGCTCTACGTCCATCTACAACGGGTGCAAGCCAGTTTTTGCACACGCAGAATACTCAGGTTAAACTTGACGAGCCTAGCATATGCAGATATGGCCTCGGAACACGGAGACCGAAAGGTCGAGCGTGAATCATATAGTAGATATGATCAACATAACGATGTTCACCATTGAAAAGTACTCCATCTCACGTGATGATCGGTTATGGTTTAGTTGATTTGGATCACGTAATCACTTAGAGGATTAGAGGGATGTCTATCTAAGTGGGAGTTCTTAAATAATATGATTAATTGAACTTAAATATTATCATGAACTTAGTACCTGATAGTATCTTGCTTGTTTATGTTGATTGTAGATAGATGGCTCGTGCTGTTGTTCCGTTGAATTTTAATGCGTTCCTTGAGAAAGCAAAGTTGAAAGATGATGGTAGCAATTACACGGACTGGGTCCGTAACTTGAGGATTATCCTCATTGCTGCACAGAAGAATTACGTCCTGGAAGCACCGCTGGGTGCCAGGCCTGCTGCTGGAGCAACGCCAGATGTTATGAACGTCTGGCAGAGCAAAGCTGATGACTACTCGATAGTTCAGTGTGCCATGCTTTACGGCTTAGAATCGGGACTTCAACGACGTTTTGAACGTCATGGAGCATATGAGATGTTCCAGGAGTTGAAGTTAATATTTCAAGCAAATGCCCGGATTGAGAGATATGAAGTCTCCAATAAGTTCTATAGCTGCAAGATGGGGGAGAACAGTTCTGTCAGTGAGCATATACTCAAAATGTCTGGGTATAATAATCACTTGATTCAATTAGGAGTTAATCTTCTGGATGATTGCGTCATCGACAGAATTCTCCAATCACTGCCACCAAGCTACAAGAGCTTCGTAATGAACTATAATATGCAAGGGATGAACAAGACTATTCCCGAGCTCTTCGCAATGCTGAAAGCTGCGGAGGTAGAAATCAAGAAGGAGCATCAAGTGTTGATGGTTAACAAGACCACTAGTTTCAAGAAAAAGGGCAAAGGGAAGAAAAAGGGGAACTTCAAGAAGAACGGCAAGCAAGTTGCTGCTCAAGAGAAGAAACCTAAGTCTGAACCTAAGCCTGAAACTGAGTGCTTCTACTGCAAGCAGACTGGTCACTGGAAGCGGAACTGCCCCAAGTATTTGGCGGATAAGAAGGATGGCAAGGTGAACAAAGGTATATGTGATATACATGTTATTGATGTGTACCTTACTAGAGCTCGCAGTAGCACCTGGGTATTTGATACTGGTTCTGTTGCTAATATTTGCAACTCGAAACAGGGACTACAGAATAAGCGGGCACTGGCAAAGGACGAGGTGACGATGCGCGTGGGAAACGGTTCCAAAGTCAATGTGATCGCAGTCGGCACGCTACCTCTACATCTACCTTCGGGATTAATATTAGACCTAAGTAATTGTTATTTGGTGCCAGCGTTGAGCATGAACATTATATCTGGATCTTGTTTAATGCGAGACGGTTACTCATTTAAATCAGAGAATAATGGTTGTTCTATTTATATGAGTAATATCTTTTATGGTCATGCACCCTTGAAGAGTGGTCTATTTTTATTGAATCTCGATGGTAGTAATACACATATTCATAATGTTGAAGCCAAAAGATGCAGAGTTGATAATGAAAGTGCAACTTATTTGTGGCACTGTCGTTTAGGTCATATCGGAATAAAGCGCATGAAGAAACTCCATACCGATGGACTTTTGGAACCACTTGATTATGAATCACTTGGTACTTGCGAACCATGCCTCTTGGGCAAGATGACTAAAACACCGTTCTCCGGTACTATGGAGAGAGCAACAGATTTGTTTGAAATCATACATACCGATGTATGTGGCCCGATGAATATTGAGGCTCGTGGCGGATATCGTTATTTTCTCACCTTCACAGATGATTTAAGCAGATATGGGTATATTTACTTAATGAAACATAAGTCTGAAACATTTGAAAAGTTCAAAGAATTTCAGAGTGAAGTTGAAAATCATCGTAACAAGAAAATAAAGTTTCTACGATCTGATCGTGGAGGAGAATATTTGAGTTACGAGTTTGGTGTACATTTGAAAAACTGTGGAATAGTTTCGCAACTCACGCCACCCGGAACACCACAGCGTAATGGTGTGTCCGAACGTCGTAATCGTACTTTACTAGATATGGTGCGATCTATGATGTCTCTTACTGATTTACCGCTATCATTTTGGGGATATGCTTTAGAGACGGCCGCATTCATGTTAAATAGGGCACCATCAAAATCCGTTGAGACGACGCCTTATGAACTGTGGTTTGGCAAGAAACCAAAGTTGTCGTTTCTTAAAGTTTGGGGCTGCGATGCTTATGTGAAAAAGCTTCAACCTGATAAGCTCGAACCCAAATCGGAGAAATGTGTCTTCATAGGAAACTGTTGGGTACACCTTCTATCACAGATCCGAAGGCAAAACATTCGTTGCTAAGAATGGATCATTTCTAGAGAAGGAGTTTATCTCGAAAGAAGTGAGTGGGAGGAAAGTAGAACTTGACGAGGTAACTGTACCTGCTCCCTTACTGGAAAGTAATTCATCACAGAAAACTGTTTCAGTGACACCTACACCAGTTAGTGAGGAAGCCAATGATAATGATCATGAAACTTCAGATCAAGATACTACTGAACCGCGTAGATCAACCAGAGTAAGATCCGCACCAGAGTGGTACGGTAATCCTGTTCTGGAGGTCATGCTACTAGATCATGATGAACCTACGAACTATGAAGAAGCGATGGTGAGCCCAGATTCCGTAAAGTGGCTTGAAGCCATGAAATCTGAGATGGGATCCATGTATGAGAACAAAGTATGGACTTTGGTTGACTTGCCCGATGATCGGCAAGCAATTGAGAATAAATGGATTTTTAAGAAGAAGACTGACGCTGATGGTAATGTTACTGTCTACAAAGCTCGACTTGTCGCAAAAGGTCTTCGGCAAGTTCAAGGAATTGACTACGATGAGACCTTCTCACCCGTAGCGATGCTTAAGTCCGTCCGAATCATGTTAGCAATTGCCGCATTTTATGATTATGAAATTTGGCAAATGGATGTCAAAACTGCATTCCTGAATGGATTTCTGGAAGAAGAGTTGTATATGATGCAACCAGAAGGTTTTGTCGATCCAAAGGGAGCTAACAAAGTGTGCAAGCTCCAGCGATCCATTTATGGACTGGTGCAAGCCTCTCGGAGTTGGAATAAACGTTTTGATAGTGTGATCAAAGCATTTGGTTTTATACAGACTTTCGGAGAAGCCTGTATTTACAAGAAAGTGAGTGGGAGCTCTGTAGCATTTCTGATATTATATGTGGATGACATATTACTGATTGGAAATGATATAGAATTTCTGGATAGCATAAAGGGATACTTGAATAAAAGTTTTTCAATGAAAGACCTCGGTGAAGCTGCTTACATATTAGGCATTAAGATCTATAGAGATAGATCAAGACGCTTAATAGGACTTTCACAAAGCACATACCTTGACAAAATTTTGAAGAAGTTCAAAATGGATCAAGCGAAGAAAGGGTTCTTGCCTGTGTTACAAGGTGTGAAATTGAGTAAGACTCAATGCCCGACCACTGCAGAAGATAGAGAGAATATGAAAGATGTTCCCTATGCATCAGCCATAGGCTCTATCATGTATGCAATGCTGTGTACCAGACCTGATGTGTGCCTTGCTATAAGTTTAGCAGGGAGGTACCAAAGTAATCCAGGAATGGATCACTGGACAGCGGTCAAGAACATCCTGAAATACCTAAAAGGACTAAGGATATGTTTCTCGTATATGGAAGTGACAAAGAGCTCATCGTAAAAGGTTACGTTGATGCAAGCTTTGACACTGATCCGAACGATTCTAAATCGCAAACCGGATACGTGTTTACATTAAACGGTGGAGCTGTCAGTTGGTGCAGTTCTAAACAAAGCGTCGTAGCGGGATCTACATGTGAAGCGGAATACATAGCTGCTTCGGAAGCAGCAAATGAATGAGTCTGGATGAAGGAGTTCATATCCGATCTAGGTGTCATACCTAGTGCATCGGGTCCAATGAAAGTCTTTTGTGACAATACTGGTGCAATTGCCTTGGCAAAGGAATCCAGATTTCACAAAAGGACCAAAAACATCAAGAGACGCTTCAACTCCATCCGGGATCTAGTCCAGGTGGGAGACATAGAGATTTGCAAGATACATACGGATCTGAATGTTGCAGACCCGTTGACTAAGCCTCTTCCACGAGCAAAACATGATCAGCACCAAAGCTCCATGGGTGTTAGATTCATTATAGTGTAATCTAGATTATTGACTCTAGTGCAAGTGGGAGACTGAAGGAAATATGCCCTAGAGGCAATAATAAAGTTATTATTTATTTCCTGATAATCATGATAAATGTTTATTATTCATGCTAGAATTGTATTTACGGGAAACATAATACATGTGTGAATACATAGACAAACAGAGTGTCACTAGTATGCCTCTACTTGACTAGCTCGTTAATCAAAGATGGTTATGTTTCCTAATCATGAACAATGAGTTGTTATTTGATTAACGAGGTCACATCATTAGTAGAATGATCTGATTGACATGACCCATTCCATTAGCTTAGCACCCGATCGTTTAGTATGTTGCTATTGCTTTCTTCATGACTTATACATGTTCCTATGACTATGAGATTATGCAACTCCCGTTTACCGGAGGAACACTTTGGGTACTACCAAACGTCACAACGTAACTGGGTGATTATAAAGGAGTACTACAGGTGTCTCCAATGGTCGATGTTGGGTTGGCGTATTTCGAGATTAGGATTTGTCACTCTGATTGTCGGAGAGGTATCTCTGGGCCCTCTCGGTAATACACATCACATAAGCCTTGCAAGCATTACAACTAATATGTTAGTTGTGAGATGATGTATTACGAAACGAGTAAAGAGACTTGCCGGTAACGAGATTGAACTAGGTATTGGATACCGACGATCGAATCTCGGGCAAGTAACATACCGATGACAAAGGGAACAACGTATGTTGTTATGCGGTCTGACCGATAAAGATCTTCGTAGAATATGTAGGAGCCAATATGGGCATCCAGGTCCCGCTATTGGTTATTGACCGGAGACGTGTCTCGGTCATGTCTACATTGTTCTCGAACCCGTAGGGTCCGCACGCTTAAGGTTACGATGACAGTTATATTATGAGTTTATGCATTTTGATGTACCGAAGGTTGTTTGGAGTCCCGGATGTGATCACGGACATGACGAGGAGTCTCGAAATGGTCGAGACATAAAGATTGATATATTGAAAGTCTATGTTTGGACATCGGAAGTGTTCCGGGTGAAATCGGGATTTTACCGGGTTACCGGGAGGTTACCGGAACCCCCCGGGAACCATATGGGCCATCATGGGCCTTAGTGGAAAGGAGAAAGGGGCAGCCCAAGGGGGCTGCGCGCCTCCCCCCTTCCCCTAGTCCTATTAGGACTAGGAGAGGTGGCCGGCCACCCCTCTCCCTCTTTCCCCCTTGGGAATCCTAGTTGGAATAGGATTGGGGGGGGAGTCCTACTCCCAGTAGGAGTAGGACTCCTCCTGCGCCTCTCCCTCTTGGTCGGCGCCCCCTCCCCCCTTGGCTCCTTTATATACGGAGGCAGGGGCACCTCTAAACACACAAGTTGACACAAGTTGATCCACGTGATCGATTCCTTAGCCGTGTGCGGTGCCCCCTGCCACCATATTCCTCGATAATACTGTAGCGGAGTTTAGGCGAAGCCCTGCTGCTGTAGTTCATCAAGATCGTCACCACGCCGTCGTGCTGACGAAACTCTTCCCCGACACTTTGCTGGATCGGAGTCCGGGGATCGTCATCGAGCTGAACGTGTGCTCGAACTCGGAGGTGCCGTAGTTTCGGTGCTTGATCGGTTGGATCGTGAAGACGTACGACTACTTCCTCTACGTCGTGTCATCGCTTCCGCAGTCGGTCTGCGTTGGGTACGTAGACAACACTCTCCTCTCGTTGCTATGCATCACATGATCCTGTGTGCGCGTAGGAAATTTTTTGAAATTACTACGAATCCCAACAACCACAACTTGAAGTCAGTATCCTCCACCTCCTTCGCCTTCTTTCCCCTCCATTTTGTTTCTTGGACGCAAAGGGTATCAATTCCTCTCCTCACCGCTATATCAACTAGCTCTTGAAGCTTCCCTGTCAGAGACCCTACGTTCCAGCTACCTAAGCGGATCCTCCTAGGCTCGGCTAGCTTCCTTACCCTTTGCACCCATCGAGTCAAATGCGAAGACCCTTGCTCATTTTCCACTATATCCGGGCGCCGATGTAGCGCGCCACTAAGGATGTGACGATCCGATCCCCGCTCACTTGCCACCACATCTAGATCAAGATACGGCGCGCCACCTGGGGGGTGACGGCCCGGCCCTTGCCCATTTGACACCAGACCCGGGTTCCGATGTGGTGCGTCGCTGAGAGGGAGTATAGATGTTGATATTTTTTAATATATATATTTGGTCAAACTTAGCAAAGTTTGACTTGACCCAATCTAATAATAGCGGAGTAAAAAGGACTGGAGGGAGTATTTTGTTACTCGTACTAGACATTTGAGCTATCTAGCACATTAGTTAGTGTTTATTCAGATTTATGCAACTCCAAAATCATCTAGCTAATCTGTAGTTAGTGTTTATTCAGGTTTATGAAACTCCAATAGGCTTTAGCAAGTTTAGTTTTCTAATGCTCTATTGTCGATGCTCTATTTTTTTCTTTGTCTTACATATTTGTTAATTGAATTCTGCTATGCTTTTTCCAGGATGATGGAACAAGCTGCAGGTGGCAAATGGATTCCGAAGATCTATTAGTTGTTTTATCTAAGTAAAAAAGACCTATTAGATTTGTAGCTGGATGAGAGGGTGGTGTGCAGACTGGATTTATCCGTGTGATGGGTGCATGTGTGTAGATGAAACTGAACTGCTGTGTGTGTGAACCAATCCACTTAAGAGTGATTATTAGTTGGATTATTCACGATCCACCGGAAAGCGGGCGGCTCCTTAATCCGGCACGATGCGGCCTGTCTTCATTATGGTCTAATTTCGGCCTGACGAGCCGTCCGATCAAGACCACGACGGCCAAGATCAGTGTTATTAAGCTACTCGTACCAGCTTGTGCACGCTGTTATTGAACTTTGTAGATGGCTGTTTTATTTTTCTTTCCTTATGTAGATCAGAGCTAATCGTATGATGGTTTGCATATCTCCCATGAAATCATCAGCGAGCTCATTGCTTTGCATTGGGCGGCCGGCAGTCCATTAATTACCATCTAGCCCATGGGCGTTAGGAAAGAGGGAGGAGCCCAGTTAGCATGGAAGTTTGTTAGAGTACGTAATGGGACTAATAGATCCATTAGTCTTAGGATTAATTAGAGATAAGGATCCCTTATTTAGGGGTCAAGTCAAGTAAACCTCTCTATATAAAGAGAGGAGATGCGAAAATTGGTTTCTGAGCTTGGGCTCAAATGAACTCGTTATCTCTACCGTTACTTGTTCTCGTGATCTCTGCTCACTCCCGTATTTGTCGGTCGTATCTCATTCGTATGTTGATAGAAAATTCAGTCGGCCCGCAGCATTTATTTCTATGAGTTGAAGAGTTACCGCCCCGGTCCATCAAGTCGAGCAACGGACTTGCAATTTTCATGGGCCGGCCTGGTCCGTTGTCCACGATGGACACACCCAACGGCCACCCACCACCGCAGTAATTATATCCCCTACCTCTTGCACCCTTTGGCTCAAAAGGAAAAAAAATCTCTCGCACCCATTCCGGATCCCCTTCTCCAGCTCATAGGGCCTGTTCGGAGGGCCTCCGCTCCACGAGGCCGCTCCCGGAGTCGACGGGAGTTGTAGTTAAAAAGTACGGAGCGAGAGAAACGGTACTCTGCAGATTCTAAAATGGTGCGGAGCGGGTGGACTACCGAACGACCCCATAGTACAGTCCTCTCCTCCACCGATCTCGTCTCTTCGACTAGGATGTCGGCCTTCGAAGCTTAGTCCTCTGCCGCCCAGCATCAGGAGCTCTTCCCCCTCATACCGTGCCTGTTTTGTGGTGACCAGTTGGTGACATCCATGGCCCGCAAAGGGCAGGAACCTGGCAACAGGTTGTACGCCGCTAGCCTGCTACAAGCAGATCCGTGTAATCACTTGTGATTCCTCTATAATATATCCAATCGTTTTTTACATCCATTTTTCTCATTACGGACGTGTCTCGATCTTTTCCTTTGATAAGCTGGGCTATGTGGTTTCTTGACTTTCTTCAAGTTCCAAGATGTTGACTTTCTTCAAGTTCTAAGATGTAAGCCGCTAGCCTGCTAGAGGTAATCCACAGCATGTTGTTGCCCCCGTAGCCACCTCGCTCAATCAGCAAACGCATCAAGCTGCCGAAGCTCGTCAACACCAGATCCCTTGGATTACCGGCAGTGAGCATGCCCCCAAGCTTGCTCGCAGTGTTCATGGTGCTTGCACATCGCGGCCCTAGACGCTCAAGTTTTTTCGCCTTACTATCGCCGCCACTGATCTGATGGTTATGGTTATGGTACTCTGTGTGGGTATGCTGGTGTACTATTTTCTTTATGGAGTCACGCTGATGTACCTTGGTCGTGACAGGTCAACAAGGTCCCGGTTCCAAAACTAACGTAACATCATACCATTGCTCACGCAAAAAAAAAACATGGCTCGTTTACAACTAACGTTCCTGAGCCACAGACCAGAACCCCAGCTAGACGTGAACAATTAACGAAATCAAAATCGGGGGGCGCTGCCTCTCGTGACCCCACCATATCGCACTGTGCGGTACCGTATTTCTGCTACGCACCTATTTACCACGGGCCACCACAAAATCGGTCTTCCATCAATTCACGGATCCCTAAAGCGAAAGCAGCACTCACGATATCGAGTCCATCTGGGCTCGGGCACCAAAACGCCCTGTCCGAGGAGATGTATCAATCTAATCAAGCAAGATTTAAGAAGGAAATCCTTCCTTCTTGCCCGGCCGTGGGCAAAAAGGCCCCCGGTCGGCCCTTTCGTGCCCTCCTTCTAGCAGCGCCATAACAATTTGGTATCAGGTAGCTCAGTTCCAATCATGTCTTCGCTGCCGCCCATCCCGTCGCTTTCGCTGCCGACCATCACCACCGCGCCGTTGGCCATCTACACCGCGTCGATGCCCTCCCCGTCCGCGTCGCTGCTCGCATCCTCCGGTGCCGCTACCGCCCAGATGCCGGCGCCCTCCACCGCACCACCGGCCACCGTCTACACCTCGAAGGGGATCACCGGCGTCCTCAACGACCTCGTCACAGCCGTCCAGGGATCCGGTTGTACCTGGCCAACACCAACCGGCCGCCGCCGCCCCTGCCGCCGACCGCCGCCACCGGGTTGCCGACCCGGCCGTGGAACTCGCGGCATCCAGGGGCGTTCGCTGGGACCCTGCAGCCCCAGCTGCAGCTGCCGTCGCCGCTCGCCGCCGCCCCGCAGTGGCCGAAATGGCCGACGCCAGCTCCCGCCGCACCTCCAGCGCCCATCGCCGCCCCGCAGTGGCCGCAATGGCCGACGCCAGCTCCCGCCGCACCTCCAGCGCCCATCGCCGCCCCCGCGCCACCGTGGCTGCCATGGCAGCTGCCGCACCAGGCGGCCTTCGCCGCGCTCGTCGGGCCGCTGCAGCTGCCATCCATCGCCACCACTGCCCAGCCCTGGCTGCTGTAGCAGCCGCCGCTCCTGGAGGCCTCCGCCGCGCCCAGCGCTCTACAGCAGCCGCTGCCGCTGCCCGATGCACCACCGCAGCAGCCACCGCCGGTCAGCTCCGGCCCCGCATCGCTTGTGTCGGCGGGAGTCCCGCTCCACCAAGTCCAGTCCCCGCCGTCGCCGTCACCGCTTCCGTCTTGGATCGCTACCCACCACGTGTCGGTAGCGGTGAGGCTGCAGGCTGCTGTGCGCGGCCTCCTAGCGCGTCAGTGTGTGCGGGAGATGCGTGGTCTGCAGCTGCCGCTCCTCCAAGTTGCCCTTCGCTGTGCAAAGGACCTCGATCTCATCCGTTGCGTCGGGGATCTTGGGCATGCGGTTTCCCCCACGTGCGGCGGGCATGATGTTTTCCCCGCGGGCAGCGACCTCAAAGTCTGCGATATCGGCGGTTGGGGGGCGCACCCCTCCTCGTCATTCTCCATCGCAAGTCCTTCACTCTTCCCTGTGCGGTGCAGACCAACAGCCATACACATGCACTCCTTTTGTCCACGTGGTGTCCATGGGATCCAGGTGGATGTACACATGCACGTCCAAAATAAAGCGTCCCAGTCTATTTCATGTTGAGAGTAATAACACAAGCCGAGATGTAAAAGGCTTGTTTTTAGGTGTTAGGTATGTCTTGCGTCGAGTCATGGTTATAAGTTGGTTAGGCTGCAGCTCGAGGACAAGCTGCATGTCCAGGTGGGGTGTAGTGTTAGAGTATGTAATGGGCCTAATGGGCCCATTAGTCTTAGGGTTAATTAGAGATAAGGGTCGCTTGCTTAGGGGTCAAGTAAGCCTTGCTTGGGAGTCAAGTAAATCTCTCTATATAAAGAGAGGAGATGTATCAATCTAATCAAGCAAGATTTAAGAAGGAAATCCCTTCCCTCTTGCCCGGCCGTGGGCAAAAAGGCCCCCGGCCGGCCCTCTCGCGCCCTCCTTCTAGCAGCGCCATAACAAAGTTATATTGGGTCGGAAGCTATGGCCTATAGCTCGTACATACTCGTTGGTGTTCGATCACTTGCAAGACACAGTATGGATCAGCATATCCATGCTGCTGCCGCCGATAACGACGGACCTCGCTGCCCACCGCTAGTCCATGCTAATTATCCAGAAACAGTTTCTGTACCGGAGCAGCTGTCCATATGCGAATACCGCACGCGACAACGGTACCCAAAAAAATAGCATAGTAGGATCTGAGTACAACGCCATGCTACGCCCTACACACCTAAGCTCCACGACAACGCCCTCAAGAGGGATGACGGCGCCACGCGTCACCGCTATCGAGTCCACGATGGACAGAGGCTTTCACCCGGAACCCGGGCACGGAGGGAAACACCACGATGACGTCTTCAAGAAGAGAGCGGCGCCCATGAGCATCGCCTTCGTCGGCGCCAGAGCGCAGAGCTTTCGTCCGGCAGTTCTCGCATGCTACCACAAGGTCTTCGGGAGAAGCATGATGAGCTCAGAACCCTAGATCCGGATTGAGGCACCTCCACGGAGACCGGGAGCGCGCCCAAGCAACCTTGCGCCATACCTCTCGTCGCCCGCACGACCAAGAGACAATGCCACCACCGCCATCATGGTACCCACCGGAGAGCCAACCATGCGGACCACCTTCTAGGGCCGCCGCCCCGGCATCCATGCCACGAGACATTGCCAAATCGTCCGCTTCATGATGCACAAACCTCGGTTAATAAAGCCCGACATCAGTCCCCCAGGCCAGGGTTAGTGCCAGCACCGTAGGGGCACCTACGCTTGGAGTGCTCTCCAATCCCGGTGGACAGGAGGGGACATGGCCCAGTGGCTGCCGACGACCATCGTCGAGCCAACAACTCAAACGACGCCAAACCGCTGCCTACAACACCAATCCGACTGCCGGCACAATGTTGTCCCGACCACCACCGCCACAGTCCTTCACCAATGCCATAACGAGAGGACGCCCTCCGATCGGACCGCAAGCTCCAACCTTGGTCGGAACAAAGGCGGCCCAGAGCCGTTTACCAACTCCAAGGCAACCGAGCATCGGGTGTCGCGCGAGGAGCAACAAGCCCCGGGCAGGAAACTCCCACACCAGAGGTCAGTCCGCGTTGTAGGCCAACTGCCATCCAACGCACCCGGGCGAGGCAGACGCCGCCCCATCAAATCTAGGCATCCCAGATCCAGATGTGAGGCCATCCAAGGCAGCCGGCAGTTCCGGCCACCGGGCAGCCGCAGCCATGTGCCAGCCCCCCCCCCATCGGCTCACCACGCAATGTACCACCACCAATATCCACGGTGAAGATCTCCACCACCCATCCCCTGTCCTGCCTCCACCCGCCCGTGGGAAGAGTCGCTGGCCACCACGCTGCCAGCAGACACCGCCCGACGCCCAGGACACGTCAAGCCACGCGGCCCCAGCCCTCGTCGCAGAAACTTGTCGTGCGCCAGATTCGCGCCTCCCCAACTCGCCCCCGCACGACCCCCCACAGACCACGCCGCCTGAAGCCCGCCAGCACGCCAGCGCCCTTCCAGCGCACCAGCGCGACGGCGCGCCATGACCTAACTGACGAGGAAAGCCCGCGCCGCTCCTCCGCTGACGGGGAACAAGAAGGCCCCGCCACCGCCGGCCCGGGCGAGCTTATTTGCCCAGCCAGGCCCTCTGGCGGTGGCGAGGGAGAGGGAGGAAGGAAGGGGGCCCGGCGACGGCTGCCTAGGGTTCCCTCCCCGCTGTCGCGCGGGGATGGCACGGGATGGGAGGGAGGGGAGGGGGAGGGGGAGTCAGGTCAAACTCACTCCTCCAACTACACTGCCATCAAATATAAAAGAGAGGTCTAAGAAATGGTTCTTGCCCGCTGCTGATGCTGCTACCTAACTAACTAGGAGTAGCAGCTGCTAGAGTGTTGGTGGTTACGTATGTACCTGCTCCCCTTGTCCTGAAGCACAAGTTTTGATGGCTGGAATTATTTTTCTAGTGCCGCATGGAATTAAAAGGTTTTGTTTGGTAGGCAGGAGGACCGCCTGGTTAGGTTAAGCTAATGGCAAAGCTGCTAATCGTGTTAATTAAACAAAGGAAGTACTGTAATACATATAGTACAGTATATAGTAGCCAGGTGCACATGATCATATGATGCATGCCTTTTTCCAGGAACGCGTGACCGCGAGAGGAGCAAGAAAGCCAAGCTGGCTTGACGTTGGCCTGTAGGTAGTCTCTTCTCACCATGACCATATAATCTTTATTAATTTGGCTTGATGTTAATCACCTTGGCTATTGATGTGATGATGCGATGCACGGCACACGGCAGGTCTCACTCTATCGCTCTATCGCCAGATGAACCTTGGCTACTGACGCATTAGTCAAAGCACGGTCACAACGAGCTAGCACATTATTAAGAATAGAATAGTTGTTTATTAATTAAGCTAATTAGGATTAAGTTAATTGTTAGATAGGTTGCTTGGTTCTCAAGCAACCATGTAATTCCTTGGCTCTCAAGTAACTATGTGTTTACTTGACTGCCAAGCACTATGTGTACTTCCGCCTGGGGATAAATAACCAATTTCTATCATCAATAAAGACCGATGGATCATTTTTCATTCAAACTCTCTCGTTCTTTACTTTTCACTCGAAACACGTTATCATGCACTTTGCTGTCCGCTCAGGCGAATTGGTCACAGAGAAAAGGGGATCACCCTAACAAACGAGGAACGGCACTGTCCTCGACCATAACAGATGCAACTCCGACGGTCTTCAACATCGACCACTGGACACAATGCTGGCCTCGAGAAAAGATAAATCGGAATCCAACAGCGTGGTTCTTTTCCGATTTAATTTCTGCCATAACAAGTCCTTTTGCAGGAAGAATAGAGAAGGAGAAGATGCAAGAGGAATCAGCGAAAAATTAGAAACACTCCTCTTACGGCAGAAAACTCCGGTGATTTCTTTGAACGGCGCCAGAAACAGAGGCAATCCATCAACTGCATCGTCAACAAAAGATCAAAGAAGAACAGAGCTTGTCAACCTGGCCTCAATTAAAAAAAACAGAGATTACTAATATTTGCCTATTTGATCTAATATTCTTGTGATGAACAAATGATCTAACAATGGATTGCTTTTCCCTGTATGGCTGTATGTACGTACTCACGCAAATCACACGTAGAAACAATCAATTGTTTGAAGCACAAGCGACTTCAGCCCAAGACAAGGCGACTTCCAGCGCAGAGCGCATGACAACCCTCGGCACCGTTGCTGCTCCTACCAGCGCGGCACTCCATGGCGTATGGCGCCCAACGGCGTGACACCACTTGGCCTTGACTGGCAAGAAACGGCCGGCGTAGCCCGCTGCGGACGCGTTCCCATCGCGGCTCCCGGTGGCGTGTCCTCAGGCGCGCCCAACAACTGGTGCTTGGAGCGACGGATCCATACGGCTGCACGGCGCGGTCCATGCACCAACCGGCCGGAACGTGGCGCCTTCCGGCGCAGTCCCGTCGAGGCCACGGCCCGAGACGAGGTGGTGGTAGAGATCCCAATCCTCCGGTCTGGCCGGCAGGGCAAATCCCTAGCAGCGGTGGTTACGGGCAGAACTCCCGAGTTGGAACCACACAGGATAGACAGATCCATGATTGGGGAAATCTTTATCTCTTTGGCATTGTTCCAATTAGCCTTGTATTCTCTATATCCAATACATGTCCCTGTAGTTTCAGCGTACAGGACGTGGGTTACTAGGATTCAATAAACCTACGGTTTAGTTCTCCAACAATTTGAAACTATGTTCTGTACATAGCACTTGCAAAATATTCCATCAGGCTTACTTTTCTTGTGCAATTTAGTATGTGTACGTGCTTTAAGTTGTAGATTTGACGATCAACTTTTTGCAAGTTTGGATCGGAGACTCGCTTTCCATATTGCATTTACAGATTGTAAATGATAATTCTATCTTAGAAAAAATCAACATGTTCAATACGTCTGCCTCAAGCATTCTATGTAGCATGTAATTTTAGTACAACAACTATATTATACAACTAAAGTTAAACTTGGAATCACAAGGTATTGATGACATCTACTGCATAATTTACAGATTATCCATCATTACTGTGAGGTTTACGTCTTGTCGTTTGATAAGATGACTACCTTTTCAAAGTGCTCTTCCAAATATTAATATTAGATGTGACTACCTTAACATATCATAAGGTAATACTGGCATCTACTGTGAATTTTGCAGACTATCCATTATTACTGCAATATCTACATCATGTCATTTTGGCAGATGATTACCTTCAAAGTGATTTTCTTAAATATAGCATAACATAAGGTAATAGAGATATGAACATCTACTAACAAAAGTCAGACTATGTTTTCTATTACTGCGATTCGGTGATTATCTTCAAAGTGTTATCTATATAATTTGTGGTATACACTTAAGACCCCGATAGCATTAGCTATATTTATAAAATTTTCTCCTCAGAAGCATTTGTTGTTGTTCACTAAAATGATTTACTCTCATAGTAAATATTGTTCTTGCACACTCGCTATATGCCGAAATGGTATTGTGTGCTAATATCAACTATTTAAGCCTCATTTTGCTTGAATACATCATAGGAAACTATATAAATATTTGCATATAATCGTGGTTGACTTCTATTACATTGGTAAAATACATGGCAGTGAAGCCTATGTCACTATCTATAATTATAGTGTTGTCCATCCATCAAGATGGATCCCATAATTATGGCAACAATCGAGTCTCTCAACACTTTTGCAATGTCCGCATCATATTATGGTTATACTTTCACAGTGACTAACCAATATCAAACATGCAACATCTATGTTTTTGGCGGTGACTCTAAAGTTGCAACACTCATATGCATTTTATGTGTCCCAACTTCACTTAGTTCTCAAACTAAGTACATAATGGATGAATTTTTATTCATGCTAAATATTTCCCTTAATATAGACATGATGCCTTGAGCACATCACAAATGATTACCATTCGTTTTTCAAGACCTCAAGTCTATCGCTGCCCACAGTTTTATCACATGATCGACTTCAAGTTGAGATATTGTGATCAAATATTTTTCCTATATACAGATCCAGTTGAAAAGTCCTCAATGCAATTCACATCCTCTTAAGGTGGTGCTACCATTTTTATGATGAAGAAACATGAAATTTCTTAAAATCATCAGATTTACCCAACGGGTGCTATTACATTATTTGAAATTCTTGCTAGTACTGAGAATACTAAGCAATTCATTAGTCACAAAATAGAACCATGAGGAATACGAAGTAAAGTGGAGGCTAATAGACAACCAAAGACATAGTTACCTCTTGATAGGAATTAGTCATTTTCAAATGATCACAAAGACAACTCTCAAGTTTGTCAAATGTGTGGTTATATAAATATCATACCTATGACCACCAAACCCTCAAACATATGGTCAAACCACACCACAAATTTATTAAAAAGGCAATAAGTTCAATGGGATAAACCTGAAAATTTGCAAATAACAACCAGAAATATTCTGGTAAAGCAATGTTATCAGAATCTTCATCACAAGGAGGACCAAAATCTAGTGCAGAAAATGGAGGATGAACTCATTTGCACTCAATAATATCGGAGACCTCAGGTAATCACCTAACTATCCCAATATATTATTAGCCTATACTTGTACTACTACATGTAGTAAAATGTCCAATATCATATCCCTTGGATGCAATATTCGATAAATTTGAATGTATGTTTCAATTCATACTCAATATTGTTGCGTACACAATGATTTTCTAAGATTAATAAATTAAATATTAGGCTTGATAGCCTTAGCCATCCTGGTTTGGGGATGATTCGAAAATTATTGACAATTCTGTTGGTCACAACTTAAAAGTTGCAAATTCCCCATATCATCATATTATATGTGCACCGCATGTGCCATAGGGGAAATTTGTTTTAAGGAACTCTCACCTTAAAAATTCTAAATGAGCCACTCAATCTTCCTTGAATACATTTAGGGATATATGTGGATTAGTTAACCATTATGTGGAATTATTTTGATACTACATGGTACTCATAGAAACATTTATAAAATGATTTCAAGTGTGCCTCTTATCGCACACAACCATGCATGATCTTACTAAATAGATTGCTCAACTTATCAAAGTAGGAGCAAATTCCTCCGTACAAAGGATAAACCCATTCGAATGGACAACGTTGTTGAGCTCATTTCACGAGAATTTTCTGATTGCATAGAGTACCCTATGTACATACACAGAATGGTTTAACTAAATTTCTTATCAAAGATAGTCAAATGAATTACATAACCACTTTTAAAGAATTGTAAATTTACCAGCCTCTTGCTGGACACATACGACCTTACACACCGTAAGTATGATCTAAATCATACGAACTGCATTTCATACTACTTTCCCCTTGTAGTAACTACGTGGAAATCAACAAAGTATTTCCCATCTGCGATAATTTGGTTACATACCGATATCACCACTCCAGCATACATCAATGGGCACTCACAGAAGATTAGGGATCTATGTGAGGAATAACAATTTATCCGTCAATCAAAATAATTCATAGCCCATATGCTGATTGCATCAACAATAAGGATTTTTTCCGGCATTAGGGGGAGATAAGTACCACAAGGAATGCCGAGAAATAAATTAGAAATGTTATTGACATTCAATCCTTATATCCACGTACTCAAAGAATATGAACTAAAAGTTTAGTGAATCATATATTTGCAACACATTACAAATCTGCCACATACATTTACTGATGACAATGTGTCATTAAATTTTATATTCTTGCAGTAATGGTCAGAAAGAGTGGAGGTACCTAATAAACCACTCTTCTCCCCAAATGAGAGCAAGAGGGGGAGAAAATCTGACAACCCGAGATATAACTTCTCATATGCTTCCGCGGAAACAGAGGAGATCAAATCCTCAACCAGTAAATGTAATTCAACATCAAGTTGAAAGACACCTCACTGGATGCTCATCATCCAAAGCCCGGCATAAACGTGCACAAATTTTTTGTTGCCGGGACATCGAAACACCTTGACTCCATTTGTTATAGGAAATCACAAGGACTTAAAAGGGAATAAATATATTATCCACAAACTTCAATGATTCCATCGGAATCATATAAACTAAAGACTACATTTGTCGACATATATTTCTTCTCAAATTGCTAAACCTTTTGGGCCCCGAACCGAATGTTGGGGAACGTAGTAATTTCAAAAAAAAATCCTACGTACACGCAAGATCATGGTGATGGCATAGCAACGAGAGGAGAGAGTGTTGTCCACGTACCCTCGTAGACCGTAAGCGGAAGCGTTATGACAACGCGGTTGATGTAGTCGTACGTCTTCACGATCCGACCGATCCAAGTACCGAACGTACGGCACCTCCGAGTTCAGCACACGTTCAACTCGATGACGATCCCCGGGCTCCGATCTAGCAAAGCTTCGGGGATGAGTTCCGTCAGCACGACGGCGTGGTGACGATGATGATGCTCTACCGGCACAGGGCTTCGCCTAAACTCCGCGACGATATGACCGAGGTGGAATATGGTGGAGGGGGGCACCGCACACGGCTAAGGAACGATCCATAGATCAACTTGTGTGTCTATGGGGTGCCCCCCGCCCCCGTATGTAAAGGAGCCAGGGGGGAGGAGGCGGCCGACCAAGGAGGGCGCGCCAAGGGGGGAGTCCTACTCCCACCGGGGTCTTTGAACTTTTTCAAAATGTTATCAAGGTATGTGCTTTGTGAAAGTCCTATTAAGCGTCTTGATCTATCTCTATAGATCTTGATGCCCAATATGTAAGTAGTTTCACCGAGGTCTTTCATTGAAAAACTTTTATTCAAGTATCCCTTTATGCTATCCAGAAATTCTATATCATTTCCAATTAATAATATGTCATCTACATATAATATCAGAAATGCTACAGAGCTCCCACTCACTTTCTTGTAAATACAGGCTTCTCCTAAAGTCTGTATAAAATCATATGCTTTGATCACACTATCAAAGCGTTTATTCCAACTCCGAGATGCTTGCACCAGTCCATAAATGGAACGCTGGAGCTTGCACACTTTGTTAGCACCTTTTGGATCTACAAAACCTTCTGGCTGCATCATATACAACTCTTCTTCCAGAAATCCATTCAAGAATGCAGTTTTGACATCCATTTGCCAAATTTCATAATTATGAAATGCAGCAATAGCTAACATGATTCGGACAGACTTAAGCATCGCTACGGGTGAGAAAGTCTCATCGTAGTCAACTCCTTGAACTTGTCGAAAACCTTTCGCAACAAGTCGAGCTTTATAGACAGTTACATTACCATCAGCGTCAGTCTTCTTCTTAAAGATCCATTTATTCTCAATTGCTTGCCGATCATCGGGCAAGTCAACCAAAGTCCATACTTTGTTTTCATACATGGATCCCATCTCAGATTTCATGGCCTCTATCCATTTTGCGGAATCCGGGCTCATCATCGCTTCCTCATAGTTCGTAGGTTCATCATGGTCAAGCAACATGACTTCCAGAATTGGATTACCGTACCACTCTGGTGCGGATCTTACTCTGGTAGACCTACGAGGTTCAGTAGAAACTTGATCTGAAGTTTCATGATCAATATCACTAGCTTCCTCACTAATTGGTGTAGTTGTCACAGTAACCAGTTCTTGTGATGAACTACTTTCCAATAAGGGAGTAGATACAGTTATCTCATCAAGTTCTACTTTCCTCCCACTCACTTCTTTCTAGAGAAACTCCTTCTCTAGAAAGGATCCGATTTTAGCAACGAAAATCTTGCCCTCAGATCTGTGATAGAAGGTGTACCCAATAGTCTCTTTTGGGTATCCTATGAAGACACATTTCTCCGATTTGGGTTCGAGCTTATCTGGTTGAAGTTTCTTCACATAAGCATCGCAGCCCCAAACTTTAAGAAACGACAACTTTGGTTTCTTGCCAAACCACAGTTCATAAGGCGTCGTCTCAACGGATTTTGATGGTGCCCTATTTAACGTGAGTGCGGCCGTCTCTAAAGCATAACCCCAAAACGATAGCGGTAAATCAGTAAGAGACATCATAGATCGCACCATATCTAGTAAAGTACGATTACGACGTTCGGACACACCATTTCGTTGTGGTGTTCCGGATGGCGTGAGTTGCGAAACTATTCCGCATTGTTTGAATTGTAGACCAAACTCGTAACTCAAATATTTTCCTCCACGATCAGATCGTAGAAATTTTATTTTCTTGTTACGATGATTTTCCACTTCACTCTGAAATTCTTTGAACTTTTCAAATGTTTCAGACTTGTGTTTCATCAAGTAGATATACCCATATCTTCTCAAATCATCTGTGAAGGTGAGAAAATAACGATACCCGCCGCGAGCCTCAACATTCATTGGACCACAAACATCAGTATGTATGATTTCCAACAAATCAGTTGCTCGCTTCATAGTTCCGGAGAACGGCGTTTTAGTCATCTTTCCCATGAGGCACGGTTCGCAAGTACCAAGTGATTCATAATCAAGAGATTTCAAAAGCCCATCAGTATGGAGTTTCTTCATGCGCTTTACACCGATATGACCTAAACGGCAGTGCCACAAATAAGTTGCACTATCGTTATCAACTCTGCATCTTTTGGTTTCAACACTATGAATATGTGTATCACTACTATCGAGATTCAATAAAAATAGATCACTTTTCAAGGGTGCATGACCATAAAAGATATTACTCATATAAATAGAACAACAATTATTCTCTAATTTAAATGAATAATGGTCTCGCATCAAACAAGATCCAGATATAATGTTCATGCTCAACGCTGGCACCAAATAACAATTATTTAGGTCTAAAACTAATCCCGATGGTAGATGTAGAGGTAGCATGCCGACCGCGATCACATCGATTTTGGAACCATTTCCCACGCGCATCGTTACCTCGTCCTTAACCAATCTTCGCTTAATTCGTAGTCCCTGTTTCGAGTTGCAAATATTAGCAACAGAACCAGTATCAAATACCCAGGTGCTACTGCGAGCATTAGTAAGGTACACATCAATAACATGTATATCACATATACCTTTTTTCACTCTGCCATCCTTCTTATCCGCCAAATACTTGGGGCAGTTCCGCTTCCAGTGTCCAGTCTGCTTGCAGTAGAAGCACTCAGTTTCAGGCTTAGGTCCAGACTTGGGTTTCTTCTCTTGAGCAGCAACTTGCTTGCTGTTCTTTTTGAAGTTCCCCTTCTTCTTCCCTTTGCCCTTTTTCTTGAAACTGGTGGTCTTGTTAACCATCAACACTTGATGCTCCTTCTTGATTTCTACCTCCGCGGCTTTGAGCATTGTGAAGAGCTCGGGAATAGTCTTGTTCATCCCTTGCATATTATAGTTCATCATGAAGCTCTTGTAGCTTGGTGGCAGTGATTGAAGAATTCTGTCAATGACACTATCATCAGGAAGATTAACTCCCAGTTGAATCAAGTGATTATTATACCCAGACATTTTGAGTATATGTTCACTAACAGAACTATTCTCCTCCATCTTGCAGCTATAAAACTTATTGGAGACTTCATATCTCTCAATCCGGGCATTTGCTTGAAATATTAACTTCAACTTCTGGAACATCTCATATGCTCCATGACGTTCAAAACGTCGTTGAAGACCCGGTTCTAAGCCGTAAAGCATGGCACACTAAACTATCGAGTAGTCATCAGCTTTGCTCTGCCAGACGTTCTTAACGTCGTCAGTTGCATCAGCAGCAGGCCTGGCACCCAGCGGTGCTTCCAGGACGTAATTTTTCTGTGCAGCAATGAGGATAATCCTCAGGTTACGTACCCAGTCCGTGTAATTGCTACCATCATCTTTCAACTTTGCTTTCTCAAGGAACGCATTAAAATTCAACGGAACAACAGCATGAGCCATCTATCTACAAACAAACATAGATAAGCAAAATACTATCAGGTACTAAGTTCATGATAAATTTAAGTTCAATTAATCGTATTACTTAAGAACTCCCGCTTAGACAGACATCTCTCTAGTCATCTAAGTGATTACGTGATCGAAATCAACTAAACCATGTCCGATCATCACGTGAGATGGAGTAGTTTCAATGGTGAACATCACTATGTTGATCATATCTACTATATGATTCACGCTCGACCTTTCGGTCTCCGTGTTCCGAGGCCATATCTGTATATGCTAGGCTCGTCAAGTATGACCTGAGTATTCCGCATGTGCAACTGTTTTGCACCCGTTGTATTTGAACGTAGAGCCTATCACACACGATCATCACGTGGTGTCTCAGCACGAAGAACTTTCGCAACGGTGCATACTCAGGGAGAACACTTCTTGATTATTAGTGAGAGATCATCTTAAAATGCTACCGTCAATCAAAGCAAGATAAGATGCATAAAGGATAAACATCACATGCAATCAATAAGTGATATGATATGGCCATCATCATCTTGTGCTTGTGATCTCCATCTTCGAAGCACCGTCGTGATCACCATCGTCACCGGCGCGACACCTTGATCTCCATCGTAGCATCGTTGTCGTTACGCCATCTATTGCTTCTACGACTATCGCTACCGCTTAGAGATAAATTAAAGCAATTACAGGGCGTTTGCATTTCATACAATAAAACGACAACCATATGGCTCCTGCCAGTTGCCGATAACTTCGGTTACAAAACATGATCATCTCATACAATAAAATATAGCATCACGTCTTGACCATATCACATCACAACATGCCCTGCAAAAACAAGTTAGACGTCCTCTACTTTGTTGTTGCAAATTTTACGTGGCTGCTACGGGCTTTAGCAAGAACCGTTCTTACCTACGCATAAAAACCACAACGATAGTTCGTCAAGTTGGTGCTGTTTTAACCTTCGCAAGGACCGGGCATAGCCACACTCGATTCAGCTAAAGTGAGAGAGACAGACACCCGCCATCCACCTTTAAGCACGAGTGCTCGCAACGGTGAAACCAGTCTCGCGTAAGCGTACGCGTAATGTTGGTCCGGGCTGCTTCATCTCACAATACCGCCGAACCAAAGTATGACATGCTGGTAAGCAGTATGACTTGTATCGCCCACAACTCACTTGTGTTCTACTCGTGCATATAACATCAACGCATAAAACCTAAGCTCGGATGCCACTATTGGGGAACGTAGTAATTTCAAAAAAAATCCTACGTACACGCAAGATCAGGGTGATGGCATAGCAACAAGAGGAGAGAGTGTTGTCCACGTACCCTCGTAGACCGTAAGCGGAAGCGTTATGACAACGCGGTTGATGTAGTCGTACGTCTTCACGATCCGACCGATCCAAGTACCGAATGTACGGCACCTCTGAGTTCAGCACACGTTCAGCTCGATGACGATCCCCGGGCTCCGATCCAGCAAAGCTTCGGGGATGAGTTCCATCAGCACGACGGCGTGGTGACGATGATGATGCTCTACCGGCGCAGGGCTTCGCCTAAACTCCGAGACGATATGACCGAGGTGGAATATGGTGGAGGGGGCACCGCACACGGCTAAGGAACGATCCGTAGATCAACTTGTGTGTATATGGGGTGCCCCTCGCCCCCGTATATAAAGGAGCCAGGGGGGAGGAGGCGGCCGGCCAAGGAGGGCGCGCCAAGGGGGGAGTCCTACTCCCACCGGGAGTAGGACTCCCTTCTTTCCTAGTTGGAACAGGAGAAGGGGGGAAAGAGGAGGAAGAGGGGAAGGAAAGGGGGGGCGCCGCCCCCCTTCCCTTGTCCTATTCAGACTAGGAAGGGGAGGGGCGCGCGGCCCCCTCCTGCCTCCTTCTCTCTTCTCCCTCGAGGCCCATGTAGGCCCGATAACCCCCCGGGGGGTTCCGGTAACCTCCCGGTACTCCGGTAAAATGCCGATTTCACCCGGAACGATTCCGATGTCCAAATATAGGCTTCCAATATATCGATCTTTATGTCTCGACCATTTCGAGACTCCTCGTTACGTCCGTGATCACATCCGGGACTCCGAACAAACTTCGGTACATCAAAACTTATAAACTCATAATAAAATTGTCATCGTAACGTTAAGCGTGCGGACCCTACGGGTTCGAGAACTATGTAGACATGACCTAGAACTATTCTCGGTCAATAACCAATAGCGGAACCTGGATGCCCATATTGGTTCCTACATATTCTACGAAGATCTTTATCGGTCAAACCGCATAACAACATACGTTGTTCCCTTTGTCATCGATATGTTACTTGCCCGAGATTTGATCGTCGGTATCCAATACCTAGTTCAATCTCGTTACCGGCAAGTCTCTTTACTCGTTCCGTAATGCATCATTCCGTAACCAACTCATTTGGTCACATTGATTGCAAGGCTTATAAAGATGTGCATTACCGAGAGGGCCCAGAGATACCTCTCCGATAATCGGAGTGACAAAACCTAATCTCAAAATATGCCAACTCAACATGTACCTTCGGAGACACCTATAGTACTCCTTTATAATCACCCAGTTACGTTGTGACGTTTGGTAGTACCCAAAGTGTTCCTCCGTTAAACGGGAGTTGCATATTTCTCATAGTTACAGGAACATGTATAAGTCATGAAGAAAGCAATAGCAATATACTAAACGATCAAGTGCTAGGCTAACGGAATGGGTCATGTCAATCACATCATTCTTCTAATGATGTGATCCCATTAATCAAATGACAACACATGTCTATGGTTAGGAAACATAACCATCTTTGATTAATGAGCTAGTCAAGTAGAGGCATCCTAGTGATTATATGTTTGTCTATGTATTCGCACATGTATCATGTTTCCGGTTAATATAATTCTAGCATGAATAATAAACATTTATCATGATACGAGGAAATAAATAATAACTTTATTATTGCCTCTAGGGCATATTTCCTTCCCCGAAATCCATGGTAGAGTGCCTCTTGCACTCATATTGGTTCACATCAAAGGAAGCAAGTCATGAAGAATAGCACTCACTCTACAAATGAGTAGTATTTATCGCAGTAATACCTACTCCTTATAAGTATCATCCATACGGAATACTAAAAACTTCTCATTCATAGACAAAGTCAATGAGGTGGTGAGAAAGCGAGGCTTGTAGCAAAAGGGTTTACGCAGAGACCCGACATCGATTACGACGTAACATACCCTCCTGGTATGAGTGGAATTATGTTTCGATACTAAATATCATTGGCAATAAAAAATAATAATATTATCCATGCGGTTGATGGATGAAGTGACTACTTACTCATATGAGTCGCTCATTTCAGAAATCTCTATTGAAGTCCCTGAAGGGCTTATACTTCCGAATCCAAAAGCAAATCGCAACAAGTTTTGTGTAAAACTTCATAAGTCACTCTATGACTTGACATAGTCGGATATCATATGGTACTAGCGACTAAATGAGTTCCTTCTTAAAACGGATTACTCAAATAATGATGATTATTTACATGTTTAATTAAGGTATCAATTTGATTTCCTTTCATCACCTCAGTGTATATTGATGACCTCATCATCAATGTCTATACAAGACCTAAACATACACAAAATCATCTTAAGACGGAAAAATTGGATTTACCAAATTTAGCTTAAGCTTACAACTTAAGAATTCTCTCAAGAATACATATCAGTCTACATATATCCAAAATATATATGAGAAGTTCATAACAATAAAAGGACATATATGGTCATACTGCCTTGGTAGGGTACAAATCCATTCATACCTAGGGGTGTTAATGAAGTGATATCAGGACCTAAAGTTCTATATCTCACTAATGTCAAAGCACTCACATAATTGCAAACTACGTCAGGCCTGACACTATATTTGCTATCTTTATTCAGAGTGCAACTCCCAACAAAAGGTATATGGTCGATATAAGAAATATCAGCTTACATCTCAAGCTCACAATAAATCTTGGATATTTCCATCAGGAAATACAAGATATGGCAATGATATGATATAATGATATTGGCTCTTTATTTGATCCCAACAATGTCATATCAATGACTGAATTTGCTGGAATAGCCTTCATATGGAAGTCATCTAAATGAGCTTTAATGGCTATTTCCAGTTATCATTCTGACATAATTGCTTTATCTAAAAGCATTGCAAAATATGCATGGCTTAGCAGAATGATTAGCCACACTCAAAATCATGTGGTTGAGATTCAGCAGAATCACATAACTTGATTTATCAAGATGCTACCACTTGTGTTACTCAAAAATTACAGGTTATATGAAGAGCAATATCGTCAGTACATTGCTCGAACATTACTTATCCTCAGGAATTATAGAAAGTGAGGAAACAATATGCAAACAACATACTTTGAAAATCCTACATATTATTCATAATGTCATGATCATATCAATGGAATTTATTTCACATTCTCCAGGTTTGCAAAGTTCAGGGGGAGTAATTTCCCAAATCTATAACCTATTAACAATCCTAAGATTGCATATATTGTACTCTTTTTCCCTTCATGAGTTTTCTCTAATGGTTTCTCATAAAGGTTTTTAACGAGACAATATAAACACAAGTGCCCGTATATGTCATACACTTTCTCCTTATATTTTTTCCACTGGGTTTAAAGGAGTTTTCAATGGCATATCATATCACACTCTTTTTCCTTATGAGTTTTCTATCAAAGTTTCCCACAATGGTTTTTAATGAGGCAATATCTTATCAAAGATAATATGTCATACTTTCTCTTTTTCCTATCAGTTTTTTTAAAGAAAGTACTCAAGACATATTAATTGTTCTCTAAACTCATCGATGATTTTTCTCCTTCTTCAAAGGTTTTTCTCATATGAGTTATCAAGAGACAATAATCATTATATCTTGCATCATTTTCTCCTTACTATTTTTCCCACTGGGTTTAAAGGAGTTTTAGCAACATATCTGCACTATTTCTCCTCATATTTTTCCCACAGGGTTTTTGGAGGAGACATTCAAGATTATTCAAAGAATTTGTCAAGATGATGGATATACCAAAGAAGAGGCGTTATACAAGGGGGGTGTTAAGAATAGAATAGTTGCTTATTAATTAAGCTAATTAGGATTAAGTTAATTGTTAGATAGGTTGCTTGGTTCTCAAGCAACCATGTACTTCCTTGGCTCTCAAGGCAACTATGTAATTCCTTGGCTCTCAAGTAATTATGTGTTTACTTGACCGCCAAGCACCATGTGTACTTCCGCCTGGGGATAAATAACCCACTTCTATCATCAATAAAGACTGATGGATCATCTTTCATTCAAACTCTCTCGTTCTTTACTTTTCACTTGAAACACACATCACATGCATGCATGCATGCATCCAGATCAAACACTCCAACCGTCCAACGACCTGACCAAATCATTGACCCTCTTCTGTTTCGTTTAAAACGTTGTTTTCTTGCTGTTTTAGGTAACAAAGTGCAACGCCCTTAAGCAACTCCAGCGACCTCAAGCCCAACCCAAGTAGTCACTAGGTTTGTTTAATTAGCTACTAAGTACATTTCAACAATAATAATTAACCTAGCTATGGAAACATCAGTAGGTTGCGTTCGTTGACCACTCTGTCAAAACCTTTTCCCCTTGGATCCCACTCCCTTGGGACAAGACTGCCCCATCCATATCCATTTTTCAATATTTTAAACTTATTCAATATTTTAATACTTATTCAACATTTTTCAAATACTTGTTCTACATTTTTAATAATTATTCAACATTTTTCAAATAGTTCAACATTTTTTATATACTTGTTCATCATTTTTCAAATGCCCGTCCAACATTTTTTCATACTTCTTCAACAGTTTTCAAATACTTGTTCAACATTTTTAATACTTATTCAAAGTTTTCAAATACTCATTTAATTTTTTAGTACGTATTTAACATTTTTCAAATACTTGTTCAACATTTTTGAAAATGTGTTTTCGAAGAGTGTTTTTGTATATAT
>NC_041393.1:8956467-8958752 GCF_002162155.2 Triticum dicoccoides
GGCCCTAGCCTTATGGAGGCCCTAGAGCAATTAAGTCATAATGAACATTTACATTAGTAACATATATAGTATCAACAATATATATCGTATATCATGAAAAAAAAAGGTATTAACATAAAAAATAGTTAGCAAATAAAGTCTCAATACATCATCTATATGTGATTAATTATATGATGCAAATAATGTACTCAACTATAAATATCTATTGAACAAATACAACATGGTGGTGAAGTGCGTCGATGGGGGGGGGGGGGCATATGCCCCCTGTCCATGTTCTTTTTTTGTTCTGCAAATCCATTTTTTGTAATTTATTTAAGTTATAGATACATTGGGCCCTTATATAAGATGGGCCCTAGGCCGCCGCACCTTCTGCCATGGCTACCTCCAATTCGTGTTGCCTATGTAGGCAATAGCGAGCGTCCTGAGGCTCGCTTACGACGGGCTCTTCTTGGCCAGCTCCCTCCACCACCTCAGCGAGTGCGCTTCACAATTGTCACGGTGGATTGGATATGTCTTAAAACCATTTTAACGCAATTAGTAATGTATTAATCATACTAATCCATTGAAAATGTACATTGCAGGTGATACTATTTCTACTCACTAGATCGACTTTGCGCTTGTTGACCTTCGTCGACCTCCTTGAGCATAACCTGCGACAATGCTACCACCTCTCGCCAGGCACCTCCGGCTCGTACAAGGCAGCAGGGGTGTTGGCGTTCTTCGGCTCAGTGGTGAGCGTGTTCGTCACGCTCTACACCGCGGCGCCTCTAGACTACACCACCGAGCACTATAAGTAGTGCATTATACTCCATTTGATCATTTTTAGTCTGCATATAAATTTTGTCTGAAGTCAAAGCATCTCTACTACGACCAAACTTATAGAAAAAAGTATCAAAACTATGCCAAATCAATATTGTTAGATTCATTATGAAATGTAGTTTCATGTAGTATATATTCGGTATGGTAGATGTTGATAAACAAACAACAACAAAGCCTTTAGTCCCAAACAAATTGGGGTAGGCTAGAGGTGAAACACATAATATCTTGCAATCAACTCATGGTTCTGGCACATGGATAGCAAGCTTTCTCGCACCCCTGTCCATGGCTAGTTCTTTCGTGATACTCCAGTCCTTCAGATATCTCTTTACGGACTCCTCCCATGTCAAATTCGGTCTACCCTGCCCTCTCTTGACATTATCTACACGCTTTGCCGTCCGCTATTCACTAGAGCTTTTGGAGGCCTACGCTGAATATGCCCAAACCATCTTAGATGATGTTGGACTAGCTTCTCTTCAATTGGTGCTACCCTAACCCTATCTCGTATAACGTCATTACGGACCCGATCCCTCCTCGTGCGGCCACACATCCATCTCACATGCGCATCTACTCCACACCTAACTGTTGAACATGTCGACTTTTAGTTGGCCAACACTCACGCCATACAACATTGCGGATCGAACCGCCGTCCTACAGAACTTGCCTTTTAGCTTTTGTGGCACTCTCTTGTCACAGAGAATGCCAGAAGCTTGGCGTCACTTCATCCATCCGACTTTGATTCAGTGGTTCACATCTTCATCAATACCCCATCCTTATGCAAGATTGACCCCAAATATCGAAAGGTGTCCTTCTGAGGCACCACCTTCCCATCAAGGCTAACCTCCTCCTCCTCGCGCCTAGTAGTACTAAAACCACACCTCGTGTATTTGGTTTTAGTTCTACTAAGCCTAAAACCTTTCGATTACAAAGTTTGTCTCCATAACTCTAACCTCCTATTGTCCCCCGTTCGACTATAGTCAACTAGCACCACATCGTCTGAAAAGAGCATACACCATGGGATATCTCCTTGCATATCCCTTGTGACCACATCCATCACCAAAGCAAAAAAGATAAGGGCTCAAAGCTGACCCCTGATGCAGTCCTATCTTAATCAGGAAGTCATCAGTGTCGAATTCACTTGTTCGAACACTTGTCACAACATTATCGTACATGTCCTTGATGAGGGTAATGTACTTTGCTGGGACTTTGTGTTTCTCCAAGCCCCACCACATGACATTCTGCGGTATCTTATCATAGGCCTTCTCCAAGTCAATGAACATCATATGAAGGTCCTTCTTTCGCTCCCTGTATCTCTCCATAAGTTGTCGTACCAAGAAAATGGCTTCCATGGTCGACTTCCCAGGTATGAAACCAAACAGATTTTTAGTCGGGAAACCAAACCTTCATGGACGTTTGAGGGCTGGATTTGCCAAGTCCGGCTGTAGATACTCTTATAGTCGGTTCACATC
>NC_041393.1:8959309-9010433 GCF_002162155.2 Triticum dicoccoides
CATGTGAGACTCTTGCGTGCCCGTACTCCCTAGCGTTCCAACGATTAACCGAATTGCTGCAACAATCATTCAAAATGTCAGTATCCGAAAATCAAAGCAGTGATAGTTGAAGAAATTCCAACATAATTCCTCTCTCTTTTTCCAAAAGTTTGAGGTTGCTTCCCTGTCACGGCTCGGACCTAGCTAATGCAATGGGCATTAGGAGAGAGGGAGGAGCTGTTAGCATGGAAGTTATAACTTATATTGGGTCCGAAGCTATGGCCTATAGCTCGTACCGTAATCGTTGGTGTGTGTTTGCTTGTAAGACACAGTATGGATCAGCATATCCATGCATGCTGCCGCCGATAACCGCTGCCCGCCGCTAGTCCACGCCAATTAATCAGAAACGTCCCTATGCGAATCACCCAAGGAAAAGAAGAAGAAGAAATGGTTCTTGCCGGCTGATCCTGCTACCTAACTAACTAGGAGTAGCAGCTGCTAGAGTGTTAGTGGTTACGTACGTACCTCCTCCCCTTGCCCTCAAGCTAGCAAGCGGCTCAAGTTAATGGCTGGAATTATTTTTCTGGTGCCGCATGGAATTAAATGGTTTTGTTTGGTAGGCAGGAGGACCGCTTGGTTAGGTTAAGCTAATGGCGAAGCTGCTAATCGTGTTAATTAAACAGATAAGTAATCTTGGTGCTCATGATCATATGCATGCCTTTTTTCAGGAACGTGTGTGATCGCGAGAGGAGCAATGAATCGAAGCTGGCTCAAGGTGGCGTACGTCGTCTGGCTTGACGCTGGTCCACAGCTGGTCTCTTCTCATCATGACCACAGCAGATGGGAAATATAGCTTGATGTTGATCACCTTGGCTGCTAATGTGATGACGCGATGCACGGCAGCTCTCACTCTATCACTCTACCATTCTATCAGCAGAGGAGCCTTGGCTACTGACGCATTAGTCAAAGCACGGTCACAACCAGACATGCAGGCATGCATGCATCCAGATCAAACAGTCCAACGACCTGACCAAACCACTGGCCCTCTTCTGTTGCGTTTAAAATGTTGTTTTCTTTGCTGTTTTGGATACCAAAGTACATCGCCCTTAAGCAAGCCCAGAGCCCTCAAACCCAACTCAAGTAGTCACTATGTTTGTTCAATTAGCTACTAAGTACTTCCTCTCTTTCAAAATAGATAACTCAACTTTGTACTATCTTTAATATAAAGTTGGGTCATCTATTTTGAAACGGAAGAAATAGTACTATATACTCCCTCCGTTCCTAAATATAAGTCTTTTTAGATATTTCACTATAAACTATATACAAATGTATATAAACATATTTTAGAGTGTAGTTCACTCATTTTGCTTCGTATGTAGTTCATAGTGAAATCTCTAAAAAGACTTATATTTAGAAACGGACATCAGTACGTAGGTTGCGTTGGTTGACCACCCTGTCAAAACCTTTTGCACCTGGACCCACCCCGTTGGAACAAGACTTGCCCATCCATATCCATCCAGTGCCAAGTTAGCTCAAAGAATATGACACGCCATCCACCCGGCAAACACCAGCCGTTGCACACCCGCATCTACGATCCATGCTTTGCATGGCATGCATGTCCTCTGGTTCCACTTCCTCGGTTCCTCCATGTCCTCCGGCAATGGAGCTCTTCCCCTGCTGACAAGCATCACACACTGCTACATCTTTATTACTAAACAAACTAGGAAGCTCATGACGACGCAAAATATGACGGACAATAGGTGTGGCCGGGTGACCAAGACGAGCATGCCACTGTGACGGAGAGACCCGAACTCCACTGAAAACGCGAGCGACGCCAGGATGCTCCAGACGGTAGAGACCCTGGCACAACCGCCCACTAAGAAGAATGTCCCTCGTGCCCCGATCCTTAATAAAAAGATCAAAAGGGTGAAATTCACAAAGCACATTATTATCACGTGTGAGTTTAGGAACTGAAAGAAGATTGCGGGTCACAGATGGAACGCGAAGAACATTGCGAAGCTGAAGACTCCTATTGGCATGTCTAGTGAGAAGAGATGCTTGACCAATATGAGAGATGTGCATACCTGCTCCATTGGCGGTGTGGATCTTGTCGGAGCCATGATAGGGTTCACGAGTGTGAAGCTTCCCCATCTCGCTAGTCAGATGCTCTGTCGCCCCAGAGTCCATGTATCAGTGTGGATCGATGGAGTAGGACTGAGTGTGTCCCTGGTGCTTCTGCGGCGCGGGACGATCAGCCATGGCGACCTGACGGGCATTGTTGCGTGTATCTTTGCCGTCATTGCCAAGACCAAGGAAGCTTCGCTGGAAGCGCTTATGACACTTGGAGGCCCAGTGCCCATCGCGGCCACAAAGCTGACACACACGTGGACCGCCAGCCCCCGGTAAGGTCGCAGTAGGTGGGGGGGCCGAGGCGGGCGACGGTGGCAGCCCCAAGGGAGACCGGGGTGATGAAGAAGAGCGGCCACCGTTGGTGGTGACGTTGGCCGAGAGAGAGCCAGTGCCCCTGGTGCGGCGAGTCTCGACCCGTTGCTCAGTGAGAAGAAGCCGAGAGAAAACCTCGTGTGCCAACATGGGTGTCGAGTTACCCCGCTCGTTGATGATCTCGACTAAGGCATCATACTCCTCATCAAGACCATTGACAATAAACGAGTTGAACTCGGAGTCGGTGAGAGGCTGTCCAATGGAGGCCAATGTGTCGGCAAGGCCCTTGACCTTGTTGTAGAACTCAGTGGCCGTGGAGTCAAGCTTCTGACACTCTCCAAGCTGACGACGGAGTGCAGAGACACGAGCCTGGGACTGCGCTGCAAAGGTGCGCTCAAGGATGGTCCAGGCCTCATAAGACGTCTTCGCGAAGACAACAAGGCCGGCAACTGCCGGCGAGAGCGACCCCTGGATGGAGGAGAGGTTCGCCTGGTCCTGCCCCGTCCAGACGCGATGGGCCGGATTGTAGACCGGACCGTGCACGCTGTCTACCAGCGCGGGTGGGCAGGGAAGCAATCCGTCGACGTAGCCTAGCAGGTAGTGACTCCCCAAGAGCGGGAGAACCTGCACACGCCAGAAGATGTAGTTGTCTGCGGAGAGCTTGATGGTGATGAGATGACCGAAGTGAAACGGCGGCGGCGAAGACGATCCCATCGAGGAGGCTGCCTGGGGTGCAAACACCATGGAGGCAGCCGGAGGCACCGAAGCCGATGCGGGAGGAGGCGGGACCGCAGCCAGGGCGGGCGCCGCAAAGCTCGCGGCCGGTGCGGACGCCGCCAACCCCGCCAGCGGGGCGGTGTGATCCGCTCGCGGCAGGAGCGGCGGGACGACGCCTGCTGAATCCGCAGCGGACGGCGGCGCCGCGGTGTGGACCACGAGGTCACGCCCGAGCGAGGGCGCCGGCGGCGTGGAGAAGACGGAGCCGATGCTCCTTGTCCCGATCGGAGCCGGAACGGAGACGGCATCGAGCGGGAGGTTGAGCAGAGCTGCAAGAGAGGCCGGGAGGAAGCCCGCAGCAGTGGAACCGGTGGTGGCGGCGCTCGACATGGCGGCGGCGCGATCGGTGGCGCGGCGGCGGCGGTGAAGGCGGCGGCGGCTGCGGCGGCGGTGCGGGTATTAGGGTTTAGAAGCGGAAGCGATCGTAACCTAGCGTGATACCATGTAAGACAATAAGTTTTGGGAACCAGCACAACCCTCTAGGGGTGGCTTATCTCATTATATATAATGGTTGTGTTACAATACGTACATAGGTACAGAAGTTATACATAGTCTAACATCCACGATGTCGACGGCGAGTGGAGAGTAGCGGCGGCGGCGGACGGGAGGGGAAAAATGTGGATGGCTAGGGTTTTGATGCCGGCGGTCGGTTTAAATAGTCAGGCTAGGGCACTACACCGCCCGTCGGAGCAGCGCTACGCGGCGACGGAGGAGACGAGCTTCGAACCGTCTGGTTTCAGAGTGTTTTCCTGTGAGACCCGGCCGTCAGTCCAATGTGGCGGACGCGCCCGGATATTTGAGGCGGGTTTCGGATGCCCGGTAGAAGATGCTCTAAGCATAGTCCAAATATCTCTAAAAAAGCTCAGTCCAAAGTTCCAATCTGAAATTTCATTCGTTGGCCGGTACATGTGTAGCTTATGTTTGAATATAGAGATATATAGCTCTGTACATGACCATATTAGTAAAGAGGAAGATTGTTGATTTAGAAACAACAAATGAATTATCTTCAGATTGATTTCATTAGTAAAAAAAAGTGAATGAATTATCTTTCTTTTGAGAATCTAATGAATTATCTTTGGTTTTAGAGATATATAGCTCTTGGTAATTTTCTTCTTGTTACTGTTGTCAACAATTTGTATTGCAGTGCACCAATGGACTTCTTTGTTAGGGTGAAAAAAAAATTGAACACCCAAAGTTGAATTCCTGCATCCGCCACTGCTAGGGAGTACGAGTTGTATTATGCAGGTAGTACAACTTGCATTGCGCATGGAGCACAAGTTACATCTGAGAGTACATGTTGTATTGCACGGAGAGGACAAGTTGCATTGTGCAGGGAGTACATGTTACGCCGAGGAGTACAAGTTGTACTACATGGGGAGAGCATGTTGTATTGCACAGGGAGTACAACTTGCAGTACGTGAGGACTACATGTATCCTTTCTTGGCAGTACATGTATGTTATCCTGGGGATGACATGTTTGTAATAATATATTTGAAAGCATAAGTTGTGTCCAGAGAAAAGTTCATTAAAACCTGCCAACATTGGATCAAATTTCCACAAAGTTGTGGCCGCAAGGAGTGCAACCGTGACAATGGTTTACAATTTGGGCACTCGATGTAATAGATTTTCATTCAGAAAAAATGGATTAAAAAAGCACATATGCCAACCCAATGAAAAAAATCCACCAAAACTCTCTGGTCGCGACAAATGGCGCACATACATCGCCCCACTTGTTGCCACCGAAGGAGTTTGGGAGTGTCATTTCCAAGTGGTGGCCCTCAACTAGTGATTTCATTTTAAATTTTGTATTTTTTAATCTTATAATTACATCTTGTTGATATATAATAGGATCATGTAGCCAAATTTTTGGAAGAGCTCTGGAAGATCAAAAAGAACATCACTTTGGTACCCTAGCTTCGAAGTGGGCCTACCTAGCTCCTCTCCCACGTGGTCGGACGCTAGTACGTTCTAATATGTGATGTACAAGGGACTCAACAATCATGCATGTCCTCGTAGGAAAAAATCATTGAAATTTCTTAATTGGGCAACCCAGTTGGATACCTCATGTGTGATTTGGGGGATCTATGATGCAGGGAGCCTAGTATCGGAAATGCCGCTTGACATAGGATCCCTCTGTGAAAGACAAAATCAAATATCAGGTTGGGAGAGCCCTTTTTGATACACTTTGCACTGAAATGTCAGGGCGACATCCAGGAGGGGAGTAGGGCCACGACTGGGTTAGGACCATAGTGACCAGGCTTAAGCTACTATACCGATTGAAGTTTTTCCGGTTTTGGTTTTCTACTATTCGCACATTTTTTTAAATTTCTTAAAATTATTATTTTAATATGTACAAATGTGTGAACATTTTAAAATTTAAAAAATATGAAAAATAAATAAATAAGAAAATTAAATATAAGTAACTATAAATAACAAAACAAAGTAAAAATAGAAAAACCCTGATAAAAACGGAAAAACCCTAACAAAATGAAATAAAACAACGAGATTGAACCTTTTTTTAGCAGAAGATAGAACCTTACTAAAAAAGGAACCTATCTATCGAGCTAATACTGACAGATTGAGCCGGCCCATTGTCTGGCTTCTGTGCTAAATCTAGGATTTGCCGTGATTGTCTAGCCGCCAGTTGCTATTATGAACCACCTACAGGCGAGCTAATCAAACAGGCCCATTAACACGGTCACTAGCTACCCCTCGTGTGTCACTGTAGTTTCTTTGCTCTGATCCGGTTTTCTTAGTTTTTTTCATATTCGTATTCTTTTGTTTTTCTATTTTTTTGTTTTCACATTTCTTCCTTTCATTTTTCCTTTTTCGCTTGTTATACTTTTTTTTCTTCGTTTACACTGATTTTCTACGTATTTTTGTTTCTTTCATTATCGTTCTGGTTTTCTTTTGTTTCTTTCTTTGTTTCCTTCATATTATTAACTTTTCTTTGCTTTCCTTTTATTTTATTTGGTTGTTTTGGTTTTAATATTTTAACACAAGTGTGCTTTTTCCCAGTACACAATGTATATTTTTAGCACACATGTAAAATATTTTTTTAACATACTTGAATTTTTTTTTTCCAAAAACGTTCTGTATGTATTTTTGAATACATGTTGTGAATACTTTTTTCGAAACAAATATATTTCCAAATACACATTGTACATTTTTAACGGAAATAAAGATTCTTTAAATCTAAAATAACAATTTTGTTGCATTGTATAAATATTTTTTAAATCTTCACATACATTTTCTCGAAACATCTGAATACTTTTTTTTAAATTTCATGTACCTTTTTGTAATGGAAATAATAAATGAGCGTACTGGAATTTACTTATATTGTATAAACATTTTTTATTATGTCACAAACAATTTTCAAATGGGATTAAACATTGCTTTAATATACTTGAACATTTCTTTATATTGCATAAACATTTTTTAAATGTCACAAACATTTTTTTGAAAAACTATTGTTTTTCTGAAAAATTTCACATAAATTTTTTGGTGGTATGAAACATTGATTGCATTAGTACACATTCTTTATATTGTGTAGAATTTTTTCGAAATATCACAAACACATTTTTGAAACTCATCACATTTTTTAAAATATAACATGTATTTATTTGACTTATGGAAACAACTTCTTACATTGTATTAACATTCGTTTATGCTATGTATATTATTTAAACACGAGATTTTTTTAAATGTCGCCAACATTTTTGTACGCATGATTAACGTTTTCCTATAGGCATTTACGTTTTCAATGCATGATTAACATTTTTCAAAATTTTATGTAAAGTAATTCTGAAGATATATGTTTAGAATACTTCTAAAATAAAACTAAAAATAAAGCAAAAGTTATAAAATTGTAAAACAATAAATAAGGTGGGTGACATCAGCGTTACATTGCCGCATGGTTACTAGGTCGGCCCAGCAACAAAGCCCTGCAGGCGACCGTGTGAGTCGCAGGTGGCACATAGCCACACCCTTGCCCAGCCCGGTAATGGGTATAAACAGGCCGTCCATTCTTTGGATCCCTTGATCCGGCCCATGCATGCAGGATGCATCCTTACATTCAGAGCAATTCCTAACCGAAATCACTAATTAAAAAGTACTCCTTGCGGAGATCACTCCAACTTCCCCAGGTTGCGACAAATGGCGCGCTGCATGTGCGCCACTTGTCGCAACCTGGGAGTTTTCCCTTTTTCCGTAGATCCGTTTATTCAAAATGTTTTATCTCTTAAACCGTGCGTCCAAATCTCGAACCGCTTTCGCCATTGGATTCTCCGCATCGAGATCTTTAAAACTAGATCCCATGTTGATAGATTTTGACGAACTTTTTTTTTCTAGAAAAAACCGGATGAAAAAAACCGACGAAAAAACCACACTGGAAACACGGGTTTTTTTCCTTTCCGAAAGAGGCACGCCCGTCCCTCTGACGAAAGCACAACCGTGCCTCTGGCGGAAGCAAAACCGTGCCTCTCGCGAAAGAAAAAAAAAACAAAAAACGCGTTTTTTCCCTTTTCGAAAGAGGCACGCCCGTGCCTCTCGCGAAAGCACAACCGTGCCTCTAGCGGAAGCAAAACCGTGCCTCTCGCGAAAGAAAAAAATAGAAAACACGTTTTTTTTTAAAGAGGCACGCCCGTGCCTCTCGCGAAAGCACAACCGTGCCTCTGGCGGAAGCAAAACTGTGTCTCTCGCGAAAGAAGAAAAAAAACAGAAATCGCGTTTTTTCCCTTTCCAAAAGAGGCACGCCCGTGCCTCTCGCGAAAGCATAACCGTGCCTCTGGCTGAAGCAAAACCGTGCCTCTCACGAAAAAATGCATTTTTTACGCAAAAAAATTATTTTTTTTGAAAAAAAAATTTGGTCGAAAAGCTAGGGAAGACCGGTGGAAAACCAAAACGTCAAAAAACCTCGGAAAAAAAAACCTTTTAAAAAGCCGAAAACGCGTGCGTAAAAATAAAGAAACAAAATCCGGAGGGAGCGTCCAGAGCGCGACACGTGTCGAATGGTTGTGAGCGCGCCAAGTGACGCTGATCGTTGTGAGGCTTCCGAAGGAGCGCTCGTTAATTAGTTGCTCCCATTCCTAACCGGTTCCTTAAGCGCCTGTTTTAGGTATTTACGCAATCAAGCGCACACACTCCTGCCGCACTGAGTCGGCCCATTTTCATATTTGTTTTCTGTTTTAAAACCCAAAACCTGCTAGAGAGGGCTTGATTCGAACTGGTGATCTCGCTACTATATGCGTGCTGCCCTAATCACTTAGCCAACTCACATGTTCATGTTTACTTAGAGCTTTATCAAATTTGTAAACTTTTTGTCAAAGTCGTGAACCTTATTGCAAATCGATGATCTTTTTTAAAAATCGAAGAATCTTTTTCCAAATAGATAATTTTACAAAATATATGATTTTTTTTGTCAAACCGGTGTTTTTTTTCAAAATTGATGATCTTTTTTTCAAATCGATGAACCTTTTCTCAGACCTGATGAAGTTTTTTTCAAGTTCGATGGAACTTTTTTTCAAGTTCGATGAACTTTTCAAATTCCATGAACTTTTTTCAAATTACACAAACTTTTTCAAATTCGATGAACTTATTTCAAATTTGATGATTTTTTTTCAATTTTGTGAACTTTGCTTCACAAATGATGAACTTATTCAAAATCATGACTTTTTAAAAAATTCAGAAATAAGTGATGCAATACACATGCAATAAATAGGGCGGCCGCATGTTCTTATATTGTTGGCGCTTTTATTGCTCTCTATAGTTGAGTTGTTCAATTGGTTGGGCACACTGTCACAAGAAGGTTGTGACTTGAGTTCGAACCTTGAGAGGGCTACCTTTTTTTTGCTGTTTTTTCAATCTTGTATGTTCTTTTTTTGCGAAAAAAATGCAGTATCCCGACTCCCAAGCGGTCTTAGAAACCGCATCAGCCTTATTTGGCTGCGCATGGGCGCCAGTACGCATGATGCATCCTTGCAGTCATTCATTCATTTTTTTCCCTTCCTGTACCAAAAAAGGTTCAGAACAAGAGCTCCTATTTTTCATGCACGATGGATGAAGATCGTATTTTCTATTTATTTTTTTTACTTTCTTTGAGATTGACAGGGCCCACCGCTGCAGGCATGATGAGTATTTATTGACACTTAGGATTCACCCCAGCAAAGAAAGGTCGGCCCAGCAACGAAGCCCTGCAGGCGACCGCGCATTAGGAGTCGCTGCAAGCGGCATATAACTGCACCCTTGGCTAGCCCGGTAATGGGTATTAACGGCCCGTCCATTGCTCGGCTCCCTTGATCCGATCCATGCATGCACGATGCATCCTTGCATTCATTGATGCATTTATTTATTTTATTTTATTTTCTCAAAAAAAAATCATGCATTTTTTCCTTTCATGTATCCTCTCATTCCTCTGTACATCAATACATCTGTACATGTATGCCTCTGCATGTACCATGTACTCCCTCCAGTCCTTTATAGTTTGCATATAACTTTTGTCCGAAGTCAAAGTATCTCTACTTTGATTAAATTTATAGAAAAAAAGTATCAACATTCATAATGCCAAATCAATATTGTTATATTCCTTATGAAATGTAGTTTCATGGTATATATATTTGATATTGTATATGCTGATTGTTGTATTGTCACATTGTACAACCTAATCATTGTTGTATATGTTTTTGCATATATACATCAATGATGTACATAGAGAGAAGTCTTAACGGGGAGCTATTTCAAAACAAGATGAGGAGAGCCTCAAGGATTTAAGCAGTAAAATACTAACCTGCACATGCCTTCTTTCCAGTCTCCTAACATTGTCTGCTTTATTTTCACTACCTGCAAGTACAGAAAGCTAGAAATTTGGATATGCTGCTATGTGCCTTGAGTTCGTAGGATAAGATCTCTCTGCTTCCAGGAGAGTTTGACCACCCATATCTCTCTTTTTCTTCCAACCTGCACTTAGTAGGTCATTTCTGTTGTGATATATATTGTATCATTTTGGTTGCTGAATATGATAGTCGTAGCCCGTCAAAAAATTATGATAAACGATTGATTCTTCATAAAAGGTGTAGTGACTGTTGCAAAGTTTACCTGGTCTTCCATTTATATTTTTCAGAAGACAGTCCTAGAGATGTTGCTTTGTTTGAGTTCTGCTTATTGCATTAATTGGAGCACCTGCAATGGGCACATTGATTTTTTAAATTTTCCTCTTGATGTTGAGCGCACTGCAACTGTTTATATCTCTCAATTAGACCTGGATCATCTTCCATGGTTATTAGAAGGTAGCATAGTACTGGTTGAACCTGATAGTTACCTGAAACCATTGCTTAACATCGAGCCCCTCTAGTTTGTAAAAAGTTTCCATTTAAGTTTACTGAATATGTTTTTCTTGCTTGAACTATATCAGCTAGGCAAGTGCCAGAACCCGGGAGCTTATGATTTTGCTGCTCTTGAGATACACTTCAATATTGCAATCAACTTTGACTGTGCAACTATATAGACAAGGGCCTGCATTCTATATCGAAGGTTCAGTATTGAAGCTGCTTGCATTGAGCTGCAATAGATCTTGACTTCGGCGAAAAATGAAGTATATTGAGCTTAATGATGCATGGTTACATACAGATAGAAGAACCGGTTGTAATTTTTTGTCCTGTAGTAGCGCTTCTACTTCTGATTCATGTAATGAATATCCAGTGTATATAGTTCATTCTTTACACCTTTTCTCTAAGAGAACACCTATTTCTTTGTGTTTATGTTTAAAACGTATGTTTTCAATTTAAATAACACGTGTGAATTTTAAACCTCCGCAGCTGCAATGCCCGGGAAATCGTGCCCAGATACTCGGTGACACTGTACCATGACATGGGCTCTGAGCTGGCCATCGACATCGGCACGTCACCATACCTAAGGCATGAGGGCGTCCCTGCTGGTTTGTCGTCATCGTCGATGGGATCGCCGCAAGGTGAGTCGAATCAATCTCGTATGTCATAGCCGATGCCCCAACATTTTTTATATCCATTGACAATGATTCCTCACGTATAAACCGCACAACAACTATTGTTTGCTCCGGTGGATTTGATCTTTATTCTTCCCTTTCTGTTCTATGGTTATGAGCAATCAAATTCAATTTGCAGCTCCCTGCACTATCAAGGCTACGGTGTGAATTATGACTGTCTGTCGGACGAGGGCACGATTATGGCAGGGATGTTGGTAGCATGAAGTTGTTTAGTAACAGGATGGTCTATACTCAGCTACCAGAGATTTGAGCTGAAGCACAAGAGTTCCTATCATCGGTGCTAGCCGGAAAGTTGAATGCATATATGTTGGTGACCTCTGTAATCCAAACACCTAGAAGATAGTAGATGTTGTTTTGTACTCTTAGCAGGTAAGTTGTTTTTAACTTTTTATAAAGCAGCTTGTGACATTTCTAAAAAGTATGGTCATGTAGGCACATGGAGCTCTCCTTTTTGGTCATTTTCTACTCAATTGTAGAGTTTTGTTGCAGTATCATAATTTTTCATAGCGCAGTAAAGTGAGTATTTAATCCAAAGCTACCGCATTTCATGGAAACATGTCCAGAAACTACCACTTTACGAATTTGTGCCGAAAACTACCACTTTTTTGCTAATCTGTGACTAAAAACTACCATATCGGAAAAGTGCCCGATTCGCCTCTTCTAAACGCCTTTCTGGCAGGATGGGCCCACAAAGTCAGATTGATCGTTAACTTTGACTGTTATTACAAATGGGGCCGACACGTCAACCCTCTTCTTCCTCCTCTCTTCCTCTCTTTGGCATTTATACAAACACCTCGTGTGCACCTGCAGTTCGCCCGAGATCCCGGAGATGTATGCCGCCGGGATGTGCCCAAGCACCGCCGCCTACGCGCAACTCAGCTGTGCGCTGGCCCGCGCCAGACGCACGCTCGAGGACGAGGCTGGCCCTGATGCACAACCGCTCAAGACGCGGCGCGCGGCGTGCAGCCCGACCTCGGCGCTCGGCCTCTGCTGCTCGTCCGTGGCCATCAGCTCCGGCGAGGAGCAGAGCGACAGCCGGGGAGGCGGGGACGCCTTGAGCAGGGGCAACTCACGTCGGAGGAAGCCCGGGACGTCCTGCTTGGCCACGGGCCCTTGCTACTCTCCGCTGCCGCCGCAACTTCTGCTGCTTCCGGCCGCTTCTTGTTGTTGAACACGTACAGACCACACACACATACATCAAGCATGCACATCACGATCAGCATGAATCAAGCACGCACTGCATGGCAGCCTCGACGCGCTCCTGCCCGTGGCGGCGGCTAGAGGCGGCTGGCAACTAGCTCGCCTCGTTGCTCGCCGTGCACGTCGCTCGCCGTGCCCACTGCTGCTCGCCGCGTCCGTAGCGCGCCGCGCCCGCTTCTGCTCGCCCGTTCCGCCGCGCGTCGCGCCACTGCTTGTCGCGCCCTTCGCTCGCAGCTCCAGCCGCTGCCACTGCCGCTGCCGCACATCGCTGCCCACTGCATGCAGTCGTAGCTTCGCGTGCACTATGCAGGCTTTGCATGCTAGCTTGTGTGCGTGGGTAGCCGTGCGCATAGCCGCCGCTGCGCGAGCGTGTGCACCGTCGTGCGTAAGTGAGCGCCGGCAGTGGTCGGCGGCGGAGGTGGCTTGTAGGTGCACACGAGGTGTTTGTATAAATGCCAAAGAGAGGGAGAGAAGAGGAAGAAGAGGGTTGACGTGTGGGCCCCATTTATAATAACGGTCAAAGTTAACGGTCAACCTGACTTGTGGGCCCATCCTGTCAGAAAGGTGTTTAGAAGACGCGAATCGGGCACTTTCCCGACATGGTAGTTTTTAGTCACATATTGGCAAAAAATGATAATTTTCGGCACAAATTCGTAAAGTGGTAGTTTCTGGGCACGTTTCTATGAAATGTGGTAGTTTTTGGTTAAATACTCCAGTAAAGTGCATGTTTTTTTAGATTAGTAATAATGTGCATGTTAGTAGCTCCAGAAGGAAAATTTTCAAAAAAATCGTTCTTTCCTGATGGTAATCATTTTCATACTAATTACTATGGTTTGATTGCCCTTCTGGTTTTGCATCTCATACAATAAAATATAGTATCACGTCTTGACCATATCACATCACAACATGCCCTGCAAAAACAAGTTAGACGTCCTCTACTTTGTTGTTGCAAATTTTACGTGGCTGTTACGGGCTGAGCAAGAACCGTTCTTACCTACGCATCAAAACCACAACGATAGTTCGTCAAGTTAGTGCTGTTTTAACCTTCGCAAGGACCGGGCGTAGCCACACTTGGTTCAACTAAAGTTGGAGAAACTGACACCCGCCAGCCACCTGTGTGCAAAGCATGTCGGTAGAACCAGTCTCGCGTAAGCGTACACATAATGTCGGTCCGGGCCGCTTCATCCAACAATACCGCCAAACCAAAGTATGACATGCTGGTAAGCAGTATGACTTATATCGCCCACAACTCACTTGTGTTCTACTCGTGCATATGACATCTACGCATAAAACCTGGCTCGGTTGCCACTGTTGGGAAACGTAGTAATTTCAAAAAAAATAATCCTACGCACACGCAAGATCATGGTGATGCATAGCAACGAGAGGGGAGAATGTTGTCCACGTACCCTCGTAGACCGATAGCGGAAGCGTTATAACAACGCGGTTGATGTAGTCGTATGTCTTCACGGCCCGACCGATCAAGCACTGAAACTACGGCACCTCCGAGTTCTAGCACACGTTCAGCTCGATGACGATCCCCGGACTCTGATCCAGCAAAGTGTCGGGGAAGAGTTCTGTCAGCACGACGGCGTGGTGACGATCTTGATGTTCTACCGTCGCAGGGCTTCGCCTAAGCACCGCTACAATATTATCGAGGTGGACTATGGTGGAGGGGGGCAGCGCACACGGCTAAGAGATCCAAAGGATCAATTGTTATGTCTATGGGGTGCCCCCCTCCTCCGTATATAAAGGAGTGAAGGACGGGGCCGGCCAAGGGGGGTGGCGCGCCCAAGGGGGGGAGTCCAACTCCCACCGGGAATAGGACTCCCCTTTTTCCTATCAGGAGTAGGAGAGGGAAGGAAGAGGAAGGAGGGAGGAAGGAAAGGGGGGGCCTCCCAATTCGTATTGGGCTTGGGGGGGGGGCTCCCCCTCCCTTGCTCCTTTCCCCTCCTTTCTACTAAGGCCCAATAAGGCCCATATACCTTCCGGGGGGTTCCGATAACCTCCCGGCGATCCGGTATTGTCCCAATCTCGCCCGGAACCTTTCCGGTGTCCAAATATAGTCGTCCAATATATTGATATTTATGTCTCGATCATTTCGAGACTACTCGTGAAGTCCGTGATCATATCCGGGACTCCGAACAACCTTCGGTACATCAAAATATATAAAGTCATATGAAACTGTCATCGTAACGTTAAGCGTGCGGACCTTACGGGTTCGAGAACAATGTAGACATGACTGAGACACGTCTCCGGTCAATAACCAATAGCGGAACCTGGATGCTCATATTGGCTCACACATATTCTACGAAGATCTTTATCGGTCAGACCGCATAACAACATACGTTGTTCCCTTTGTTATCGGTATGTTACTTGCTCGAGATTCGATCGTCGGTATCTCAATACCTAGTTCAATCTCGTTACCGGCAAGTCTCTTTACTCATTCCGTAATACATCATCTCACAACTAACTCATTAGTTGCAATGCTTGCAAGGCTTAAGTGATGTGCATTACCGAGAGGGCCCAGAGATACCTCTCCGATAATCGGAGTGACAAATCCTAATCTCGAAATACGCCAACCCAACATATACCTTTGGAGACACCTGTAGAGCTCCTTTATAATCACCCAGTTATGTTGTGACGTTTGGTAGCACACAAAGTGTTCCTCCGGTAAACGGGAGTTGCATAATCTCATAATCATAGGAACATGTATAAGTCATGAAGAAAGCAATAGTAATATACTAAACGATCGTGTGCTAAGCTAACGGAATGGGTCATGTCAATCACATCATTCTCCTAATGATGTGATCCCGTTAATCAAATGACAACACATGTCTATGGTTAGGAAACATAACCATCTTTGATCAACAAGCTAGTCAAGTAGAGGCATACTAGTGACACTCTGTTTGTCTATGTATTCACACATGTATTATGTTTCCGGTTAATACAATTCTAGCATGAATAATAAACATTTATCATGATATAAGGAAATAAATAATAACTTTATTATTGCCTCTAGGGCATATTTCCTTCAATCTCCCACTTGCACTAGAGTCAATAAGCTAGATTACACGGTAATGATTCTAATACCCATGGAGCCTTGGTGCTGATCATGTTTTGCTCGTGGAAGAGGCTTAGTCAATGGGTCTGCTACATTCAAATCCGTATGTATCTTGAAAATTTCTATGTCTCCCACTTGGACTAAATCCCGAATGGAATTGAAGCGTCTCTTGATGTGCTTGGTTCTTTTGTGAAATCTGGATTCCTTCGCCAAAGCAATTGCACCAGTATTGTCACAAAAGATTTTCATTGGACCCGATGCACTAGGTATGACACCTAGATCGGATATGAACTCCTTCATCCAGACTCCTTTGTTTGCTGCTTCCGAAGCAGCTATGTACTCTGCTTCACATGTAGATCCTGCCACAACGCTTTGTTTAGAACCGCACCAACTGACAGCTCCACCGTTTAATGTAAACATGTATCCGGTTTGCGATTTAGAATCGTCCGAATCAGTGTCAAAGCTTGCATCAACGTAACCATTTACGATGAGCTCTTTGTCACCTCCATAAACGAGAAACATATCCTTAGTCCTTTTCAGGTATTTCAGGATGTTCTTGACCGCTGTCCAGTGATCCACTCCTGGATTACTTTGGTACCTCCCTGCTAAACTTATAGCAAGGCACACATCAGGTCTGGTACACAGCATTGCATACATGATAGATCCTATGGCTGAAGCATAGGGAACTTCTTTCATCTTTTCTCTATCTTCTGCAGTGGTCGGGCATTGAGTCTTACTCAACTTCACACCTTGTAACACAGGCAAGAACCCTTTCTTTGCTTGATCCATTTTGAACTTCTTCAAAACTTTGTCAAGGTATGTGCTTTGTGAAAGTCCAATTAAGCGTCTTGATCTATCTCTATAGATCTTAATGCCCAATATGTAAGCCGCTTCACCGAGGTCTTTCATTGAAAAACTTTTATTCAAGTATCCTTTTATGCTATACAGAAATTATATATCATTTCTGATCAGCAATATGTCATCTACATATAGTATCAGAAATGCTACAGAGCTCCCACTCACTTTCTTGTAAATACAGCCTTCTCCAAAAGTCTGTATAAAACCAAATGCTTTGATCACACTATCAAAGCGTTTATTCCAACTCTGAGAGGCTTGCAACAGTCCATAAATGGATCGCTGGAGCTTGCACACTTTGTTAGCTCCCTTTGGATCGACAAAACCTTCCGGTTGCATCATATACAATTCTTCTTCCAGAAATCCATTCAGGAATGCAGTTTTGACATCCATCTGCCATATTTCATAATCATAAAATGCAGCAATTGCTAACATGATTCGGACAGACTTAAGCATCGCTACGGGTGAGAAGGTCTGATCGTAGTCAACCCCTTGAACTTGTCGAAAACCTTTCGCGACAAGTCGAGCTTTGTAGACAGTAACATTACCGTCAGCGTCAGTCTTCTTCTTGAAGATCCATTTATTTTCAATTCCTTGCCGATCATCGGGCAAGTCAACCAAAGTCCACACTTTGTTCTCATACATGGATCCCATCTTAGATTTCATGGCCTCAAGCCATTTTGCGGAATCTGGGCTCACCATCGCTTCTTCATAGTTCATAGGTTCATCATGGTCTAGTAACATGACTTCCAAAACAGGATTACCGTACCACTCTGGTGTGGATCTTACTCTGGTTGATCTACAAGGTTCAGTAACAACTTGATCTAAAGTTTCATGATCATCATCATTATCTTCCTCACTAATTGGTGTAGGTGTCACAGAAACCTGTTTATGCGATATACTACTTCCCAATAAGGGAGCAGGTATAGTTACCTCATCAAGTTCTACTTTCCTCCCACTCACTTCTTTCGAGAGAAACTCCTTCTCTAGAAAGTTTCTGAATTTAGCGACAAATGTCTTGCCTTCGGATCTGTGATAGAAGGTGTACCCAACAGTCTCCTTTGGGTATCCTATGAACACACATTTCTCCGATTTGGGTTCGAGCTTATCAGGTTGAAGCTTTTTCACATAAGCATCGCAGCCCCAAACTTTCAGAAACGACAACTTTGGTTTCTTGCCAAACCACAGTTCATAAGGCGTCGTCTCAACGGATTTTGATGGTGCCCTATTTAACGTGAATGCGGCCGTCTCTAAAGCATAACCCCAAAATGATAGCGGTAAATCTGTAAGAGACATCATAGATCGCACCATATCTAGTAAAGTACGATTACGACGTTCGGACACACCATTACGCTGTGGTGTTCCGGGTGGCATTAGTTGCGAAACTATTCCGCATTGTTTCAAATGTAGACCAAACTCGTAACTCAAATATTCTCCTCCACGATCAGACCGTAGAAACTTTATTTTCTTGTTACGATGATTTTTAACTTCACTCTGAAATTCTTTGAACTTTTCAAATGTTTCAGACTTTATGCTTCATTAAGTAGATAACCCATATCTGCTCAAATCATCTGTGAAGGTGAGAAAATAACGATATTCGCCATGAGCCTCAACATTCATCGGACCATATACATCTGTATGTATGATCTCCAATAAATCAGTTGCTCGCTCCATAGTACCGGAGAACGGTGTTTTAGTCATCTTGCCCATGAGGCACGGTTCGCAAGTACCAAGTGATTCATAATCAAGTGGTTCCAAAGGAGTTTCTTCATGCGCTTTACACCGATATGACCTAAACGGCAGTGCCACAAATAAGTTGCACTATCATTATCAACTCTGCATCTTTTGGCTTCAACATTATGAATATGTGTATCATTACTATCGAGATTCAATAAAAATAGACCACTCTTCAAGGGTGCATGACCATAAAAGATATTACTCATATAAATAGAACAACCATTATTCTCTGATTTAAATGAATAACTGTCTAGCATCAAACAAGATCCAGATATAATGATCATGCTCAACGCTGGCACCAAATAACAATTATTTAGGTCTAAAACTAATCCCGAAGGTAGATGTAGAGGTAGCGTGCCGACCGTGATCACATCGACTTTGGAACCATTTCCCATGCGCATCATCACCTCGTCCTTAGCTAATCTTCGCTTAATGCGTAGTCCCTGTTTCGAGTTGCAAATATTAGCAACAGAACCAGTATCAAATACCCAGGTGCTACTGCGAGCATTAGTAAGGTACACATCAATAACATGTATATCACATATACCTTTGTTCACCTTGCCATCCTTCTTATCCACCAAATACTTGGGGCAGTTCCGCCTCTAGTGACCAGTCTGCTTGCAGTAGAAGCACTCAGTTTCAGGCTTAGGTCCAGACTTGGGTTTCTTATCCTGAGCAGCAACTTGTTTGCTGTTCTTCTTGAAGTTTCCCTTCTTCTTCCCTTTGCCCTTTTTCTTGAAACTAGTGGTCTTGTTAACCATCAACACTTGATGCTCCTTTTTGATTTCTACCTCCACAGCTTTTAGCATCGCGAAGAGCTCGGGAATAGTCTTTTCCATCCCTTGCATATTATAGTTCATCACAAAGCTCTTGTATCTTGGTGGCAGTGATTGGAGAATTCTGTCAATGACGCTATCATCCGGAAGATTAACTCCTAGTTGAATCAAGTGATTATTATACCCAGACATTTTGAGTATATGCTCACTGACAGAACTGTTCTCCTCCATCTTGCAGCTGTAGAACTTATTGGAGACTTCATATCTCTCAATCTGGGCATTTGCTTGAAATATTAACTTCAACTCTTGGAACATCTCATATGCTCCATGATGTTCAAAATGTCGTTGAAGACCCGGTTCTAAGCCGTAAAGCATGGCACACTGAACTATAGAGTAGTCATCAGCTTTGCTCTGCCAGACATTCATAACATCTGGCGTTGCTCCAGCAATAGGCCTAGCACCCAGCGGTGCTTCCAAGACGTAATTCTTCTGTGCAGCAATGAGGATAATCCTCAAGTTACGGACCCAGTCCGTGTAATTGCTACCATCATCTTTCAACTTTGCTTTCTCAAGGAACGCATTAAAGTTCAACGGAACAACAACACGGGCCATCTATCTACAATCAACATAGACAAGCAAGATACTATCAGGTACTAAGTTCATGATAAATTTAAGTTCAATTAATCATATTACTAAAGAACTCCCACTTAGATAGACATCCCTCTAATCCTCTAAGTGATTACGTGATCCATATCAACTACACCATGTCCGATCATCACGTGAGATGGAGTAGTTTCAACAGTGAACATCAATATGTTGATCATATCTACTATATGATTCACGCTCGACCTTTCGGTCTCTGTGTTTCGAGGCCATATATGTTATATGCTAGGCTCGTCAAGTTTAACCTGAGTATTCCGCGTGTGCAACTGTTTTGCACCCGTTGTATTTGAACGTAGAGCCTATCACACACGATCATCACGTGGTGTCTCAGCACGAAGAACTTTCACTACGGTGCATACTCAGGGAGAACACTTTTACTATGATAATTTAGTGAGGTATCATCTTATAATGCTACCGTCAATCAAAGCAGATAAGATGCATAAAGGATAAACATCACATGCAATCAATATACCTGATATGATATGGCCATCATCATATTGTGCTTGCGATCTCTATCTCCGAAGCACCGTCGTGATCACCATCGTCACCGGCATGACACCTTGATCTCCATCGTAGCATCATTGTCGTTTTGCCATCTATTGCTTCTACGACTATCGCTACCGCTTAGTGATAAAGTAAAGCAATTACAGGGCGCTTGCATTTCATACAATAAAGCGACAACCATATGGCTCCTGCCAGTTGCCGATAACTCGGTTACAAAACATGATCATCTCATATAATAAAATATAGCATCACGTCTTGACCATATCACATCACAACATGCCCTGCAAAAACAAGTTAGACGTCCTCTACTTTGTTGTTGCAAATTTTGCATGGCTGCTACGGGCTGAGCAAGAACCGTTCTTACCTACGCATCAAAACCACAACAATAGTTCGTCAAGTTAGTGCTGTTTTAACCTTCGCAAGGACCGGGCATAGCCACACTCGGTTCAACTAAAGTTGGAGAAACTGACACCCGTTAGCCACCTGTGTGCAAAGCACGTCGATAGAACCAGTCTCGCGTAAGCGTACACGTAATGTTGGTCTGGGCCGCTTCATCCAACAATACCGCCGAACCAAAGTATGACATGCTGGTAAGCAGTATGACTTATATCGCCCACAACTCACTTGTGTTCTACTCGTGCATATGGCATCTACGCATAAAACCTGGCTCGGATGCCACTATTGGGAAACGTAGTAATTTCAAAAAAAATTCCTATGCACACGCAAGATCATGGTGATGCATAGCAACGAGAGGGGAGAGTGTTGTCCACGTACCCTCGTAGACCGATAGCGGAAGCGTTATAACAACGCGGTTGATGTAGTCGTACGTCTTCACGGCCCGACCGATCAAGCACCGAAACTACGGCACCTCCGAGTTCTAGCACACGTTCAGCTCGATGACGATCTCCGGACTCCGATCCAGCAAAGTGTCGGGGAAGAGTTCTGTCAGCACGACGGCGTGGTGACGATCTTGATGTTCTACCGTCGCAGGGCTTCGCCTAAGCACCGCTACAGTATTATCGAGGTGGACTATGGTGGAGGGGGGCACCGCACACGGCTAAGAGATCCAAGCTCGTCAAGTTCGTGATCATATCCGGGACTTCGAACAACCTTCGGTACATCAAAATATATAAACTCATAATGAAACTGTCATCGCAACGTTAAGCGTGCGGACCCTACGGGTTCGAGAACAATGTAGACATGACCGAGACACGTCTCCGGTCAATAACCAATAGCGGAACCTGGATGCTCATATTGGTTCCCACATATTCTACCAAGATCTTTATCGGTCAGACCGCATAACAACATACGTTATTCCATTTGTCATCGGTACGTTACTTGCCCGAGATTCGATCGTCGGTATCTCAATACCTAGTTCAATCTCGTTACCGGCAAGTCTCTTTACTCGTTCCGTAATACATCATCTCACAACTAACTCATTAGTTGCAATGCTTGCAAGGCTTAAGTGATGTGCATTACCGAGAGGGCCCAGAGATACCTCTCCGACAATTGGAGTGACAAATCCTAATCTCGAAATACGCCAACCCAACATATACCTTTGGAGACACCTGTAGAGCTCCTTTATAATCACCCAGTTACGTTGTGACGTTTGGTAGCACACAAAGTGTTCCTCCGGTAAACGGGAGTTGCATAATCTCATAGTCATAGGAACATGTATAAGTCATGAAGAAAGCAATAGCAATATACTAAACGACCGTGTGCTAAGCTAACGGAATGGGTCATGTCAATCACATCATTCTCCTAATGATGTGATCCCGTCAATCAAATGACAACACATGTCTATGGTTAGGAAACATAACCATCTTTGATCAACAAGCTAGTCAAGTAGAGGCATACTAGTGACACTCTGTTTGTCTATGTATCCGCACATGTATTATGTTTCCGGTTAATACAATTCTAGCATGAATAACAAACATTTATCATGATATAAGGAAATAAATAATAACTTTATTATTGCCTCTAGGGCATATTTCCTTCATATGTCTGGTATAATATTTGTCCATGTGTTGTAGTTAATTTGTACGACACAAGTCACCATAAGTCAATGTGTGTAGCACAATAAAACGGAAAAAGTTTAACTAAGGGGATTATGTCGACGTTCAAAAGGAATCCATCAACAAGGGTCTCAAGACGATGTCGCTAAAAGGGACAAAAATTCTTCAAGTTTTAGGTACGTATATATGTCCAGTTGATTTTTTTAAAGGCCCGTAGCAACGCATGGGCATTCTACTATTAATGGTTGGTTATGATTTCCTCGTTTTGAATGAAAGATACAAGAGATGCTCCAAGTAAAAAATATTTATATTATATACAGCAACCAACAATCAAGTGACACATAATTACTTACAAGTAGCAAAGAAAATGGATGAATCCTCAATTCCTCACACATCACAATGTAAGATAACCCTCTCAAACATCATTCTTCACCGAAGAGTTGTAGCCATCCTGGTCATCATAGTATTTGGACCACAACATGATCCCTCCATACTTCCTTGTGCTCTTGATCAATGGGAGAACATCTGACTTTAGATCATCAGCTGCGATGAATCCACTCCCGGTAGCCTGAGGTGATGCCGGGAGGCCCAGGAAGATCTTTTTTGCTGGAACTGTCAACCACTGCTTCCATGCGTCAGCTAGATTGGTAGTGCTACCTGAGGTGTACTGACAGGGTGCGTTGTTGTAGAATTGCACCCACACATAGTCAAAGAGGCCAGTGTTAAGGGCGCCACCCACCCATGCGACAGGGAAAGGGCATTGTGGTGCGGCAGTCAGGTAAACTCTCCTGCCGGAGTTGCTGTATCCTTTGAGGCCCAGTCCACTATTTAAATTTCTTACTAGTGTAGCACTGAGTTTTAGGTGGAAGTTCAACTTAACAGTCTCCACTGCAGTATCGGTATATAAAACAGTGTTTTGGAACTAAAGCCAAATTTTATGTGCCTCTAGGATCTGGTGGGGGATTGTTGGAATTTAGTCTATTTTGGGCCAGCCCAATAGCAATTTCAGAAATTCCTAATAAATCCTAGAGGCCCATTCAGCCCATTCGTGCAAGGCAAGATGTGGAACCAAAGTTTAGTCTCACATTGCTAGTTTGGTGGGAGTTGAACCTCCTTATAAGGGAGGGTGTTTTCCCACATGTATGGTCATGAGAACAAGAGAGACATTCACGTGCACTCCTCCTCCTCCGCCCGCCTCGACGCGCCGCGCCGCGCCGTGGGTTGCGGGAATGAGCCGAGCCGATATCTAAATTTTTCCACGCACGATTAGTATATGAAAGGTCACTCGAAAGCTGAAAAGTTTTTGCTATAGTGGATATTGAATACGAGCGCTTCACCTTCGGCTGATGCCTGTTCGTTTTGTCTCCCTCTCTCACTTCAGCTGCTGACGCAGCCTATTCGTCTCCTTATCATGTGCCTATAAAAGAAAGGTCGCTCTTCTCCAGAGAGACACATCAGAATACCATCTTCCTCTCGCCACCAAGTTCCATAGCATTGCACTGCTGCTACGATCTTCCCCATCCCGGCTTGCAGCGTGCACCGCAGGTCGGACAGTAGGCCTTCGAAACCGCACCTCTTTGAGTTATGTACGGGAGAATGGTGATAAGGTTTTTGGGGAGCGCTCCACGCGACTACTGACTTCTTCGTCACGGACTCCCCAAACTCCGACAACTACTTCCCCGACGTCGACAACCTCCTCGACGACATGGCTGATGACGACTACTAACTTCTTCAAGTTTTAGGTACGTATATATGTGCAGTCAGATTTTTTTTAAAGGCACGTAGCAATGCACGGGCATTCTACTATTAATGATTGGTTCTGATTTCCTCGTTTGGAATTAAAGATACAAGAGATGCTCCAAGTAAAAAAAAATATTTATATTATATACAACAACCAACAATCGAGTGACACATAATTACTTACAAGTAACAAAGAAAATGGGTAAATCCTCAATTCCTCACACATCACAATGAAAAAGCCCACATGTATCTCACAAGGTAAGGTAACCCTCTCAAACATCAGTCTTCACTGAAGAGCTGTAGCCATCCTGGTCATCATAGTATTTGGACCACAACATGATCCCCCCATACTTCCCTGTTCTCTTGATCAATGGGAGAACATCTGACTTTAGATCATCAGCAGGGATGAATCCACTCCCGGCAGCCTGAGGTGACGCCGGGAGGCCCAGGAAGATCTGCTTTGCTGGAACTATCAACCACTACTTCCATGCGTCAGCTAGATTGGTAGTGCTACCTGAGGAATACTGACAGGGTGCGTTGTTGTAGAATTGCACCCACACATAGTCAAAGAGGTCGGTGTTAAGAGCGCCACCCATCCATGCGTCAGGGAAAGGGCATTGTGGTGTGGCAGTCAGGTAAACTCTCCTGCCGGAGTTGTTGTATCCTTTGAGGAACCTCGCAAGATCGTCCCAGTGGAGGGGTGTGCCGCCTTCAATGTCGAAGTCGATGCCGTCAAGGACTGCATCGTCGAGAGGCCGTGAAGATGACTTGCCTCCCAAGAAGTTGTTCCAAAGGTACGTCACGACATTCTTGGCATCCTGGGTCGACGAAAGGTAGTAGCTGCCTGCCCCGCCGCCGATGGAGAGAATCACCTTGACGCCACGACTCTGGCATGACTTGACACTACACCACGACACTTTATTCCCTACTGATGTGTGTTGGCAAAAGTCATTTTCGCCGACCGATAGTTAGTTGGAAAAACTTCTAAGTGATAGTTGGTTGGGAAAACATTTGTGCTCCAAGAGACGGTCGGTCGGGAATACAAAAGTCTCTGCTGTCGAATAGTCGGTCGGGAAAGATCGTATCCTCATCTAACGATCGGTCGGCAAATAACGCCGACCAATAGCAGGTGATAAATGGGCCTGCGCGCGCGGGCGAAAACATGTTAGCGCGGCCCAGCCCACGATTTTTTCTTTTTTCTCTCAAAACCTAGAACTGCCCAGGGCGCCTCACTCAATCCCCTTTCTCCCTCGTCTCAATCCACCCTCTCTCGTACGGCGCCGCCTAGGGTTGCGACTCACGCCGCCGTCGACGGCCATCGCAGGGGCCATCCCTCCTTCCACCACCAGCCATCCCAGTCGCGAGCGACCACCTCCCCCTCCTTCCCATGGTGCCATTGGCCCAACCAATGCCCAGCTCCCTCTCCCCACCTTTCCATGACAGCAGATCTGAGGGGGCCAAGGGCCCTTCGCTCCCGGTGGTCTGAAGCGAGGCAGGCGGACTCTGCTTCCTCCGCGTCCAGCGAACTAGGAACAGGGCGGCAGGTGTCCCCATCTCTCCCATCTACTTTCGGTGAGCACGAGTAGCCACCCATGGCGGCAACAAATGAGTTAGATCTTTCTCCCTCGTATGATCTCCCTCCTCTCCTCTCCTCTCCTCTCTGCCTGTAGTATACAGATTTCAATTCCCAGCGATGGACCCAGGCACCACATTCGCCAAGCAATTTTATCTTAAGTAAACTAACTCTGCTTTGATTCATGGATTGGTTTTGCTATTGGCAGTAGTGTTTCCTTCTTTCAGCATGTTATCCATTCAATATCTATTTTACCTGTGTGAATCCTTTGTTTCAGACCCGAAATGTTTCCTCAAAATGAATAGTTTGTGCCATGTCAATCATTGCTGCTATCCTCTGAATAATTCATGATTGATCTGTTATTCAATGCCATTTAGTGGGCATGTGTCAGCTTATAAGTTTACAAATACATGAAACATTTCTCCTCTTGTTATTGTACTTAGCTTTCCACTGATGACAGGAAGAAGAAGGCCGTTCACAAGACCACGACCACTGATGACAAGAGGCTTCAAAGGACCTTGAAAAGGGTAGGAGCAAACACCATTCTTTGTATCGAAGAGCTCAGCATTGTCAAGGATGACGTAGTTATCCAATTTCAGAATCCAAAAGGTGAAATGTTGACATGTTAAACCATTAATCCTATAGAACTGAGGATCCGCTTACACATTTCTTCTAACATTGGTGATTCTTGATTTCCCCCAGTGCAAGCATGCATCACTTCAAACACATGTGTTGTCACTTGTCAGTGGAACACCACGGACAAAAAGTAAGTCTTCCTTTAGAATTTCATGGCTTAATTGTTTCATCAAGTAGCTTTCTTTCTCTGGAGCAACATAAATATCTTTAAGATATGTCAAACAACTTTGGCAGTGGTCTGATCATTATTTGTACGTCTGGTTTTAAGTTTGATCAGTATGTATATATTATTAATGTAGATGGCATATGATATCAACTTGAACTGCTTGTCCATCTAAATCAGTCCCATTATGTTTTCAAAGTGAGGTTGCAGTGTACTTATGCTAATATCAGACTTGAATATGTACACCTTGCCTCAAACTCCAGTCTTAGTTACTATGTAGTATATTTTTCATTCATGTTCCTCTTTAAGTTTATTTATATATGCAATAAAAGTAGTTCCAAACTTTGTTAAGTGAGTCTGCGTGCTTTGTTAAGTTTGAGGATTGGTAATAAAAATAGGAGGTACTTACCATGATACATGAATTTGCCTATCTACCTGAAGGGTTTTCCAGGAGGTTACCAATATTAGTGTGCCGTGTGCTGCAGAAATGGACTTTCCAAAACCTATAGCACATGGTGTCCTGGACTTTCCGAAACCTATAGCACAAGTCTATCTCTTTGTTAATATTCCGATGAAGTCTCGTGTCATAAGAAAGTTCATGAATTGAAACCAGCACTGGTCAAATGTTAAAGAACCAGCAAGTGTGTAGACTTACCATGTAGTATTTGCGACACTTGAATTCACAATAGCTTGCCCATCCAATCGGTACATCTATAGTACTAATAATATTGGGTTGCATGCATCATAAATTATTGTTGTATGCATCATGATAAAGGGTTTTTTTCTCCTTCATAATACTTGGATTAAAATGTGGAGGTAGAGTTCTATTTATTTTCTTTCCGTGCTGCGAGCCAAAATAGTCTTGTTCTTTGATTTCATCTAGTAATCATCCTAGGGGAGACCATTGCCTTTCCCAAATAACATTCAGGTCAGGTCTGGTGGTGTGGTAACCAAAGGAAGTTGCTAACCTGTTCTGTTTTTCACAATGTTCAGATTATGGTATACGGGTAATCATCTAGTAATCATCCTAGACTAATTACTCAATTAAAAGAGAAGTGAAACAGAGCCGTTGTCAATGTTTTAACAATGTTCAGATTCATTTAATTGGTTTCCCTGTGTTATATTGAAGACTACAATATGGTTTATGGTATACGGGTACACAGCCTACTTTCTGCAATTAGTACAGAACACTGCTAGTTGCTCTTAATAATAGTTAAATTTGTCAGAACATTGTATCTTGTTTACACTGCTAGCTGCTTATTGTTTAATAGTAATAGTTAAATTTGGCATTACAGAACACTCCAATTAGCACATCCATAGGACAGAACAGAGCATAATACATCGCTAGTTGCTTTTAAAGTTGCTATTTCTGAATTCTGTTTCTAGGCCAATATAGTACATTTTATCTTTATCAATATCTTGACTAACTATCCCTAAAAAAAGATCTTGACTAACTATATTTCAATATGGCAGCACGCGTAATTTTTCCATTGTACCCAGCCATGAAGAAGGCGCCCACCCATGAGCTATTAATCATTAAGTATCAGGAAAAACCTAGTATTTATAATCTGTACGTACAGATTAATAAGCAGTGTACATATATTTAGTTATCATGCAGATGCTGGTTATGCCTTTATAAATTGCAAAAGAAATGTGTAACTTGGTTCTACGTTTGAGATACTAATTCTAAATTTCTGATATATTTTTCTTTGTATGGCCTGAATAGTAAAGCAAATATTGGTCGTTCGCACAACTCATTTTTATTTCTCTTATACCTATGACACTGTATTCCCTACGGGCATTTTTTTTTGGAAACAAGTGTTGGAATATTGACTGCTGGTATCTATGCACAGTAACTTAAGTATGTCCCTAGGAACACTAAATGCTCAGCAATCTTACAGAGGACTTCTATGCCACATCCGTGGCCACTGCTGGGAGTCGATTGGTGGTCTTAATGTTCCTAAATGCTACTTTTATAGATTAGATAAGTGTATTCTTCTTTTTGTGCTCTTGTGTGTGTGCAGTGCAGATATGAATTCTGCCTGTATTCAATTTCTTAATTGAACATTCTAATAATTGAGACTTCTTTAACTTCTGTAGGAAGCAAACATAAGGAAATGAACCATGAAGCCGGCGATCCGCGTCAACGGGATGTTTTAGCTTTCGTTTTGTATAACTGATGTCTCATACTTGCGTCTTTTTGTTGTCCTTCTGTAAACCTGATGTATGGTGTCTTGTCTTGGTGCTTAGAACAGACTGAACTGTATGTATGTGACAATTAGTTAATGGAATAAAAATGGTTTGGTGCACCTGATGTGAACCTGATGTATGATGTCTTGTGATTATGCTTAGAACACATGTACTATATGTATTGACAATCAATACCATATGCTAATTAAAGTTGTGGTTGGCTTATTGGCTGGGCAAAAAACGCCATCAGATTGATGGTCGGCAAAACAAACCCCATCAAACAGTCGGTCGGGAAAGGCTAACACAAGGCCCAACAAAATGTCGGTCGGGAAAGAATACCCATCTGATAGTCGGTCGGGAAAGGCCCATGGTTACCCTAACGAACTGTTGGTCGGGAAAGGCCCATGGCAGGCCCAACAAACTGTTGGTCGGGAAAAATACCCCTTAGCCATCAAGTAGTCGGTCGGGAAAGATATGTCGGTCGGGAAAAGTCTTTCCCGTCTGGACTTTCCCCAACAGACAACATCGGTCGGCAATAGTCTTTCCCAACAGACTGTCTGTCGGCGTACGTTGTTTTTCCAACCAATTTGTGTGTTGAGGATGTAGTGCTGTGGTGTAGTGTGATGTCGGTGCTTAGGTTTGCGCAGCCACCGTTGGTCGGGTCACAATGCCCTGCCAGGTTGAGGACCGGCGGCTGGCCATTGCCGAAGGCGGCGAGGAAGGCGAGGTTGACAAATTTGTAGTTGCCGGTAGCACAGGTCTCCGCCAGCGTGCCCTCGCCACCATTCTGGCCCCAGTAGATGGAAATGCCGCCGGCTTCCGACCCGAGGAACAGCGCCGCCGCTACTGCCAGTACCAGCAGTTGCAGCGGGGACGATGATCTGCCAGCCATTTTGTGGGGCAATCCTTATTGCTTCTGTGTATGACTTGTGCTTTTGTTTCTGTGTATGATGATCTGAGTTTGGGCTCCGATGGGTTGGGTTATATACGAGGTGACTCGTAATGTGAAATCAATCTGACACTCCCCGTATTGTTTATGCTCATACGTGGCTCGCCGGGCACATGGATGGATGAACACATGTGAATGCCTTCTGCTCTCAGCTTCGAATCAACGGCGACGGTGTTCGTGATTTTGAACCACAGCTTTCTTGTACTACTTGAACGGAATAAGGTGCAAGGCACCAGTCCAGAGTAAGAAAAGGTGATCAACCGGGTTGTTTGAATAAAATTACTGAACACAAAAGGCCAAATGGAGAGGTGATGGTGATCGATCGTACGAACGACGCCGGACGGGACGACGACCCGCCGAGCACACGCAGGCTCGCGGGCGGAGCAGTTCAGACTCGCAACAGTTTTCAGAGCTAGTGTAGGTGCAAATATACTGCTGTGGCTCAGCGACCTCTGGCGTGAGACAGGGGGAAGGAAGGTTGACACCATGTCAAAACACACTTTTTTTCATTCTTTTTTACAAGGTTTTTAAAATTTGTAAATATTCTAAAAACATGTTCACCTACTTTCAACAAAATCATGTATTTGAAATGTGTTCATTTATTTTAGAGTAAATATTAAAATATTTTGAAAAGATAGAATTTTGAGATCTACAAAAAATGAAAAGGAGAAATAAAAAAAGAGGGGGAAAGCCAAATGAAAATTTGTTATAGAAAATCAAGGTAAAACCGCTTTGTCGCTTATGCGACAAGATATCGGCATGTCGCACAACCCAAACGCTTCTATGGGCCGGCCCATGGAGCCGGGTTTTTTTTAATCCATTTCGTCCATCTTCTAGCAGCTTTCATATTTCCTTCTGGTTTTGTTTGTTTCTTTTCCTCCCGTGCACAAGAAATACACGTGGCACCTTTCTTCTTTCTTTTCCCTTTTCTTTCCATTATTTCCCCCTTTCTTCTTTCTTCTTTCTTTTTGCTGGTCTTCTCATGTACAGGTTGCACCCATTGTACGAGTTGAACTTCCTATGGTGTACAAGTTGCATCGTTTAAGGAGAACACGTTGCACCGCACGCGGGTAAAGGTTTCATCAGAAATACCAGATGCAATGGAGGGAGCACATGTTGCACCATGTCAGGGGTATAGATTACCCTAGGGAGTACAAATTGTATTATGCAGGTAGTACAACTTGCATTGCGCGTGGAGCACAAGTTAGATATGAAAGTACATGTTGTATTGCACGGAGAGGACAAGTTGCATTGTGCAGGGAGTACATGTTACGCCAAGGAGTACAAGTTGTACCGCATGGGGAGAGCATGTTATATTGCATAGGGAGTACAAGTTGCACTACGTGAGGACTACATGTGTCCTTTCTTGGGAGTACATGTATGTTATTCTGGAGACGACAAGTGACGGAGCAAAATACCGTCAGATCCCTCGGTAGGGTTCATGATGAGATCAGAAGTACCGGAATGGAACCTGCACACAGAATTTACCCAGGTTCGGGCCTCCGAAGAGTAATACCCTACATCCTGCTTCTTCTTGTCATTCATGGTGAGGGGATACCTCGTGCAGAGGATTACAATGGCATACGGTATGTCTATCGAGAGTATAGATTTGAGATTGGATGGATGAATGAGGGCCTAGACCTCCCTTTATATAGACAGGAAAGGTCTAGAGTATACATGGGGTTAGATGAGGCCAGTTCCGTCGCCACCCTCAAACTTGGAGAACACACACATCATATTCGCCTCCTTAGGACTTCCTTATGTTCTTGGGCCTGGTGGGCCCTGTTTGTGAACAATGGCCGGACTCCCTTATGTCAGGTACCCTGGGTACAGGACCCCATCAACAAGGTTGTAATAATATATTTGAAAGCATAAATTGTGTTTGGAGAAAAGTTCGTTAAAACCTGCCAACATTGGATCAAATTTCTACAAAGTTATCGCCGCAGGGGATGCAATCGTGACAACGGTTTACAGTTTGGGCACTTGGAGTAGTAGATTTTCATTCAAAAAAATGGATTAAAAAGCACATGCGCCAACCCAATGGAAAAAAAATCACCAAAACTCTTTGGTCCCGACAAATGGCTCACATACACTGTGCCACTTATTGCCACGAAGGAGTTTGGGAGTGCCATTTGCAAGTGGTGTCCCTCAACTAGTGATTTCATTTTTAAATTCGTATTTCTTAATCTTATAATTACATCTTGTTGACACATGATAGGATCATGTAGCCAAATTTTTGGAAGAAAGTTGAAAGATCAAAAAGAACATCGCTTTGGTACCCTAGCTTCGAAGTGGGCAAACCTAGCTGCTCCCCTCCCACTTTATCGATCGCCAATACATTCTAATGTGTGACGTATAAGGGACTCAACAATCACGCATGCCCTTGTATGAAAGAAAAATCATTGAAATTCTTAATTGGGCAACCCAGTTAGACACCTCATGTGTGATTTGGAGGATCTATAACGCAGGCAGCCTAGTATCGAAAATGCCACTTGATCAGGATCCCTCTATGGAAGACAAAAGCAAACATCAGGTTGGTGAGAGCCCTATTTGATGCACTTTGCGCCAAAATGTCAGGGTGACATACAGGAGGGAAGTAGTGTCGCGACTGGGTCAGGACCATACTGACCAGGCTTAAGCTACTATAGCGGCGGTTATTGGTTTTCTACTATTCACACATTTTTTGAAATTTTCTAACATTATTTTTTTTTGAATATGTACAAATTTTTGAACATTTTGAAATTTCAAAAAACAATTATAAAAATATGAACATTAGCACAGTCGCTCACTATCCCTCGTGTGTCGCTGTAGTTTGCTTGCTCTCCTCCTGTTTTCTTTGGTTTCTTTTCATATTCGTTTTCTTTTATTTTTCTATGTCTTTTTTTTTCTCATTTCTTTTCTTTCGTTTTCTTTCTTCTTTTGTTATACTTTGTTTTCTTCTCTTTAATTCACTGATTTTCTATGTTTTTTTTCTTTCATCATTTTTTGGGTTTTCTTTTCTTTCTTTCTTGATTTCTTCATATTCTTAACTTTTCGTTGCTTTCCTGTTATTTTATTTGTTGGTTTCAATTAGTTTTAGTTTCTGTTAACACATGTGTACTTTTTCTCAGTATACAATGAATATTTTTAGCACCCACGTGAAACATTTTTTAACATACTTGGACATTTTTTTTAAAAAACATGATGTATATATTATTAAATACATGTTATCAACACATTTATAAACATACAATATATTTTCTAAATACGCATTGTACATTTTTAATGGCAATGAACATTCTTGAAAACTATACGAACATGTTTTTACATTGCATAAATATTTTTAAATCTTCATAGACATTTTCTAGAAATACCTGAATATTTCTTTAAAATGTCATGTGCATTTTTGTAACGGAAATAATAAAATGAGCCTACTGGAATTTTTCTATATTGTATAAACAGTTTTTAATATGTCATGAACAATTTTGAAATGGAAATAAACATTGTTTTAGTCTACTTGAACATTTGATTGCATTGCATAAACATGTTTTAAATGTTGCGAACATTTTTTTGAGTCGCTGATTTGTTTTCTGCAATATGTCACATATATTTTTCAGTTGTATGAAACATTGTTTACATTATGTACACATTCTTTGAATGTATACACTTTCTCAAAAATGTGACAAACAAATTTTTGAAACTCATGAACATTTTTGAAAATATAACATGTATTTATTTGAAATTTTGAATTAAGGAAACAACTTCTTGCATTGTATTAACATTTTTATGCCAGGTATATTGTTTAAACATGTGGAAAAAAATTAATGTCGCCAACATTTTTCGTACAACTGATTATCATTTTGCTATAGACGTTTGCATTTTCAAATGCATGATTAACATTTTTAAAATTTTGTTTAAGTATTTTTTAAGATATATGTTTAGAATAATTCGCAATAGAAAAATAGTAAAAAATAAAGCAAAAAGGAAAAAACTGAAAAAAAAACAAAACGGTGGGTGAAGTCAGCAGGACATGGCCGCATGTTTACTAGATCGGCCCAGCAAGGAATCCCTTCAGGCGACCGTGCATTAGGAGTTGCTTTGGGCGGCACATAGCCTCACCCTTGGCAAATACAGTAATGGGTATTAATGGCCCGTCCATTGTTCGGCTCCCTTGATCCGGCCCATGCATGCATGATGCATCCTTGGATTCATTCATGCATTTTTTTTCCCTTCATGTATCCTCTCATTCCTCTGTACATCAGTACATGTATGCCTCTACATGTACCAAGTACCTAGCACTTGACTTGTAACCCTGCAGATTGCCCATACCCAGTAGCTAGCAAGTACCGAAGTTCAATACTTGCTACTCCCTCTGTTCCTAAATATAAGTCTTTTTAAAGATTTTAGTAAAAACTGCATACGGATGTATATAGACATATTTTAGATTGTAGATTCGCTTATTTTGCCTCGTACGTAGTCCGCATTAAAATCTCTAAAAAAAACTTATATTTAGAAACGAAGTGACTAGCTACTATCGGCCGCAGCGCTGAGTGGGGCGACCTCGCATTGATTTCCACTCAAATAATCCAAGACTGATTTTTCAGTGACCTGGATGCATTCGCCCATCGATGATCTATCCATCATTCGAAGCTCCAATGGAGGAGCTCCGTCCCAGCGCAGCCAATCCACTTAGAGCAAATATAATAGAGCTGAGTCAGCTGGCTATAAAAAATAAACTAGTATATTCTTGCTTAATTGAAGAAAAAAAAGAGGTAAATACACCCGAAGTCATAGAACTTGCACGCGATGATCAGTTTGGTGCATAAACTTGTAAAATACGTGTTTTTGGTCATCAAACTTGCACGAGCATTCATATACGGTCACATTTCATGTACACGGATGTATCCATGGCCTATGTAGCATTCCAGTGTGGCCAGGGCCCACTGTCATCCGCTGTAGCATGTAGATCTGCAAAGAAGCCTTTGGCTTTTTTATTTTTGTATTAAGCCCCTAAAAATAAAATGAAAAAAAAGCGATGTGGGGCTTTCAAGTTGCAACGTACCCTAGTAGTCTCACGTGGACAACCACCAGACTACTGATCATTCATGCCTATATAGCACGACTAATTTCTGTATCGTATAAACATTGACTGAAAATAAATTTTACAAGAAATGTAACACGGAAAAAATGAGCACCGTGGCTCGACCATGTGACCTTGTGGTCAAGGTTAACTAAGATTACCACCGACAACACAACACGTCCAGATGTAAGAAAACAATTTATATTCTTGTGTTTGTGACATTCAAAAAATATTTATGTGTTACAAAAAGGGTAAGCTACATTTTAAAAAGTTTCAAAAACTTGTATTTGAAAAAATGTTAATCAACACAACACGTCCAGATTAACATTTTTTCAAATACAAGTTTTGAAACTTATGTGTATTGAAACATATACTCCATATGATACACATATGTTTTGATGTTTTAAATACTCCAGTATACATCTATGTTTTGATACATATATATTTTAAATACTCCAGCACACATCTATGTTTGGAGTATTTCAAAAAATATATGCTTAATACTTTTAAACATATGATAGACATTTTTTTCAAATACAAGTTTTGACACTTTTTTCAACTATGTTTTTAACATTTTTGGATGGTACGAAACATTTTTAAGCTCCACAAACAGTTTTATACATTGTATAGGCATTTAAAAAATGCCATGACCAGCTTTTTGTAATGCATGAGCATTTTTAAAATGCAACGTATCATTTTTAATTACACAAATGTGGTTTACAATGTTTAAACATTTTTTTAAATGCCACACACCTTTTTTGTAACACATAAACATTTATTAAATATCACAAACACAAGAATATAATATTTTTTCTTACATAGAACAAGAAGGAATAACAGCACGAAAAATATTGATCCCATTTGGATATGTTGTGTTGTCGAAGCCCGATGATAATCTTAGTTAACGTTGACCACGGCGTCACATAGTCGAGCCACGGTGCTTCCTTTTTTGGGGTTACATTTCTTGTAAAATTGTTTTTTCGGCCGTGTTTATATGATATAAAAATTATCCGTGCTACCTAGACATGAATGATCATCGGTTTGGTGGTTGTTTACCCGAGCCTAGTAGGGGCACGTCCCTAGTTCGTAACCGAACCATCCCTTGTTTTTCCATTTTATTTTAGGGGCTTTATACATAAATAAAAAAATCATTTTATTTTAGGGGCTTAATAAGTTAAAAAATAGGTGCATAATACGTAAATAAAGGAAAAGCCTGTAGATCTACAATGCGTCGCGGGCTTACAGTGGGCCTTGGCCATGCTGGCAATGCCACATAGGCCACGGATACGTCAGCGTACATGGAATGTGACCGTATATGAACGTTTGTGCAAGTTTAATGACCAGAAACACGTATTCTACAAGTTTGTACGCCAAACTGACCGTCGCGTGCAAGTTCTATGACTCTTGATGTATTTACCTCAAAAAAAAGGTAAGCGGGCTCTTGGTGAAGAGCCGGCTCTAGCACGTGCTTCTAGGCACTTTGTGAGAGTGAGAGGTGGGCCATATAATAAAAAAATAGTATACTCTTCTACTCAACTATTGTATATATTGGCTATAAGATGGGCTATATATGACATGGCAATGGCTGATAGCCAACCGTTAGCTATACTAACCATGCTCTTTAAGACTGATTAGTTTTTTTTTTTGAGTCCCTAAGACTGATTAGCTGGAGCAATTATTCACGATCCACCGGAAAAGCGGGCGGCTCCTCAATCCGGCTTGTCCTCTTTAGTTTAATTTCGGCCCGACGAGCCGTCTGATGGAGAGATCAGACCTGGACGGCCCACATCAGTGAAGCACACGTGAAGAACCAGTGTATTATTCACCCGCAAAAAAAAAAAAGAACCAGTGTATTATTAAGCTTGGTACTCGTTGGTACCAGCTTGTGCACGCTGTTATTGATCGCGAAAAAAGTGTGTTCCAATGTCGTACAGCACATTTCCAGACTTCCACGAGCAGATAGACTGGTACTTAGCACAAGTTCTGAACCCTATCTGCGCATGCAGTACGTACCCAGGAAGCAATCTTATCCTCGCACACACACATGAGTGTGTGATTCGTTGAGGAGTTGAAACTAAGAGGACTGCGGCATTGCTCGTTAACTAAACTCTCCTTCGGACGACTAGCCGTTGAACTTTGAGCACGACGTCCGGAGTGTCCAAGTCACTACTTGATCCTTGGACAATGACACCGCAGGTCATGAATGGCATGCTTAGCCGTGCACCGGTGCACGCCTGGTTCTTGGATAAGAAGGCATCATTCTAGTTTGACAGGCTAGAATGACAGACAAATTAAACAATCAATCTCCTAGCTTCAAAAAGAAAAAGAAAAACCATCAATCTCGTACTAATAAGCCCTCCCTGATTAATTATTTTCGTGAGACATCTTATGGAGGAGGGTCTCACCAATAATATAAGGGAAGGACCCAATTTATATATAGACTGGGTGCGTTCGTTCCCTGTTGCTGCAGTCAGTCATGATGGATCACTAAGACTCCAGCAATTAGGTGCTGCTAACTGTACGACATGATCAGACTTTAAGCTAAATAAACCAACGAGATCAACGTCATTTTCAGATAGTTAGATACCACTAACATGTTGGTACCTGCAGGGACTGACAAATTAACTCTTGCCTTGGCAGTTCATCAACAGAATTCTCTGCGCCGTAATGGAATGGGCAGTGCGAGCTCCTTCTAATCTTAATTAAAAAATGTCAAAAATGCTTAAAATCTGACATAAGAGTTTTAAGCATGGCAAATCAAACGCTTTTTAGGCAAATTATGTGTAGCCAGCATGACAATTTCCTTCAAAGAAAAACTGAACATGTCAGGATTTGCCACCCTTCATCAAAGGGAATTGCAAAATTTGGAACTATAGCTAGTGTCTTACTCGGAACACATCGAGATGTTTCTTGCAAAATGCCATGCGAGACGACTCTTGCGTGCCCGTATTCCCTAGCGTACCAATGATCAACCGAATTGCAGCAGCAATCATTCAAAATGTCAGTATCATAAAATTAAAGCGGCGACAGTTGAAGAAATTCCAATATATATAATCCCTCTCTCTTTTCCCAAAAGTCTGAGGTTGCTCCCTTGTCACGGCTCGGACCTAACTAATGCCATGGGCGTCAGGAGAAAGGGAGGAGCTATTAGCATGCGTGGAAGTTATATTGGGCCGGAAGCTATGGCCTATAGCTTGTACGTACTCGTTGGTGTGTGTTCGCTTGCAAGACACAGCATGTGTGTTTGGTAGGATGCATGAAGGGTGCATGAGAGTAAAAGTTTCCTTCTCGACCCACTTTTATGTGTTTGGTAGAATGTATGAAGGGTGCATGAGTCCACACTAGCTCAATACAAATACACTAGGAGCATACATGAAGAGGGGTGTTGAGATGGGCATGCACGAAGAGGAAACAACTATACTAAGATGAGAATGCAACCAAACACACCCCGCATGGATCAGCATATCCATGCATGCTGCCGCCAATAACGACGGTCCTCTTGCTGCCCACCGCTAGTCCTTGCTAATTATCTAGAAACGAACCGAGCAAGATCTGCGGACCAAGCTCAAACGGAGGGTTGTGACTTTGGCGTTATTAGAGAGAGCAAGGAAGAAGCAATGTGCGAGAATTTCCAATCTGAGAGAGGGTGACGCCAACACCAAATTCTTTCATCTGAGGGTGAACGCGAGACGTAGGAAGAATCACATTCACAGGATACAACACAACAATGGTTGGGTTACAGACCATCAACAAAAGGAGAACTTGATCTATGAGCACTTTTCCAATGTTCTTGGAAAAGGGACCAGGAGGTCCATGGACTTCAATTGGGATGAGCTGGGCCTCGAGGACCAGGACCACGAGTTGGGCGAGCTTGACTCCACCATCACCGAAGCGGAAGTTAAAGTTGCGATTGATCAGATGCCATGCGGCAAGGCACTGGGGCCGGACGGCTTCACTGGCATCTTCTTCAAGCACTGTTGGCCCATCATCAAAGTGGACTTGATGAATGTCATCCACTGTTTTGACACCCTCCACACGGCCAACCTCAAGTGGCTTAACTCGGTGAACGTGGTACTTCTCCCCAAGAAGGAGGGAGCAGAAGGGATCTCTGAATATATACCTATAAGCCTTATCCACGTTGTTCCTAAGATCGTCGCTAAGGTGCTTGCCAACCGCCTCGCCCCTCACATGCACTCGCTCATCTCCAATGCGCAAAGTGCTTTCATCAAAAGGAGAAGTATTCACGACAACTTCATGTATGTGAGGGGTCTTGCTCGCAAGCTGCACAAAAGTGAAACGCCTTCACTCCTCTTCAAGCTCAACATCCGGAAGGCATTTGACTCGGTCCGACGGGAGTACATCATTGATCTTTTGCAGAGAAGAGGGTTCCCACCCAAGTTTCGCAACTGGATGACCGCCTTGCTTCATACGTCCTCCTCAAGGATATTGCTCAACGGAGTGGTCGGTCCTCCGATCTTGCATCATGCGGCCTTAGACAGGGGGACCCTATCTCACCGTTACTATTTGTCATCGCGATTAGCCCGCTGCAGAAAATCCTCAACCTTGCAACCACCCATGGTCTCTTCCATAAGATTCGAGGACGGAGGGCAATATTCCGCACTTCCCTCTACGCCGATGATGTGGCGGTTTTCATGGCCCCTATCAAGGAAGATATTGAGAACCTCTCAAAGGTGCTCACCTGCTTTGGCAACGTGTCGGGCCTATGCACCAACTTTCAGAAGAGCTCGGTTGTCCCAATTCGTTGTGAGGCTATTGATCTAGATGCGATTCTTGCTAGCCTGCCGGCCACCAAGGTTGCCTTCCCCATCAAATATTTGGGTCTACCACTTTCGGTTTGGCAGCTTCGGAAAGGGGACTTCCAATTCCTTGAAGATAAGGCGGCGGCACGACTTGTGCCATGGGATGGGCAGAACATTACGACCATGGGGCGATGTGCTCTTGTCAAGTCAGTCCTCACTTCGCAGCTGACCTACGACATCATCTGCCTCAACCCTCCTGCCAGCACACTTCATAACTATAACAAGATCCAGAGGGCTTTCCTTTGGGCGGGCACGGACAAGGCCACCGGGGCCGAGTGTAAAGTGAATTGGCGCAATGTTTGCCGCCCAACCGACCTTGGGGGCCTTGGTGTCATCGACATCACCAAGTTTGTGCGGGCGCTACGACTTAGATGACTATGGTTCGAATGGAAGGACCCAACTAAGATGTGGGTTGGCCTTGACAACCCTTGTGACAAGATGGACCGGGCTCTCTTCTACGCGTCTTCGCACATCATCATTGGCAATGGGGCCCGTGCACCTTTCTGGGATTCACCTTGGATCAATGGGGTGGCGCCCTTGGACTTGGCACCGCTCATTTTTTATATCTCCTCGAGAAAAAAGTGGAAGGTCCGAGAGGCCATGCATGGCGATGCTTGGCTTGAAAAAATTAGGTTACCCATAGACTGGACAATGGAGCACATTACACAAATTGTGACTCTTTGGGCTCGCTCTCGGTATATTCACCTTGTGGACGGAATCCAAGATGACATTATATGGAAGCATACGACAAGTGGTCACTACTCTACGACCTCGGCATATAAGGCTAAATTCCTTGGCGCCACGGGATCACCCATGGGCCAGACGATCTGGAAGGTCTGGGCGCCCCCAAAAGTCAAATTTTTTGCATGGCTTGCAACTCAAAACCGACTTTGTACGACGGATAGGCTCCAGAAGCGAGCTTGGCCAAATTGCGGTTTATGTCCTGTTTGCAAGCAGACTAATGAAACGGTGGATCACCTCTTCTTCAAGTGTCATTTCACTAGGAGACTTTGGGGCATGATCAAGGACTGGCTTGGGCTAGACTGCATGGACACTTCTCACTGAAATGACGAGCGCTCCATCAAGGATTGGTGGATCAACATGTCCGAGAAAAACGTGGCAAATCGGAAGGCAATGGCAACCCTCACCATGTTGTCTTGCTGGACTATTTGGTGTGAGCGAAATGCTAGGGTGTTCCAACAAAAAACGACGCTACCATCCATCATCTTTGGTAACATCAAGCACTACTAGAAAAACGGCTATAGCTAATATGAACATTAATGGCGCAGTGGCGCACTATATATAGGTACACCATTAAACTCCAAATATTAATGGCGCACCACATCCACGGTGCACCACTACTAACAATTTTTTTTATTTTTTTTAAAAAACTAGTAATGGCGCACCAGGGGATAGTGCGCCATTACTAGTTTTAACTAGTAATGGCGCATCACACCCTCGGTGCGTCACTACTAACACATTTTTTTATTTTTTTTTCAAAGTTAGTAATGGCGCATCGTGGGTGTGGTGACTAGTAATGGCGCACCACACCCATGGTGCGCCATAACTAACTTTGACCAAAAATTCCACCAAATGCACCCCCCAGTGGACCGCCTTTTCAGTTTTAAAAAAATAAAAGAAAATGATGAAAATGTCAAAAAAAAGAAAAAAAGTTTCCATGTGATATGTGGTCTAGTTGTTGGGAAAATTTACAGATATGAATTTCGAATTTATTTACAAAATCTCTCTGTAATTTAGTAAAATGGGCATAACTTTTGCATATAAACTCAGATTAAAAAGTTTTTTATATGAAAAATCATCTAGTCGAAAAGTTACATCCGAATTCAACCGGGGGAACCCCGTTGAAGATTTTCAAAATCCTAAAAAACCTAACAAAAAAAGTTACGAGGCTTTCAAGATCTGGAGAGGCAAAAAAATTTAAAAAAAAATCAAACTCAGTAATGGCGCACCTGCCCATGGTGTGCCATTACTATCTTCCCGCCTTCAAAATTCAAACTATCTTAAAAAAATAAAAAATAAAGTTAGTAATGGCGCACCTGCCTAAGGTGCGCCATTACTATCTTCCTGTTGGGGAACGTTGCAGAAAATAAAAAATTTCCTACGGTTTCACCAAGATCCATCTATGAGTTCATCTAAGCAACGAGTGATAGGAGAGAGATGCATCTACATACCACTTTGTAGATCGCGTGCGGAAGCGTTCAAGAGAACGGGGTTGAGGTAGTCGTTCTCGTCGTGATCCTATCACCGGAGATCCTAGCGCCGAACGGACGGCACCTCCGCGTTCAACACACGTACGGTCAGCGTGACGTCTCCTCCGTCTTGATCCAGCAAGGGGGAAGGAGAGGTTGATGAAGATCCAGCAGCACAACAGCGTGGTGGTGGATGCAGCAAAACTCCGGCAGGGCTTCGCCAAGCTATTGCGGGAGGAGGAAGAGGTGTAGCAGGGGGAGGGAGGCGCCAAGACACAGGGTGCGGCTGCCCTCCCTCCCCCCTCCTTTATATAGGTCCCCAGGGGGGGCGCCGGCCCTGGGAGATCTAATCTCCCAAGGGGGGCGGCGGCCAAGGGGGTGGAGTGCCCCCCAAGGCAAGTGGGGCGCGCCCCCCACCTAGGGCTTCCAACCCTAGGCGCAGGGAGGGGCCAAGGGGGGCACACCAGCCCACTAGGGGCTGATTCCCCTCCCACTTCAGCCCACGGGGCCCTCCCGGATAGGTGGCCCCACCCGATGGACCCGCGGGACCCTTCCGGTGGTCCCGGTACAATACGAGTGACCCCGAAACTTTCCCGATGGCCGAAACAACACTTCCTATATATAATGTTTTACCTCCGGACCATTACGGAACTCCTCGTGATGTCCGGGATCTCATCCGGGACTCCAAACAACATTCGGTTTGCTGCATACTCATATTCATACAACCCTAGCGTCACCGAACCTTAAGTGTGTAGACCCTACGGGTTTGGGAGACATGCAGACATGACCGAGACGGCTCTCCGGTCAATAACCAACAACGGGATCTGGACATCCATGTTGGCTCCCACATACTCCTCGATAATATCATCGGATGAACCATGATGTCGAGGATTCAAGCAACCCCGTATACTATTCCCTTTGTCAGACGGTATGTTACTTGCCTGAGATTCGATCGTTGGTATCCCAATACCTCGTTCAATCTCATTACCGGCAAGTCACTTTACTCGTACCGCAATGCATGATCCCGTGACCAGACACTTGGTCACTTTGAGCTCATTATGATGATGCACTACCGAGTGGGCCCAGTGATACCTCTCCGTAATACGGAGTGACAAATCCCAGTCTCGATCCGTGTCAACCCAACAGACACTTTCGGAGATACCTGTAGTGCACCTTTATAGTCACCCAGTTACGTTGTGACGTTTGGTACACCCAAATCACTCCTACGGTATCCGGGAGTTACACGATCTCATGGTCTAAGGAAGAGATACTTGACATTGGAAAAGCTCTAGCAAAACGAACTACACGATCTTGTGCTATGCTTAGGATTGGGTCTTGTCCATCACATCATTCTCCTGATGATGTGATCCCGTTATCAGCGACATCCAATGTCCATAGTCAGAAAACCATGACTATCTGTTGATCAACGAGCTAGTCAACTAGAGGCTCACTAGGGACATGTTGTGGTCTAAGTATTCACACGTGTATTACGATTTCTGGATAATACAATTATAGCAAGAATAAAAGACAACTATCATGAACAAAGAAATATAATAATAATCCTTTTATTATTGCCTCTAGGGCATATTTCCAACAGTCTCCCACTTGCACTAGAGTCAATAATCTAGTTACATTGTGATGAATCGAACACCCATAGAGTTCTGGTGTTGGTCATGTTTTGCTCGCGGAAGAGGTTTAGTCAACGGATCTGCGACATTCAGATTCGTATGTACTTTGCAAATATCTATGTCTCCATCTTGAACATTTTCACGGATGGAGTTGAAACAACGCTTGATGTGCCTGGTCTTCTTGTGAAACCTGGGCTCCTTGGCAAGGGCAATAGCTCCAGTGTTGTCACAGAAGAGAGTGATTGGCCCCGACGCATTGGGTATGACTCCTAGGTCGGTGATGAACTCCTTCATCCATATTGCTTCATGTGTTGCCTCCGAGGCTGCCATATACTCCGCTTCACATGTAGATCCTGCCACGACGCTCTGCTTGCAACTACACCAGCTTACTGCTCCACGATTCAACATATACACGTATCCGGTTTGTGACTTAGAGTCATCCAGATCTGTGTCGAAGCTAGCGTCGACGTAACCCTTTACGACGAGCTCTTCGTCACCTCCATAAACGAGAAATATGTCCTTTGTCCTTTTCAGGTACTTAAAGATATTCTTGACCGCTTTCCAGTGTTCCTTGCCGGGATTACTTTGGTACCTTCCTACCAAACTTACGGCAAGGTTTACATCTGGTCTGGTACACAGCATGGCATACATAATAGATCCTATGGCTGAGGCATGGGGGATGACACTCATCTCTTCTTTATCTTTTGCCGTGGTCGGGCATTGAGCCGAGCTCAATCTCACACCTTGCAATACAGGCAAGAACCCTTTCTTGGACTGATCCATTTTGAACTTCTTCAAAATCTTATCAAGGTATGTGCTTTGTGAAAGACCTATGAGGCGTCTCGATCTATCCCTATAGATCTTGATGCCTAATATGTAAGCAGCTTCTCCAAGGTCCTTCATTGAAAAACACTTATTCAAGTAGGCCTTAATGCTGTCCAAGAATTCTATATCATTTCCCATCAAAAGTATGTCATCTACATATAATATGAGAAATGCTACAGAGCTCCCACTCACTTTCTTGTAAACGCAGGCTTCTCCATAAGTCTGCATAAACCCAAACGCTTTGATCATCTCATCAAAGCGAATGTTCCAACTCCGAGATGCTTGCACCAGCCATAAATGGATCGCTGGAGCTTGCATACTTTGTTATCATTCTTAGGATCGACAAAACCTTCCGGCTGCATCATATACAACTCTTCCTTAAGATAACCGTTAAGGAATGCCGTTTTGACGTCCATCTGCCATATCTCATAATCATAGTATGTGGCAATTGCTAACATGACTCGGACGGACTTAAGCTTCGCTACGAGAGAGAAAGTCTCATCGTAGTCAACCCCTTGAACTTGCCGATAACCCTTAGCAACAAGTCGAGCTTTATAGATGGTGACATTACCATCCGCGTCCGTCTTCTTCTTAAAGATCCATTTGTTTTCTATCGCTCGCCGATCATCGGGCAAGTCAGTCAAAGTCCATACTTTGTTTCCATACATGGATTCTATCTCGGATTGCATGGCTTCTAGCCATTTGTTGGAATCTGGGCCCGCCATCGCTTCTTCATAGTTCGAAGGTTCACCGTTGTCTAACAACATGATTTCCAGGACAGGGTTGCCATACCACTCTGGTGTGGAACGTGTCCTCGTGGACCTACGAAGTTCAGTAGCAACTTGATCCGAAGTACCTTGATCATCATCTTTAATTTCCTCTCCAGTCGGTGTAGGCACCACATGAACATTTTCCTGAGCTGCACTACTTTCCGGTTCAAGAGGTAGTACTTCATCGAGTTCTACTTTCCTCCCACTTACTCCTTTCGAGAGAAACTCTTTTTCCAGAAAGGATCCGTTCTTGGCAACAAAGATCTTGCCTTCGGATCTAAGGTAGAAGGTATACCCAATGGTTTCCTTGGGGTATCCTATGAAGACGCATTTTTCCGACTTGGGTTCGAGCATTTCAGGTTGGAGTTTCTTGACATAAGCATCGCATCCCCAAACTTTTAGAAATGACAGCTTAGGTTTCTTCCCAAACCATAATTCATACGGTGTCGTCTCAACGGATTTAGACGGTGCCCTATTTAAAGTGAATGTAGCTTTCTCTAGAGCGTATTCCCAAAATGATACCGGTAAATCGGTAAGAGACATCATAGATCGCACCATATCCAATAGAGTGCGATTACGACGTTCGGACACACCGTTACGCTGAGGTGTTCTAGGCGGCGTGAGTTGTGAAACGATTCCACATTTCCTTAAGTGCGTACCAAATTCGTGACTTAAATATTCTCCTCCATGATCTGATCGTAAGAATTTTATCTTTCGGTCACGTTGATTCTCTACTTCATTCTGAAATTCCTTGAACTTTTCAAAGGTCTCAGACTTGTGTTTCATCAAGTAGACATACCCATATCTACTTAAGTCATCAGTGAGAGTGAGAACATAACGATATCCTTCGCGAGCCTCAACGCTCATTGGACCACACACATCAGTATGTATGATTTCCAATAAGTTGGTTGCTCGCTCCATTGTTCCGGAGAACGGAGTCTTGGTCATTTTGCCCATGAGGCATGGTTCGCATGTGTCAAATGATTCATAATCGAGAGACTCTAAAAGTCCATCAGCATGGAGCTTCTTCATGCGCTTGACACCAATGTGACCAAGGCGGCAGTGCCACAAGTATGTGGGACTATCGTTATCAACTTTACATCTTTTGGTATTCACGCTATGAATATGTGTAACATTACGTTCGAGATTCATTAAGAATAAACCATTGACCATCGGGGTATGACCATAAAACATATCTCTCATATAAATAGAACAACCATTATTCTCGGATTTAAAGGAGTAGCCATCTCGTATTAAACGAGATCCAGATACAATGTTCATGCTCAAACTTGGCACTAAATAACAATTATTGAGGTTCATAACTAATCCCGTGGGTAAATGTAGAGGTAGCGTGCCGACGGCGATCACATCGACCTTGGAACCATTCCCCATGCGCATCGTCACCTCGTCCTTCGCCAGTCTCCGCTTATTCCGCAGCTCCTGCTGTGAGTTACAAATGTGAGCAACGGCACCGGTATCAAATACCCAGGAGTTACTACGAGTACTGGTATGGTACACATCAATTACATGTATATCACATATACCTTTAGTGTTGTCGGCCTTCTTGTCCGCTAAGTATTTGGGGCAGTTCCGCTTCCAGTGACCCTTCCCTTTGCAATAAAAGCACTCAGTCTCAGGCTTGGGTCCATTTTTTGACTTCTTCCTGGTAACTGCCTTACCGGGCGCGGCAACATCTTTGCCGTCCTTCTTGAAGTTCTTCTTACCCTTGCCCTTCTTGAACTTAGTGGTCTTATTGACCATCAACACTTGATGTTCTTTCTTGATTTCAACCTCTGCCGACTTCAGCATTGAAAATACTTTAGGAATGGTTTTTACCATCCCCTGCATATTGTAGTTCATCACAAAGCTCTTGTAGCTTGGTGGGAGCGACTGAAGGATTTTGTCAATGATCGCCTTGTCCGGGAGGTTGATCTCCAGCTGGGACAGGCGGTTGTGCAACCCAGACATTTTGAGTATGTGCTCACTGACAGAACTGTTTTCCTTCATCTTACAACTATAGAACTTGTCGGAGACTTCATATCTCTCGACCCGGGCATGAGCTTGAAAACTCATTTTCAGCTCCTCGAACATCTCATATGCTCCGTGTTGCTCAAAACACTTTTGGAGCCCCGGTTCTAAGCTGTAAAGCATGCCGCACTGAACGAGGGAGTAATCATCAGCACGTGACTGCCAAGCGTTCATAATGTCTTGGTTCTCTGGGATGGGTGCTTCACCTAGCGGTCCTTCTAGGACATATGCTTTCTTGGCTGCTATGAGGATAATCCTCAGGTTCCGGACCCAGTCCGAATAGTTGCTGCCATCATATTTCAGCTTGGTTTTCTCTAGGAACGCGTTGAAGTTCATTGACATGAGCGTTGGCCATTTAATCTACAAGACATATTTTGCAAAGATTTTAGACTAAGTTCATGATAATTAAGTTCATCTAATCAAATTATTTAATGAACTCCCACTCAGATTTGACATCCCTCTAGTCATCTAAGTGTTACACGATCCGAGTCGACTAGGCCGTGTCCGATCATCACGTGAGATGGACTAGTCATCATCGGTGAACATCTCCATGTTGATCGTATCTTCCATACGACTCATGTTCGACCTTTCGGTCTCTTGTGTTTCGAGGCCATGTCTGTACATGCTAGGCTCGTCAAGTCAACCCTAAGTGTTTATGCATGTGTAAAACTGTCTTACACCCGTTGTATGTGGACGTAAGGATCTATCACACCCGATCATCACGTGGTGCTTCGAAACGACGAACTTTAGCAATGGTGCACAGTTAGGGGGAACACTTTCTTGAAATTATTATAAGGGATCATCTTATTTACTACCGCCGTTCTAAGTAAACAAGATGCATAAAACATAATAAACATCACATGCAATTATATAAAGTAGTGACATGATATGGCCAATATCATATAGCTCCTTCGATCTCCATCTTCGGGGCTCCATGATCATCTTCGTCACCGGCATGACACCATGATCTCCATCATCATGATCTCCATCATCATGCCTCCATGAAGTTACTCGCCAACTATTACTTCTACTACTATAGCTAACGGTTTAGCAATAAAGTAAAGTAATTACATGGCGTTAAATCATTGACACGCAGGTCATACAATAATTAAGACAACTTCTATGGCTCCTGCCGGTTGTCATACTCATCGACATGCAAGTCGTGATTCCTATTACATGAACATGATCTCATACATCACAATATATCATTCATCACAACTTCTGGCCATATCACATCACATGACAATTGCTGCAAAAACAAGTTAGACGTCCTCTAATTGTTGTTGCATCTTTTACGTGGCTGCAATTGGGTTCTAGCAAGAACGTTTTCTTACCTACGAATAACCACAATGTGATTTTGTCAACTTCTATTTACCCTTCATAAGGACCCTTTTCATCGAATCCGCTCCAACTAAAGTAGGAGAGATAGACACCCGCTAGCCACCTTATGCAACTAGTGCATGTCAGTCGGTGGAACCTGTCTCACGTAAGCATACGTGTAAGGTCGGTCCGGGCCGCTTCATCCCACAATACCGCTGAAGCAAGAAAAGACTAGTAGTGGCAAGCAAGTTGACAAGATCTACACCCACAACAGATTTGTGTTCTACTCGTGCAATAGAGAACTACACATAAACCTGGCTCATGATGCCACTGTTGGGGAACGTTGCAGAAAATAAAAAATTTCCTACGGCTTCACCAAGATCCATCTATGAGTTCATCTAAGCAACGAGTGATAGGAGAGAGATGCATCTACATACCACTTTGTATATCGCGTGCGGAAGCGTTCAAGAGAACGAGGTTGAGGTAGTCGTTCTCGTCGTGATCCTATCACCGGAGATCCTAGCGCCGAACGGACGGCACCTCCGCGTTCAACACACGTACGGTCAGCGTGACGTCTCCTCCGTCTTGATCCAGCAAGGGGTAAGGAGAGGTTGATGAAGATCCAGCAGCACAACGGTGTGGTGGTGGATGCAGCAGAACTCCGGCAGGGCTTCGCCAAGCTATTGCGGGAGGAGGAAGAGGTGTAGCAGGGGGAGGGAGGCGCCAAGACACAGGGTGCGGTTGCCCTCCCTCCCCCCCTCCTTTATATAGGTCCCCAGGGGGGGCGCCGGCCCTGGGAGATCTAATCTCCCAAGGGGGGCGGCGGCCAAGGGGGTGGAGTGCCCCCCAAGGCAAGTGGGGCGCGACCCCCACCTAGGGTTTCCAACCCTAGGCGCAGGGGGGCCCAAGGGGGGGCGCACCAGCCCACTAGGGGCTGGTTCCCCTCCCACTTCAGCCAACGGGGCCCTCCGGGATAGGTGGCCCCACCCGGTGGACCCCCGAGACCCTTCCGGTGGTCCCGGTACAATACCGGGTGACCCCGAAACTTTCCCGATGGCCGAAACAGCACTTCCTATATATAATTCTTTACCTCCGAACCATTCCGGAAGTCCTCGTGACGTCCGGGATCTCATCCGGGACTCCGAACAACATTCGGTTTGCTGCATACTCATATTCATACAACCGTAGCGTCACCGAACCTTAAGTGTGTAGACCCTACGGGTTCGGGAGACATGCACACATGACCGAGACGGCTCTCCGGTCAATAAACAACAGCGGGATCTGGATACCCATGTTGGCTCCCACATACTTCTCGATGATCTCATTGGATGAACCACAATGTCGAGGATTCAAGCAACCCCGTATACTATTCCCTTTGTCAGACGGTATGTTACTTGCCCGAGATTCGATCGTCGGTATCCCAATACCTCGTTCAATCTCGTTACCGGCAAGTCACTTTACTCGTACCGCAATGCATGATCCCGTGACCAGACACTTGGTCACTTTGAGCTCATTATGATGATGCACTACCGAGTGGGCCCAGTGATACCTCTCCGTAATACGGAGTGACGAATCCCAGTCTCGATCCGTGTCAACCCAACAGACACTTTCGGAGATACCTGTAGTGCACCTTTATAGTCACCCAGTTACGTTGTGACGTTTGGTACACCCAAAGCACTCTTATGGTATTCGGGAGTTACACGATCTCATGGTCTAAGAAAGAGATACTTGACATTGGAAAAGCTCTAGCAAAATGAACTACACGATCTTGTGCTATGCTTAGGATTGGGTCTTGTCCATCACATCATTCTCCTAATGATGTGATCCCGTTATCAACGACATCCAATGTCCATAGTCAGGAAACCATGACTATCTGTTGATCAACGAGCTAGTCAACTAGAGGCTCACTAGGGACATGTTGTGGTCTAAGTATTCACACGTGTATTACGATTTCCGGATAATACAATTATAGCATGAATAAAAGACAACTATCATGAACAAAGAAATATAATAATAATCCTTTTATTATTGCCTATAGGGCATATTTCCAACACTTCCCGCCTTCAAAATTCAAAATAAATAAAAAAAGTTAGTAATGGCGCACCTGCCCACGGTGCGCCATTACTATGCCGTATATATGGTTGGGCGGGGTCCTCTCCTCCTAACCTCTTGATTTTTCTCCTCCACTCCATCTCCTCCTCTCCTCCACTACATCTCCCCTCCTCTCCTCCACCATACTCCCCTCCTCCTCTCCGGCCACCTCCTCCCCCTCCTCCTCCTCCTCTCCGGCGACCTTCTCCTCCCTCCTCTCCTCCCCTCCCCTCACGGTTTCTCCTCTCTCCTCTCCGGTGAGCCCCTCCTCCCTCCTCTCCTCCCCTCCCCTCACGGTTTCTCCTCCCTCCTCTCCCGTGAACTCCTCTCCGGTGACCTCCTCCTCCTCTCCGGCAATGTAGGCCAGCTCCTCTCCAATGACCTCCTCCTCCTCTCCGACGATGTAGGCGAGTTCCTCTCCGGTGACCTCCTCCTCCTCCCTCCTCTCCTCCTCGCGGTCTCTCATCGGCCCTCCTCTCCGGCAAAAGAATGTACAAGATCCAAAAATGAGAACAAAATTTGAAAAAATATCGTGCAAAGAAAGAGCAAAAAAAGGGCAAAAAAATCACGATCCAGATCCAAATTCAAAATTCAAAAATAGCAATGGCACACGATGGGGGTTAGACGGTGCACCACTACTATTTTCCCGCCTTCAAAATTCAGAAAAAAATCACAAAAAAAAGTTACCAGTGGTGCACCTGTAGCAATAGTAATGGCGCACTACAAGGTGCGCCACTGTTACCTGCAATACTAATGGCGCACCAGAGGTGCGCCATTAGTATTTGTTACTAGTGGCGTGGTAATAGTGGCGCACCTATAGTGCGCCATTAATAGCCAAAATAGGTGCACAACTAACAGCCTTTTCTCTAGTAGTGAAGAATGAGGCTAGGCTTTGGATCGCCGCCGGCGCGAAACACTTAGGAAACATCATGCCGCGAGAGTAGAATCTATGAATCTTATCTTACTTTTCTGTTGTAAAAGCAACTCTAAACTTCTTTTTAATTAATGGCTGAGGCAAATCTTTTGCCTCCGTTTCGAAAGAAAAAAACCCGGAGCACCTGTTCATATGCGAATCGTCCAAGGAGAAGAAGAAATA
>NC_041393.1:9010586-9013717 GCF_002162155.2 Triticum dicoccoides
ATCGGTCCCCTGGCCCCAACATAGCTCCACCACTACTCGATTTGTTCTGAAGCTCAAGTTGATGGCTGGAATTATTTTTCTGGTGCCGCATGGAATTAAATTGTTTTGTTTGGTAGGCAGGAGGACCGCCTGGTTAAGTTAAGCTAATGGCGAGGCTGCTAATTATGTTAATTAAACTAACGTGTGACCGCGAAAGGAGCAAGGAATCGAAGGTGGCGTCGCCTAGCTTGATGTTGGTCTGCAGCTGGTCTCTTCTCATCATGGCCATATAATCTTTATTTAATTTGCAAAGAGCCCTAGGGTTTATAACGTTCCCTAGAGCCAAAAACAAAATGCTAAGGATTGTTAGTTTCCCTAGGGTCCGTTACAAAACGCTAGCCAACCTGAAATTCCCCTAGGGTGCATTTACAAAACTCTAGGTAAACTGAAAGTTCCCTAGTGTGGTGCTTCAACCCTAGGGATTTTCTTGTACCACCTGGCCTACATGGCATCGTTCCCTACGGTCTTAGCTAATACTCTAGGGGAACCTTGGCTTGCGCGGGGTGAGAAAGGTTCTGCTTTCCTCTCGTTCCCGCCATACGACTTCAATTTTCCTTTCACAATTTTGTTTTGGCGCTCTTTCCCCTCTCGTAACCCACTGACAATCTGGCCCAGCTATCCTCCATCCATCGTTATCTTCTTCCTCGTGAGTTCCTCCGCAGAACACATCTTGTCTCTTCACTATTGTTCTTCTTGCTGGAGCTCTCGAGTCTCGACTGGCCCGTCACTGCTGCTCAAACCCCCTCCTTCTCCCGTCCCACCAACGCGCTCTTGTACGCCCATCCAAGCCACACAGGACCCTAGATCTTCTCCACCATCATGTTCTCTCCCTTGCTGGTTCATGGTTGTGTGGTCAGATCTGAACGGGGCAGCTAGCTGCAGGGCCGTGTCGACCTCACGCCGCCTCATCCTCTGTGTGCTACCCACAGGCCGCAAGCCATCTCCTCCTTCCACGACTACCACATCCGGAACAACCATCATTTGCATCTGCTCCACTGCAGTTCATTGGTATGGTAAGACATCTACTTGTCCTCATCTACATGGCTGATTCACATTGCAACTTGACGATCTCTTACAGTTATGTGTATATAGGTCTCCTCTCCTTGTTATTTGATACCTTTTTCACATCGCCTATGATCTATGGATTTTGGTGCTGCTAGATCTGAGGGGGAATAGCCTGTTGCTTTGCTGCAACACCTCCCACCTTAATGATGTTCGTGGAAATGCCACATAGGTGAGAACAACCAGCGTGTGCAAGTAATTGATTATGGATTTTTGGTATGTGCTCTTTATATTGTGCTATGGTGCCCCGTACTATCCTTACCTTGTTTGGGGAAATGCCAACTAAAAGTCGAGAGACAAGTATCTTAACATCTTACATGTGCAAATTATTGTATTGGTCTCGATGGTACTTACAAGCTAAGACTTTTCATACTTATGCTGTACTAATTAGTCTTGTGTATGTGTGCTATATCAGTGAACATTTTGCATTCAATTTCTGTAAATTGCTACCAGCCGGTCAATTTTCCAAGCAACCACCTTTATTGTTAGGTTTTTTTAGCATATACATTTGGACACAAGTTTTGGCATCAATCTAATTAATTTTGTTGTTCATCTAAAACCATGCAGGTTCAGATTGATGGTGAAGAGAGAGGATAACGTCTTTTCGTAAATGTTTGATGAAGCTTAAAGGCTGTAGTTTAGTTTAGATTAGATTTCACTTCAATGGCAGGAGTAGTGTCAAGTTAGAAAATTATGTCCATTGCTCTTTGAGAATGTAATATGTTTTCACACGATTGTGTATATGTATAGAATGATTATGTTGTGCCCAATATAAATTTAAAAATTTCATCTTTCATTTGGTTTTGTCCTGTCACATTTTTACTTGTACTATTTACATTAAAAAGTGAGAAAAATAACAACATGGTTACATGAAAGCTATGGAATTCCATATTAAAAAAAAACATATGCAATGATTATCCCTAGGGCCGGCTGACCCAAAGGAAAGTTACTTCACACGTCATCAACCTTTCCACATGTACAATGGTTCCCTAGGGCATGAAACCCAAAGGAAACAAAGTGCTCCCTAGGGTATAATCAGCGAACCCAAGGGAAACTAAGATTTCACCACCAATCTAGCCCTAGGGCTTTTTCCCTAGAGTATACACTAGGGAAACCTTGTTCCCTAGAGTTCTTGCCTTCTTCCTTAGGGTATTTGGCCATAGGCCTCCCTCCTCTCCAGTGATCTCCTCCTCCCTCCTCTCCTCCCCTCCCCTCACGGTTTCTCCTCTCTCCTCTCCGGTGAACTCCTCTCCGGCGATCTCCTCCTCCTATCCGGCGATGTAGGCGAGCTCCTCTCCAATGACCTCCTCCTCCTCTCCGATGATGTAGGCGAGCTCCTCTCCGGTGACCTCCTCCTCCTCCCTCCTCTCCTCCTCACGGTCTCTCCTCGGACCTCCTCTCCGGCGAACTCCTCTCCGGCAAAAGAACGTACAAGATACAAAAACGAGAACAAAATTTGAAAAAATATCGTGCAAAAAAACGAGCAAAAAAAGAGCAAAAAAAGGGCAAAAAAATCGCGATCCAGATTCAAATTCAAAAATAGCAATGGCGCACGGTGGGGTTAGACGATGCGCCGTTACTATTTTCCCGCCTTCAAAGTTCAGAAAAAAAATCACAAAAAAGAAAGTTACCAGTGGCGCACCTGTAGCAATAGTAATGACGCACTACAAGGTGCGCCACTGTTACCTGCAATACTAATGGCGCACAGTATTTGTTACTAGTGGCGTGGTAATAGTGACGCACTTATAGTGCGTCATTAATAGCCAAAATAGATGCGCAACTAACAACCTTTTTTCTAGTAGTGAAGAATGAGGCTAGGCTTTGGATCGCCGCCGGCGCGAAACACTTGGGAAACATCATGCCGCAAGAGTAGAATCTATGTATCTTATCTTGCTTTTCCGTTGTAAAAGCAACTCTAAACTTCTTCTTAATTATTGAATGAGAAAAAAAATTTGCCTCCGTTTTGAAAGAAAAAAAACGGAGCACCTGTTCATATGCGAATAGTCCAAGGAGAAGAAGAAATATACGTT
>NC_041393.1:9013895-9030454 GCF_002162155.2 Triticum dicoccoides
GCATCGGTCCCCTGGCCCCAACATAGCTCCGTCACTACTCCCTTTGTTCTGAAGCTCAAGTTGATGGCTGGAATTATTTTTCTGGTGCCGCATGGAATTAAATGGTTTTGTTTGGTAGGCAGGAGGACCGCTTGGTTAGGTTAAGCTAATGGCGAAGCTGCTAATCGTGTTAATTAAACAGATAAGTAATCTTGGTGCTCATGATCATATGCATGCCTTTTTTCAGGAACGTGTGTGATCGCGAGAGGAGCAATGAATCGAAGGTGGCGTCGCCTAGCTTGATGTTGGTCTGCAGCTGGTCTCTTCTCATCATGGCCATATAATCTTTATTTAATTTGGCTTGATGTTTGATCACCTTGGCTACTGATGTGATGATGCGATGCACGGCACACGGCAGCTCTCACTCTATCGGCAGATGAACCTTGGGTACTGACGCATTAGTCAAAGCACGGTCACAACGAGCTAGCACATCACATGCATGCATGCATGCATCCAGGTCAAACACTCCAACGACCTGACCAAACCGTTGTCGACCCTCTTCTGTTGCGTTTAAAACGTTGTTTTCTTGCTGTTTTGGATAACAAAGCACAACGCCCTTAAGCAAGCCCAGAGCCCTCAACCCAACTCAAGTAGTCACTAGGTTTGTTTAATTATCTACTAAGTATACTATACATTTCAACAATAATAATTAACCTAGCTATGGAAACATCAGTGGGTTGCGTTCGTTGACCACCCTCTCAAAACATTTTTCTCCCTTGGATCCACCCCGTTGGGACAGGTCTGCCCCATCCATATCCATCCAGAGTGCCAAGTTAGCTCAAGAATATGACACGCCATCCACCCGGCAAACACCAGCCGTTGCATCCGCATGTTCTGGCTCCACCTCCTCGGTTCCTCCATGTCCTCCGGTAATGGAGTGGTTGCCGGCTACATTCACGTCTACCCTCCCCCCATTAGGTTAAGCATGGTTGCCACTTGCCAATATATATACGGTGATATTCGTTGAATTGTAAACACGACGTCCAGGGTCAGGGTGTCCTGCAGGGCATGAATGGCATGCGTAGCCACGCACGCCTGGTTCTTGGATAACAAGGCATCATTTTAGTTTGTAGAGACGGAGCTTTCCATGCATGACAGATAACTTAAACAATCAATCTCAATCGTACTAATATGGCTTGACTGATTATTTTCGTGAGACATCTTGTGGAAGTTCTCATCACCAATAATGTCGGCGTCGGCGGGATCTCTTCTCCCATGGCTCGCTGGATCTGGCGCGGGCGGATCGCGGCAGTGGTTGGCGGCGCGCTAGAGGCGGGGCGCGCCGCCGCGGGCTTGGGGGCGACGGCAGTTTGCCCTGGTGTGCGTGGGAGTCCGCTCGGGGCTCGCGGTGGTGGCCGTCGGCAAGCGGTGGCGGGCGCTGGGCTCTCGGTAGCGCTTCGTCGTGTGCAGGCGACGATGGTTCCTGTGCGCGGTCGGCGGCTCCGTCTCTGACCCGGACGGCGGGGGGATGGCGGCGGCCCGGCGTGGCCGGCGATCTGGATGTGGTGGTGCCGGCGGCCCGCTGATCTGCCGGTGCTCCAGGGTTCTGCCTGGTGGTGCTGGTGGTGACGGTGGCCCGTGCACGAGAGTTGGATCCCTTCGAACTGATCTGGGTGAAAACTTGCCTTCGGCTTCTGATAAGGCCAGTGGCGGCGGTGCTATCTGCGTCGTTTCCTTCTTGAAGGCATCGCTGTGGAGAAGTTCAAGGCCACTCTCTGCTATCTCTGGGGGAAACCCTAGATCGAATGAGGGCGGCGCTCTGGTGTCGTTCCTCCCTTGGGGGCATCATTCTTGGAGGTACACACGTGATCGAGGGACCAGAGGATGGATTCTTTGGTGGAGCGGTGCTTCATCCTACACACTGATGGCGACGGATCTTGACGGCGTGGCGCAGTGCAGATTCGGAGTTCGCTGTGCGAGGATGGACTCGCGCAGGAGGACGACGCTGTCGGGCGTCGTGGTGGCGTCGATGGCAGAGAGACCTGACACGGTACATGCAACAGTACAACTCTGAAGATGGATTGGTGGCAGGTGGATGCGGCGGCCTCATACCCGGCAGGCGTCCTGGTTGAGGAGTGCGCCGGACTGGTAGGTGCCCCGTACCCGGTAGGCATCCTGGTTGGGACCTCAGGTCTTAGATGTTTAGGTTTGGCTGCGATGTCTGTTTGATATTAGGCCCATACAATCTGCGGCCCTTCATCATTTGGATAGGTGTAGCAACAGCTGTTGCTTAGATGGTGGCTTTAGTCTTGCTATGTATGGCTTTGTAAGACCTTGTGAGAATAATTAATAAAGTTTGCGTATGCATAGCCCAGATGCAAAGGCCGGGGGTCATCTTCCTTTTATATATAAAAAATGAAACCAACGAGGTTGGCGTCATTTTTTTTTCCGAAGGTAAAGGGAGTTTATTGCATGGGTATGGAGGTCACAAGTCCTCGATACAAAGTGGAACCAAGCCTAGCCAAACAGTAGTGGCACACTCAGTGCGGCTATATTACTTAACCAATTCATCAACAACTCTATTTTAAAGCTCTAACGTAGCCGTATACACTTTTATTTTGAAGATGCATGCACTATTTTCTTAAGAAAAAAGAGAGAGTATAATGTTAGCGACGACACGACGGATACACCACCAAAAGACGGTGTACGCCTGTACTCGCAAGCGTTCCAAATTCCAAACATAATTGTGACTGAATTGCTGCAACAACAGCAACCTTTCAAAATGTCAGTGTCATACGTACCATGCTGACAGTTTAATATGTTCTCCCTTTTTCCTAAAAGTTTCATGTTGCTTCTCTGTCACGGCTCTGACTAATGCCACGGGCGTTAGGAAAGAGAGAAGAGTTGGTATCATGGAAGTTATACTCCTCGGTGTGTTTTCGCTTGCAAGACCCAATATCAGCGTATGCATGCATGATGCAACGAATTTTTTTGGAACGAAGGCTCAAGAAAAGCCCGGCTTTAAATTAACAAAGCCATCAACCGGCCATGAGTACAAGATAGCAACTTACAACAAGAAAGAGGAAAGCGGAAAAAAAGATACAATGTGCTCCGCAGAACAACTCGAAGGCAAAGATCACACACCACTCTTGCCATCCAACGATGCAAAGCCAAAAACTAGCTAACCTACGGAGGCGCCAGGAGGAGGGCACCACCATTCATGATTTGTGTCGCTGGCTGCCACCAAAGGATCAAACAGGGCAAACATGATCTGACTCCGCCGCCGCAAAGGGCCCCTACCCTACCATCCGGGATCGACGGGTGCCGCACCGGCGGCCGACAGAGTGATTCACCCTAGAATCCAAATCAGAGTGCCCCGACTGCCAAAGGAGAGGCACAAGGGACAAACCCACATGAAACGGAGAACGGTCCACCAAAACACCATCGTCGGCAGCAGCAAGGCAAAACACCGAACGAGAGTTATCGGATGCAGACGCTGAAACCACGGAGAAGGCGAAAAGGATGTGACACCATGCCCCTGGTCAAGGATAGGAATCGCCACGCCGAAGGCCTACCGCCGGCATGGAGGCAGGGACCCCAATCCCCATGAACTAGCTGCTGGAACCCTCCACACCTGGAGCAGAGAAGGATGTCGTTGATGATATCAGGCCACCACTTGCCTCCCTCGAACCACACCCAACTCCACCACCACTCGATCCATCCCCGGATGATACCCTCAGGAAGGAACACGCCACCAAAATGCTGTTGTCGCCAGGAAAAGGGGACCTGAGGCTTTCACCTGAGCTCGTGGACGGGATGGAACCAGGAGGAGTCCCACCGAAGCCTCCAGCAAGGTAAACAACGCACAAAGGCGCCGCCTTCGGTGTGGCCGCCGCGCCGGCCAGGGGTTTCCCCCGGATCCGCCCCCAAGCACCAGATCCGCGAACCCGACGCCGAGATCCAGCGACCAGAGCCGCCAGAAGCCGAGATCGGCGCGAATCGGAGTAGATCGAAGTTGAAGACGCCACTTCTCCAGGGCACAAACGACTGGCGAGGAGTCGCCGCAGCAGCCGACGCCCGCCGCCTCCGCGCCGCCCTCACGGCCAGGGAGGCGGCCCACCTGCACCCGCCGACGCCACCCGCCGCACAGGCCACGTCGCGCGCCGCCGTCTGGGGCCGCCGTCCCGGGAGCCGAGGCCCTCCACACAGAGTGAAGCCGCCGAGATCCCCGCCGCCACCTTCATTAGAGCCGTGCGGGCTCGCCGAGGTGCTCCTCTGGCGGCGGCGGAGGGGGGGAGGGAGGGGAGGGGGCTAAAGTGTGGCGGCTAGGGTTGGCCCCCGAGTCGCCGAGTCGCCTCGGAGGAGACGACGCGGGGGAGGGGGGGAAGGGGCGAGAGATCCACTCTATTTGCTGATGCAACGAATCCATAGAAGAAGAAAATGTTGCAAGGAATCGGAGCTGTCAAAAGATGTCGTTGCCTGGCTTGACGTTGGTCTGCACCTGGTCTCGACTCATCATGACCAGATAACCTTATTTAACTGGCTTGATGTTGATCACCTTGGGCTTGGCTACCGATGATGTGATCATGCAGTGCACGGCAGCTCTTGCTCTCTGTGCGGATGTACATGTCACTCCGAGGCTGACGCATTGGTCAAAGCACGGTCACAACAAGCACATGCAAGCCGTGCCCGTGCTGACCGGAGAGTTGACAGTCAGTGACGTTTAAAACGTTGTGTTTCTGGCTGTTTTGGATAACAAAGCACAACATCATCTGCACATGTAAGGGTTTGGGCGATCCAATCAGTGAGTAGTTTATTAGGTAACGATCGAGAACCATGGTCAAGAAGAAACTCCAACGCTCGCAAGCCCAACTCAAGTAGTCACTGGAGTGTTTAGTTAGCTGGCAACCATATGTTTTGACAACGATTATCAACCTTCTCCCGGGGAACAACGATAATTAACTTTACTCTTACTATCTACTCGCCTATCGAAGTTCTGTTCAAAAACCTCGTACTGGAACTTGTATAGAGAAGGATTTCCCGCGGCGCAGATGGAATTTGATATAAGGAAGGAAATCAAACGCGTTGTTTGAGAAGGAAAAAGGGTAACTAGAGAAAAAAAATCAAAATAAGCTCTCTTTGAATAAAAGCCATCCGTTCCATCGACCAGCCTACGAGCATCTTCGGTACTATAATGAAGGACGTTGACACTCGACGGGAAGCTTTTGAAAACGCAGTGCACCCAGGTAAATAAGGAACAAGATGAATACAGAAGTTAAACGAGCTCCGAACCTGCCCGGAGCGAGCCCCCCTTAGAGGCAAGTGAAGTTGGTGAGCCGTATGATGGGCAACTATCTCCTGCGGTTCGGAGAGGACTCAGCTGTTAGTTAGTACCCCCTTGGTTTCGGGAGCAAGAGAACTTGCTCAAGCATTGCTTTATGAAGCTGCTCAAAAAAAGAAGTTAGCTGCTCATGAGAAGGGGTTCTAGGAAAATGAACCATATTGCCCCTAGTTGTGTTAATCGAGCTATGCTCTTCTTCAACGCTCCGCGCCTTCAAAAAAGTAGTTTTGTTGCTTGCGCTTTAATTTAGGGGAAAAAAGCCGCCCCGCCACTGCAGGCAGGTTAGTTCCTCTGTCGTTGCCGGAGAGTTCTTGGCTTTGCAGATAACTTCCATCTCGCCATAGACGAAAAGTACCCAATTTCATGCTCATATCGAAAGACGAACAACGACTTCCGGGGTAAAACGGAGGGCATTCTTTCTAATATTTTAGATAGAAGAAACATTTCTTCTATCTAAAATATTAGAAAGAATTTTGCTGATTTATTTATTGCTATATGCAATTTATGGAATTGTTCAAGTAGATAAGAGAAGCTTGTGGGGATCGTCAAGAACAAACTTAGACCAGTTCATATTTGTGCCCCCAATCACGCTGCCTATGTGAACAAATTCTAAAACTTTGCATAAGCAGCTTAATTAAGTAGAAAAACCGCACCAAAAAGTAGATCATATGGCCTTTCTTTCGCCAAAATCAAGTAAAGCCCTGAAAAGAATGTTGAGCAAATGAGTTTAAGGGGTGGTTTTCTGTTTACTTTTTTTCAGCCTACGTCGTCTCTCTTCCAGAACCTCACACCAGTGAATTATTCTATTCTTCTCCTTTGGTTCAGTCTGTGGGAAAATCAGAGTTCACCATTGAATCCTGTGGATCAGCTCCATTCCAATCTTTTAATAATAATCACTACTTGTATCTCTTTTGCTTCGCTTGGTTGATTAGTTTCTCAATGAAAAAAAAAACTATTTTGTGAAATTGCCTGCAAAACCGCCTTGTGAGCGTTAGCGTCAGCGTCAGCGCCATCTCCCGATGGATATTTTTTGCGCAGGAAGATCATGGCAGCTAGACTAATTTGAGATTAGATCAGTGTCATCTGTAGCCGTTGCGCTTCCGTACACGCGCATACGTTTTTTTGCTGGGACGGACACGGATTTCTCTCTAAAGGCGAAGAAAAAGAAGTGGACCTGACTTCGTAGGATACTCTGATAGACTAGTCGAATGGCAATGGCCTAGTGGTTGTATCTGCTTGCCGATTCCTATTAAGAATACGAGAGTGACAAATGAGATGGAGATCTTGGCTAGATTCTGGAAAGGCGGAGGAAATAGACTTTCTTGCTCCTGCATCATTCTTGCTAAGGGCATCTAAGGAACTAATCAAAGGTTATGAGCTGAGTTATTGAGAATAAATAAGTTGATTCAATCCTTTTGGATTGATCCACTTAACCACTGGTTTTTGGTCGCACATACATTTCTTTAAAAAAAAGGTAAAGCCAAGAGAGATATAAAAACTGGTGCTATTGCGGCTACACCTCTCGCTTTGTCAGGTATACTGTGCAGTGAAATTGCAAGAATCACTTTATACGCTATTTCGAAATCGAATGAATTGCCGACGCCGCCCTTCCTCACCTGCCTGAATGGAATGAATATCTCCTTCGTCTAGTCTAGAAGGGAAAAAGCCCGGCAAAATAGCCCCGTAACTTCGGGAGAAGGGGTGCCCCCTCACAAAAGGGGGCCGCAGTGACCAGGCCTCAGGATGTGCGCTCTCTTTTCAGGATTGAGAATGACGACACAGCCTGGAGGGGTTGACCAGGTCATTGATACGTATAATATCCAAATACCAAATACGCTCAGTGTGTGATCCACAGAAAGAAAAAAGAGTTGTTTTGGTGAATATCAAAGAAAAACGCGTGAAACTTTCTGAGGTTAAGAAAATAATAACAGGGCGGCTTTCTTAGACTCGGCTCTATAGCACTTGCTTAGTACTATTATGTACAGAAGGGAGGAGCCGTATGAGATGAAAACTGTTGGCAGCAGGTGGAGACATTTCTTTGGCCCCCTTCCAAATAAATGCGGGCACGGTAGAGCTCACAAAATAACCTTCGCCCCCCCTTTTTTGTTATGGGATGGTGGTTCCTATCTATCAACTAAGGTTATAAATTGATTCTATAAGAATCTAGTAGATCACGCACCTATTGTATTTAGTGTGATCTTGTGGGAGAGCAAGGAATCGCAACTAACTCTTCAAATGAAGAACTTATTTCCCCACACCTATCTCTATGAAACTTCCTTCATAGTTAGGAGAGGTTTTTTTAGCTTTTTGTGTCTTTTAGCGCAAATCCTTCTTTTCGGAGACAAGCACATATTACCGTAACCTAGTGATTAATATATCCTGTTGGTACTACTTCGTCGAGTAATCAATCCTTTTTCCATTCTTGTTCTGAGGTTGTCAGCTTCCTGAATTGAATAAAAGCACTGATATCCATATAATCCTACAATTATGCTCTATTCTCTTGAAGAGAAGACACTTGAACTTCGTCATGATTAGTGATTACTTCAATCCATACCCCTATGGAATAACAAAAAGCAAGGGCAGAGGGACCTGGATCCGGAACCATACAATAATTCGTAGGAACCCACACCGGATAGAGGGCCGTCCCTTCCATAGGTGGCTGGAAACAAGTGTTCGTGCCAAGGTTTTGAGGGGGATAGAGAGGGTTATTTTTGTGATTGGGTCTTTTAGTTGCTTTGCTACTAGAGGTCTAGGTGGTCAGGGGTTTAAAGGGCTCTTGCATTTCCAGCGGTCCCCACATAAAGCCTCCCTTTTTTCCTTAATACCCCTTCCTCCTCTTCCCAACCATCTTGTCCTCCTCTCACTTCACTAATGCTCTTCTTAACTTCTTAGCTAATTTTGATCCTTCGTAGCTTTGTTTCACTTCTCCTATCCAATCCGGCAACAACTTGCTCACAAGGGTGCAACCACTGAATTTGTAACGCCGGCCTTGCGGCGGCAAAAGGATTAGGACGTCCCCCCATGCTAAGGTTCCCTGCGGTCCGGCCGCATTAGGTTAGGGAGCTGGGCGATAATAGCTCCTCCGCATCCCAAGCGCGACCAGGAAGATCATGGCAGCTAGACTAATTTGATATTAGATCAATGTCATCTGTAGCTCCCTGGTAATGAACTTAAAAAGAGACTGCTCACCGCTGAGAACAAGACCTCTCTTTCCGTTTCTGTTAATTCACCAACGTTACCGACCACAATGAAATTTCTAGTAAGAGGAAAATCCGGCAAAGTATCAGAAGCATATTACAAATGACTAATCCCCTCGGTATCAGATGTGGTACCAAACCTCTAATCACACCTGCTTCCTTATGATGGTAGTGGCCTTTCTTCACGCTCACCATCTCTGCAGAGCTTAACAAGATAATCCACGCCAACAACCAAAGCCAACAAGCCTTCGCTTAGAAGCTCCTTCTTCATCTAAGCTTTTAGTAACATTAGCTGTCATCAATAGGGTGGAACGCATTAACCAGTAGAAACCTTGCTTCCTGCTGAATCCATGAGCAGGCAAGAGACAACCTGGCGAACTGAAACATCTTAGTAGCCAGAGGAAAAGAAAGCAAAAGCGATTCCCGTAGTTAGCGTAGCGAATCACATAGAGTTGCCCCTACCTGCCAGCGCGCAGATAGATAGGGCGGGCGAGCGCAGGGATGGATGTCTGAGCGGTTGAAAGAGTCGGTCTTGAAAACTGAAGTATTGATAGGAATACCGGGAGCTGGCCATGTTTGAAGTCATTACCCTTAACCGTAAGGAGGGGGATGCCTAAGGCTAGGCTTGCGACTGGAGTGAAGTCGTAACAAGGTAGCCGTACTGGAAGGTGCGGCTGGATCACCTCCTTTTCAGGGAGAGCTAATGCTCTCGGTTTTTCACAGGGGCATCGAATTCTTTTACCAGGGGGTTAGGGAACTCTTGAAGATATCGATAGAATAACATTTCTTTTTCATAAGTTTCAGTGGACGCAGAGCCAACAAGTGCAGTTTTTCAGCGTAAGGTCAGGTTACAGAAAGCCCATTGTCGAATCCTACTCAGCAATTGTCGAATCCTACTCAGCCGAAAAGGGGGTACTTATGTATGGCGGAACGGGCCAATCTGCTGTTCACAAAGCATCCCATGGATGGTAATGGTGCTTCCCCAGCTGCTGTTCCTACTCCTTTGGCTGGTGCCAAATCAGGTGACTTTGAAGTTGAAGCTTGCCCGCAGAACGATGTAACCATGCTGGTGGACCCCCAACCAAGAAATCTACTGTCTCAGAGCGACAGTCAAGCTCGTATCGCGGAACTAGAACATTTCTTTGATTGATAGGTCAGATAGGATACGTCGACTAAAATCCATGTCTCATGGCACGAGGGCCATTGCGAGTTGATGTTGTTGCTTTACCGTCACAGTCTGTCCTCAAGAGAGGCATCCATTCCTGGCCAGACAAAGTTCTTGGCATATGTTGATTGAGTCCCGGGTATAGCTCCCTCACTCGCTCTACTTTGAATCACGAATAGTATGGCCCAAATAGGATAACTGGCGTTGAGCGAAAGAGCACTTTGAGAAGCTCGGGTATCGAGCAACACTACCTAGTAACCATACCATACCATACCATACATCTACTAAACAGAGGATGACATAGCCAATAAAGGATTGGTAATTCCTGTCAGAAGAAGAATCATAGGAATGAAATAGAACGTGAAACCGTGCTGAGCTCCCAAGCAGTGGGAGGGGAAAGTGATCTTTGACCGCGTGCCTGTTGAATGGGTAGATTCTAGATCGTCTTTCATTTTGTTAGTGAGTAGTTTTCTTATTAATAAGTCAAGTCAAGAGTAAGAAGAAAAAGAAAAGGCCGGTGCTTCCCTTGTTGAGGTAAGAGCAAATGATCTTATTCGCGATTTCCTAAGAATTGACCTTTGATTCTCTTTAAGGATCCAGGAGCCATATAAGGATGAGTTAGCCGTAGGATATGATTCCTTCTTGGGAAGGGAATAAGGGGATCGATGCCTGAAGTTTGTGTTCGCATTTCATCAAAGGAAAAGTGGGTTGTACCCACATGAAAAAAAGAGTTGCTCGTGTAAAAGCAATATCTTCTATTTGACTTATCTAGCCGTGTCAAGTTTTATTACATCGCATTCAGTTCGAGCTAGGCGGTGAAAAGTTTTATAAACAATTTGTACGCGTTTTATTCCTTCGCCCGACATGCTTTCGTGATAAAAGAATCATAGCAACATAGCGTGAGGTTCCATAGGTTGATGAGCTGTTTTTTTAGCCTTTTTCAGTAAGTCCTTAATAGCGAAAAATGCTTTGACTCTAAGGGTTACCTTGGTACCTTTATTCGGATCCGAATGCTTCTCCGATCCTGAAGTTCTCGCGAAGAGAATAAGATGCAGCTCCCCCTCCCTCTGTCTTTTTCCGATTGCGGAAAATGCCATCCAAGTTCGCAAAGGCCAGCGGCGAATCTGAGTACTCAACTTGCCCGACCCGCCTCTTCCACTAGACCTCGTCTTTCAAAGAGCAGCAGCCCTGCAAGCCTAATAGAACCTTGTTTCCCTATTACTTACTTTTATACTTTTCGAGTATATTGACAATTCCAAAAAACTCTATTTCCAATTCTAATAAATAACCCGATCATATCATATCTTGGACCTTTTGAAATACCTTCTTTTTGAACCTTTAGAAAATACCTGCTAGCTATCCCTAGTTTTGTTTAACCGGGGTCTCTAATCCCATTTGCTCCCCTAGCTTTCGTCTCTCAGTGTCAGTGTCGGCCCAGCAGAGTGCTTTCGCCGTTTTTCCCTCGCATCTCGGTCACTTTTACTTTTTCGTTATTTCGTAATCCCCAGAAAAAAACGGAAACATTGCACTTTTATTCGTTTGCAAGTAGTTGAAGAGGGAACAAACAAAGACACTCCCCCTCATCCGAAAAAAACGAGTATTATTTCTCAGCTGGCAACAAAGAAACGCCTAGCAGAAGAAAGTAGTTATTCTTTAAATAACTATACTAAACTAAAAACAAAGAAAACTTTTTTGCATGATTCAGATGAAAAATCTTTCTCAACGATTCCTATTCTACTAACAAGAGTAGACATGGCAATCAATATCAAGATCAGAGCGCGAGAGCAATGAAACAACAAGTCCACCGTCCCTTCACCAGCCAAAGAAAGGAGAAGACTAAACAGCTCAATAGGGTCTCGAGTACGACTATAATACCAAAGCTTGGTGCTTCTACCAGTCAAGCAATTACCACGGGTGGATATTCAATAGGAATACACAGAGAGAACCATCCGGCTGCACTCAACTGCAAACTAAAGGGCTCCTTTCTATTTTATATGTACATGTGCTAAGTTCCAGTTGTTTATTGACCGAGGGAAATCCACTGCATCTCCTTTTATTCAGGATCCACAAAAACAAACGGCCTAAGTTTGAATGCAATTCTAGATCTGAAATAGGATCCGTTACGCGATTGTTACTGTCCATCTTTTTCAGCTCTGCTCCCGAAAAGATAAAGGAAAGGAGACTGAGATAGGGGTTGTCCTTGGTTTTTCCAATCAAAACGGCCTAAGTTTGAATGCAATTCTAGATCTGAAATAGGATCCATTTCCGTACTTCTGTCTTTTTCAGAAGGTCTACTTACTTTATGCTTCTTTCCAATTTTATGGTGGATTTGATAAGAACCCTTTTTGCTTTATCCCCTATAACGAACACTCATTCCTATCTATTGATAGAAAAGAAAGATCTTCGTCACGGACTTTTTCTTTGTTCTTTTTTTTGCGCCTTCTTTTTTTGAAGGCAAGTGACTTCGCAAACTGCTCAATTTTGCCTTCCTTAAGTCTTGCTTTCCCGAGAGCCCTCATTTCATAAAATTCCACTGGCCAGTTAATTCATTGCTTCAATTTAGTGACGCAAGTAATGGTGGTGTTTGTTGTACTATAGGTACTGGGTTCGTTCTCTCGTTGTCAGTATGTATTGGCCCTTGCCAATTGATTCTGACTTGTTTTATCGAGAGCAGAGGCGCATTTTCTTGCTAACAAGCCATTCTGGCAAACAAAAGAGCTAATTCTATCAAAGAGGAGCAAAGGCTAAGCGGAACTCCTCCCTTCGTGTCTTCTTCCTTTCCAAGCTTGTTGCGGGCCCTTGTTGACGATTCTTTACTGCGACAGCATCTAGGGTTCCTCGAATAATGCGATATCTCACACCGGGTAAATCCGGATGCGTTAAGCTAGTTGGTAAGAGTTCTTGTCATTATTGATAGTGGCCCTAGAGAAAGAGCTTACGCTGATTGTTCTAACTTCATTCATATTTGATTCCGCAACTGAGACCTGATCAATGCTAGTTCAAGTTCACGTAATATTAGGAAATTAGCTCATTAATTCGTTTATTTGCCAACGAAGAGGCCCAAATAATTCGATTGGGGTCGTTGCTGACCCATACCACAGAGTTCCAGCAACTACAAAAGTTGCAAAAAAAAACAGCTAGCTCAGCAGGTTTGGACCCGGGTGAATCAGTTCAGTGAAGGAAGGGAGCCTGCTCCAGTCCCCTTACGAAACTTTCGTTATTGGGTTAGCCATACACTTCACATGTTTCTAGCGATTCACATGGCATCATCAAATGATACAAGTCAGATTTCCCTATTCAGAAAAGGGCAGGAAACAGTGGGTTTTCCCGAGCGACCGATCCTATCTGTGGTCGAACAGCTTGATTTCCTCAAATTCAGGAAGCCAAAAAAAAAGCAAAACTGTTCCAAATTATTTGTCACACGTATGGATGTATCTAGATGTATTTTAGTTCTAGATACATCCATTTCAGCGACGAGTAATTTGGAACGAAGGGAGTAGCAAGTAGCAAACCATCAGTTGGTTACGTTCGTTGACCACACTGTCAACCTTTTCCCCTTGGGCTCACACTACTTTGCACATGCATGGCCCATGCATATCCAGTGCCAAGTTAGTTCGATATTTTTCATTCATTTTCTTGAGGGAAAAAGTTTGCTCGAGAATTGACACGCCATCCACCCCGGCCGGCAAACACCAGCCGTTGCACCCGCATCCATGCTTGCATGCATGTCCTCCTCCCGTAATGGAGTTGTTGCGCGCGCGCTGCATCCGTATCTTATCTCTCCTCCCTACGTTAAGTATAGTCTTCCCTTTCCGGTGGAGATATTTGTGGATTTTTCTCGCGGGAAATCGAGATATTCAAATCAGTACTGCGTACGACACGTCACACATGCATGCAAGTGCAACTACCGCTAAGCTAGCAAACACAGGCGAAGGGAAGACGAATATCTCCTCTGACCTAGCTAGCTATAAGGCCATGCACACAGGCTACGATTCCACAAATATAGCACCCCTGCGATTTATAAAGTTGTGTGACCGTATTAGTGTAACCACACATGGATCATTTCATCTGCGTGCAGCTGCTGTTGCTGACAATGGCGTTTGACCTGCTGGGCTGCTGCCGATAGCTTCCCCAGCCAGGAAAGGAGGATGGCGAAAGCAACGAACGATGGTGGCGTCCGGTTGACACAATTGCAACATATAACCACCGGTGCTCTTCAGCTGGCTGGCTGGCTGCTAGCTAGCTGATGTGGTCGACTGGTCGTTGTAGGTTTCTGTTTCTGAAGAAGCACGACTTTTTGAGGACGGATTCAAACAAAGGACTGGTTGCCAATTATAACGGGGGCTGTGGAATCATGCAGCATGTGTATGTGTAAACCCTAAACCCTAAACCCTAAACCCTAAACTCTAAACTTGATTATTACATGTGGGGCCCACAAAAGCTGACGTGTGTAACAGTTGGTCCCAGCCGGCGTTAGACAAGGTGTGATAGGAATTTACCGTATTGTCCATGGTATTTTTGCATAGGCACCCTTTAATCAGAAAACCAAAAAGCAATCAAGCCCCTTGTCATGCCCAGCTCGCCTGTAGTCTGCCACCGGCCACCACACGCTCTTGCGCTGTCGCCCACGCCACGCGCCGGCGGCGGAGAAGATCACCGTCGATGGTCACGCCAGTTCTGCGTGCGGCCGCGCCGCTGCTTGCTCCGGGGCTGCACGCTGACGCTGCTGCTTGTGCCCGCGTTGTGCGCCGCCGCGCCGTTGCTTGCTCTTTTGATGTGCGCCGCCCCCGAGGCTCGTGCCCGTGCTTCGCGAGGCCGCACCACTGCTTGCTCCGTGGTTGTTCGTCCCTGGCTTGGGAAAGAGAGAGGAGGGAGGAAGGTGAAGGGGAGGCACGTCCGGGATGCGCGCCGCTGCTCGGGGAAGAGAGAGGAGGGAGGATGGTGAAGGGGAGGCGCGACCGCCGCTACTTGCGCCAGGGCCGAGGTCGAGGAGGCCGCCAGGCTCGCCGTCGCTGCTCCCCCGTGAGTACCTGACACCCCGAGCCCATCTCCCCTTCCCCGCGTTCGCATCCACAGGTCGCCGACCGGAGAGCTGCCCCTCGGCTACCCCTAGCCGTCGTGGGTCACCCAAGTGAGCCCGGAGGTCACTGTTGAATCGTTACGTGAATACCTGCAGTTGTGGACCATGATCCAAAGGGTCGAATTTGACCCAACACAGAGCGATGCCATCTCTTGGTCATGGGAAGCAAGCGGATGCTATTCAGTGCGGACTGCCTATGCAGCCAAGTTCTGGGGCCGGCAGGTCGTCCCCACGGCCGAATTCACATGGAAATCAAAGGCACCGGCGCCCTGTCGCTTCTTCACATGGCTCGCAATCCAGGACAGGTGTTGGACGTCCGATCGGCTAGCAAGACGTGGACTAGATCATCAAGACTGCTGCCCAATGTGCAGCCAAGAAGAGGAGAGCATAAACCACGTTCTACTTCAGTGTGTCGTCGCACGGGAAGTGTGGACGGCGATCTGCCATCCCTTGCGCAAGCCGGAGTTGGTACCTACTGCGGCCGAAAGCCTCGGGGCATGGTGTCAAGGCAAGGGAGGAAGAGGACATGCCGAGAGGGACGCAAATGCAATCATCATCCTAGGGCTATGGCAGATATGGAAACACCGCAACTCTACTTTTTGATGGAGCCACACCTTCAAAGAACATGATCATACAAGCAGTCGTTCGAGAGGGCCGTGTATGGAAGCAAGCTGGCATACTACAAGGAGACATGGACGCTTTCTTTGCAGAACTGGAGTGGGCAGTGGAGCGTAGGTAGACATAGGAGAGAGAGGTGGAGGGTGGAGTTAGTGTGCAGGGTATATATGTAATCTGTAACGCTAACGTGGATGGGCTCTTTACCCTGATTCCTTCTTTATAATATAGTACGCACACTCGTGCGTATTCGAGGAAAAAACACCCCTAGCCGTTGACGGGGGCGCCCATTGCCGCTGCGCCGCCACCGCCCCCGGCGAAGACAGAGGAATCAGGCCGTGTGCCACCGCAGCTCGGACGGATGAACACTCCCCGCACCTGGCCACGTGGGTGGTTGACTTTTTTATTATGCCAGTTTTTTTTTCATGCACGGAGGTGTTTTTGGCAAAAAAAACCTCTCTCACGCCGTTTATTATGGACCGTTACGCCACGTCAGCAAATGATGGGCTCCATCTGTCATAATCATCATCAAATGATGAGCCAAAGCCGCAAACTAGTGTTTTCTGCAAAAGATTAGGCAAAAAATCAGTGGTTTCTGGCAGAAATTCGTAAACCAGTATGCTTTCTGCAAACCTAGGCGCTAATGTGGTGGTTTTCTGCAATTCACTCGGCTATATTTATAGTGTGTGTCTAGAACTCAGTCGACTAAGACTTAACGAAGTCTTAGTCGAGTGACGTCAACGTGGTTTTGTTTGCTACAAGCGGCACGGCTGGATGCTACAAATGGTGACGAAAAATGTTGCGACGGTATTGCAAGCAACAACAATAAATGCGACAATTGTTCTAACTGAAATGCTACAACCGTCAATGAAGTATGTTGCAACTGATGAGATGACGTGCTACAACCATGAGAGACGATATGCTACAACCAGCAAGATGGATGTTGCAACCAGTAAGAAAAAATGTTGCAAATGATGGCATAAAAAAATGTTGCAAACAATGGCGCGGGGTCAGCGTCAATGAAACTGAAAAACCAACAAGAGAACCCCAAAAAAAGTTATAATGAGAAAAGTGCAGAATGAGTAGTGGTGCTACAGTGCCACATGACGTGCTGGGGCGCTCCCGTCCTAGGAAAAATGACTCTAGCATGCGGGGAAAAATGGTGGACACACGGTTTTTTGC
>NC_041393.1:9030757-9072340 GCF_002162155.2 Triticum dicoccoides
ATTTTCAGGTTGGTGTGGCCCAATTTTCAATTTTCCCAAATAGTCAACCCCAAACTGCAAGTGGATCCACCCTGTAATAATTCCGTGCGTGTAGCATTACTGAGTGCACGCGGGAGCACCCTCCAACTAGTTGCTCCCTTTGGTAGGCTGTTATGGGCTGGGCCACAATTATACGACTTTGTATTCAGCAGCATCATAATAATAATAATAATAATAATAATAATAATAATAATAATAGGTCCAGGTGGCGTACGAGCAACCTTGAAAAAAGTGGTGTACAAACAAACAGGAGAAAAAAGAGAGCTTGGATGCAGGTTGGTCAATGATGCACGGGAAAGGCAAACTTTGAAGCTTGGTCTCGTTGGTGGTACTACTACGACTCAGTACTCAAGTACTGGCACGCACGGTCGTTTGAACCCAATGCCACGGTACAAACTGCAAAGTACAGCTTTTACGACCGATCGAGGACATCTCAATACCTCATCATGCATCGTCCATTCCGGCCGGGGAAGCAATCAAGCAAATGATCGGCCAGTCGATCATCCGATTAGAAAAGAGGAACACAGGGTTCAATTTTTCACATGTACTGTACGTAGTAGCATAGCAACTTCTGTTGTGCACTCGCGGTGTGGAGCACAGGTTTGCTTTTGGTCATGTGATGTCTCTTTCAAGCAAAGAAAATGGTCAGCTCAGGTGTTGAAAGGTTATTATGATCGATCGTCAAGTTCCTGCTACCGATCGATTCGCGACTTCGATCGGTGAGGTAATTTTGCTGCTTTTTTGGCGCCAATGATTAGTTTTGGTCCTGGTTGTGTACGCACTGGATCATGAACGCTCCAACCACACCTTTCATCTTTCATCAAACATTCAATCGAGCACATAAATAACCGCCGAATCTCATTCAGCCCAAGCGCAAATTACACGAGAATTAATCAAATCGATGCTTATTCTCGCAACACATCTTCTTCTTCTTCTGTCCCTGCTAAAAATAATAGTAATCCATTCCCTCCCCAGCTTTGAGGAAGGAAAGGAACAACCAAACGACAAGCTAGCGGGAGCTCGCTCTAGCCTCTAGGAGAGGATGGCCGGGTGGCAGTAGGGCCCGTTGACCCAGCCGTCGGCGATCTTCTTGTAGGCCGCCTCCGTCAGGTGGATCCCGTCCCAGCTCAGCGACGACGACGGGTTGCCGCACGCCGACGCGCCGGACATGCCGCACCTGGCGCCGTTCTGGTAGTTGTACTTGCCGCCGCCGGCGCCGCAGCACGCCCTCAGGTTCGTGCTGAACCCTGTACAAGCAAACAAACACTCAGCTCGCCGGAGCCGGGGAAGACGACGGAGTAGTAAGAGGACCATGGTCAGTACAAACAGCGGCGTACGTACCGTAGCTGGTGGGGCTCTTGACCATGTCGAAGACGTGGGAGTAGAAGTCGGCGTACATGATCTTGGCGTAGGGGTACTTGCTCTGCAGGCTGCTCACCTTGCTCTGGAGCAGCAAGTTGTGTCGGGCCGACAGCGCGTTGAACCGCTTGAGGCAGCCGTACTGGTCGTAGTCGTCGGCGTTGGAGGTCTGGTAGAGCGTGAGGTAGATGGGGAAGCAGCCGACGGGGAGCACCCCGGGGATGACGACGTACATGGCGCCCAGCCCGATGAGCTTCTCGGCGCCGGCGCCGATGGCGTCCACGATGGTGGGGCTCTGCCCGGCCGCCTGCTCCGGCGTGTAGCCGCCGAAGAGCTGCGCGTTGTAGTCGTTCCCGCCCAGCTCGCCCAGCACGAACAGGGACTTGGACAGGTACGTCTTGCACGCTGCAGTGCACCAACAAGGACGTGGAGTTAGTTAATGGCGCGCGTGATCGTGCATGAGGCGGGGTGGGGGCGGGCAGGCGGGCAGCCGTTTTGTTTTTCTCTCTGGCCTTGGCATGGACCAGGCGTCGTTAATGGCGGTGGCGGTGGGGGAGAGGAGGTAGGAGGGGGGTTAATGGCGGTGTTTGTTACGTACATGAGCCGCAGACGGAGGGGAGGAGGTTCTGGAACCACTGGATCTGGCTGTCGAGGGGCCCGTTGTTCCAGATCTTGTCGCCGACGCCGAGTGACTGGAAGAAGCTGGAGCCCATGGCGGTGGCGCCGATGATGGCCATGTTGGCGCCCTGCTTGAAGTTCGCGCCGCCCTGCTTCGACGGCTTCAGCAGCGGCAGCCCGAACTTCTCGGCTGCACGCACACGCCAAGAACAGAGCACGTCAGGTCAATTGCCGAAGCAGAGTACCGTCCTCTGTTTTTCTTGTTTTGGAGGGAAAATGCATGGCGGGTTCAAATCAAAACCGGCGGCGGCAGCGAGCGTGCGTACCGAGGAAGTCGACGACGAGGCGGCCGTCGGAGCAGCGGCAGGTGGCGCGGCCGAAGAAGGTCTCGCCGTAGGGGGGCTGGGTGAGGGTGAGGCCGGCGGGGGGCCCGTTGACGCAGAGGTTGCCGGTGTCGGACATGGAGTCGCCGAAGCTGTAGATGGCGTTGAACTTCTGGCCGGATACGGCCAGGGAGCACGCCGAGACCATCACAAGCGCCACGAGCAGCGGAGAGGACGCCATTGTTGCCTAGCTCGGAGTTCTGGGACTGGGACTACTGATCGCTCGACGGATGGATGGTTGGGTAGATGAAGGAAACCGTCGGGGGCTCGGAGGCTTATATACAATGTTCTGGGACCGGTGGTCCGGTGGCACGTAGCTGTTGCTGCGCCATTAGCCCACCTCGCCCCAATCAATCTTCACAGAGCTTAACTAACTAGTACTACTCGCTAAACTAGTATTTTGTCACCGGGTTGTTGTGCATGCATGAACTCTTATCTTTTCCTTCCTTCTCAAGGCTTTCCTCTCTGGTTCCCTTTCATCCTCGTGTTCTAATGTTCAATCATGTCAGTACATCAGATCTTTATCTTCCCCTGCTTTTATCCGGTTACCACTTTTTTAGCTAGGCGCGCTAGGCTACATATCTTTGAAATCAACAAAGCAAGTACTCCCTCCGTCCCATAATATAAAAACGTTTTTGGCATTACACGGACGGAGGGAGTAGATTGCATTATTTGGTTTGCTGGCTAACATGTTAACATGTGTCTTTTACTACAAATTTGGTATTCCTCTGGTGCCTGAAAAATTCACGCGTGTTAGTCGATTTTTGAACGAGTCCGAAGATGGGGTCGACGCGGCGAGGCCAAGTCAGGTTGCTCACCGGAGACAGGGACGGCGCTACAAGCGGGAGCGAGCTGTGACCTTCCAGACAAAAGCGAAGAATAGGGTTGACTAGCACGGGTCAAGGGGTGGGAGGGGGGCGGGGCAGCGGTAAGCACCATGGTTGAGGAGGAGGGGGCAGCGCGGGGCGGCTCCCCAGGCCACAGAGCCAAATGTGATCTGGCCAAGGGGGTAAATCGGCGAACTGCAAAAAAAAACAGACACATGTGTTTTTTTGCGAAGTAATGGGTTTTATTTCTATGTTATGTAATAGTGTTACAGTCAAGAGGCAACAAATCCTCAATGCAAGGTGGAGCCGAGATCAACCACACAGCGGTTGTACCCTCGGTACGGCTATAACTGGCCAACCGATCTGCAACTCTCTTTTGACTACAAAGAATTTTCCGAGGATAAAACTCCCTAACACACGTTAACTCTTTGATCTCCCGAACCATATGACCATAGGCAGAACGCTCCAGCCCCCTGTTTGACAACAAGATAGTTCTTCCGACGAGTGACCCACACACTAACGAGAATTGCATTAATTTTTCGTGAGCATCATGATTTGAACCCTCGATAGATGAACTGGTCTCCCTACGCCTTTGTGATATCATCATGTGACATATAGGTTCCTGGTTGTGGTACATTTGGAGCACATATCCTCTGACTTCAGCTAGATGGCTTTGGGTCATTGACATGTGGCCCCGCATGTCCGGCAAGCCACTGTTGAGTTATCTGATTGAAGTTAGAGCATATACATTGGGAAGCGGATTAGGAGCACTCGGCGGGTGTGTGTGTTTTGGATAACAATTGGTACTTTTGTGATGAGTAGAGGTTCAGCTCCTTCTTCCTTGAGATCAGGGAAGCTAATTCGCTGTCAGAACTAACACCGTCTGGTTGGCCTGCTAGCTTTCCCGTGATTAATTTGCATGTGCTGTTCCAGGAAAGCAGGGACATGAAAGCGAGGCCTTCATATTTCTTCTCTTGATTCTCTTATTGTCCAATCTATATATAATGGGAGAACAAAAGCAAAGTGGCCAATTATATGCAGTATGGCCATGGGCGTATAATACTACTACAAGTCTACAAGTACAATAGAGTCGGCGGGCCTGAAAGTCTCGGTGGTGCTTAGTCTAGTTGGACTGTAGTAGTATGGCCTCGGGAGTACAACTAATTCTACAACCACCTAATCATTTTCTCCACAGACTCCCGACATGTAGTACAAATTATTCTCGAATCATCAAGCTTGATTTTTAACTTATGCCAGCAAAGAAATAATGCAATTTAATTAAGTATAGGTAGGTGCGTATTTACAGGCAGGCTCTCAGCACTAATGTGCTCTACTGTACCTGCTTTCTTGATGCCACTGCATGGAAAGCCACTGGCCTCTCTCATATAATGGTGCCATGGACGAAAGCCATGGACACACTGCATATAATATAACTAAAAAAAACTGAAGAACATCGAGTGCATGATCTCGGAAGGAAAAGAGAAAGGGAGGTGACTGATTAGGTAATCAATTCCATCAACCGAGCAGCTAGCTAGCCAGCACCATCATGATCATCACGTACATATACACATGCTGCATGATTCCACAGCCCCCGTTATAATTGGCAGCCAGCCCTTTGTTAGAATTCGTCGCCCAAAAGCCGTGCTTCCTCAGAAACAGAAACCTACAACGACCACATCAGCTAGCAGCCAGCCGGCTGAAGAGCACCGGTGGTTATATGCTGCATTTGTGTCAACCGGACGCCACCATCGTTCGTTGCTTTCGACCTCCTCCTTTCCCGGCTGGGGAAGCTATCGGCAGCAGCCCAGCAGGTCAAACGCCATTGTCAGCAACAGCAGCTGCACGCAGATGAAATGATCCATGTGTGGTTACACTAATACGGTCACACAACTTTATAAATCGCAGGGGTGCTATATTTGTGGAATCGTAGCCTGTGTGCATGGCCTTATAGCTAGCTAGGTCAGAGGAGATATTCGTCTTCCCTTCGCCTGTGTTTGCTAGCTTAGCGGTAGTTGCACTTGCATGCATGTGCCGTACGTAGTACTGACTTGAATATCTCGATTTCCCGCGGAAAAAAGAACCTTGAATATCTCCTCTGGAAAGTGAAGACTATACTTAACGTAGGGAGGAGAGATAAGATACGGATGCAGCGCGCGCGCAACAACTCCATTACCGGAGGAGGACATGCATGCAAGCATGGATGCGGGTGCAGCGGCTGGTGTTTGCCGGCCGGGGTGGATGGCGCGTCAATTCTCGAGCTAACTTTTTTCCTCGAGGAAATGAATAAAATAATATCGAACTAACTTGGCACTGGATATGCATGGGCCATGCATGTGCAAAGTAGTGTGAGCCCAAGGGGAAAAGGTTGACAGTGTGGTCAACGAACGTAACCAACTGATGGGTTGCTTTCTTAGAAGGTTCATTATCGTTGCCGAAACATATACTCTCTCTCCGTCCCCAAATAAGTGTCTCAACTTTATACTACCTCTAATACAAACTTGTACTCCCTTCGTTTTTATTTAGTTCGCATATTAGTTTTGGTCAAAGTCAAGCTTTACAAATTTTGACCAAGTTTATAAACAAAAATATTAAGATATACAATAACAAATCAACAACATTAGATTTATTATTTAATGTACATTCACATCGTATAAATTTATTATGATAAATGTCTATATTGTTTTCTATAAACTTGGTCAAACTTTACGAAGTTTGACTTCAGTCAACTCTAATATGCAGAGTAAATAAAAATGAAGGGAGTACTAAGTTCAAGACATTTATTTTGGGACGGAGGGAGTATATGGCTACCAACTAATTAAAGTCTCTAGCGGCTACTTGATTTGGGCTTGTGGGCGTTGGAGTTTCTTGACCATGGTGCACCCTCCTTTCCGGGAAAAGAAATGGAGATTAACTCTTAATTTAGCTGTCAACTAACAGTTCGACTCTAAACTTAAATTACTCGCAGATTGGATCGACCAACCCTGCATGTGCAGATGATGTTGTACTACTTTGTTATCCAAAACAGACAGAAAACAACGTTTCAAGCGTCGCAGATAAAACAACACTGACCGTCAACGGACCGGTCAGGTCGTTGGAGTGTTCGATCTTGATCAGACACCGGTGCAGGCATTCTTGCATGTGCTTTGTTGTGACCGTGCTTTGACTAATGCGTCAGCCTTGGTGACATGCATGTACATCTGCAGAGATGGCGAGAGCTGCCGTGCGTTGCACCATCACATGCATCGTCGGTAGCCAAGGCCGGTTATCAACATCAAGCCAGTTAAATAAGATTATCTGGTTATGATGAGTCGAGACCAGCTGCAGACCGACGTCAAGCCAGGCAGCGACATCTCTTGACAGCTTCGATTCCTTACACATTTTTTTCTTTTTTTTTCTTCTATGGATTCCTTGCAACATGAGCACCTGGCTTGGCTACTAGACTACTAGTACTCTGATTATGCAATTAACAAACCTAATCAGTTGTTTAGACAAGTGCCATTAGCTTAACTAACCGGCCGGCCGTCCTGCCTACCAAACAAAACCATTTAATTCCATTTTTTTTGGCGGAGAAAAACCATTTAATTCCATGCCGCGCCAGAAAAATAATTCCAGACATGAACTTGAGCTGCTTGCTATTGCTAGCAGCTAGCTCCAGGACAAGAGGAGCAGGTACGTACCACTAACACTCACTCATAGTTAGGTAGCAGCATCAGCGGCGGCGGGCAAGAACCATTTCTTCTTGGTTTCCTTGGACAGCCGCTCCGGTACGTTTCTGAATAATTAGCGTGGACTAGCGGAGCAACGATGGCCGTCGTTATCGGCGGCATGCATGCATATGCTGGTTGATACTGTGTCTTGCAAGCGAACACACACCAACGAGTATAACTTCCATGATAACAACTCTTATCTCTCTCTCTCTCTCTCTCTCCTAACGCCCGTGGCATTAGGTCTGAGCCGTGACAGAGAAGCAACATGAAACTTTTAGGAAAAGAGGGAAAATATACATTGGAATTTCTTCAACTGCCAAACCTTAGTTCTATGTGGTGCCCTGCATGGGTATGACATTGACATTTTGAATGGTGGTTGTTGCAGCATTTCGATTACAAGTTGGAACACCATCTTCTGGTCATGCCATCATCGGCATTATACTCTCTTTCTTCTTCACAAAATACATGCATCTTCCAATAAAAGTACAGGTACGACTAGAGCCTCGCACGACTTTGCATGAATTCTACAGGAACAGATAATTCTGTTGATGAGCATGTGTGTCGTGCATGCTAGCTAGCAATTAACTGCCTGTTAGAGGAAGAGGAGATTCAACACACATTGCATTAGCTCAGAGGCTGGGCTTATATGCAGTTACATGACCGCAGCCACGGCTAGATCGTGTGCCACTACTCTTGCCACTACGGCCACTACAGGCACTACCATGGTCTTGCGGTGAACACAACCACACGCACACATGTGCTGGCAACACACGCAATCACCTAATCTGAAAATGACGTGGATCGATCTCGTTGGTTTCATTTAGCTTTGAGTCTTCGTACAATTAGCACCATCACCTAATCGTTGGAGTCCTAGCGACCCATCTGACTGCAGCGTCAGGGAACGGACCTGCCAGCCTGGATTAACTAGAAACAGGGTCGTTACATTATTGGTAACGAGAACCTCCACAAGATGTCTCACGAAAATAATCAGTCAAGCCATATTAGTACGAGAGATCCATTGTTTAAGTTATCTGTCATGCACGGAAAGCTCCGTCTCTCCAACGATGGCGATCCCTGCCAAACTAAAATGATCGATGCCTTCTCATCCAAGAACCAGGCGTGCATGGCTACGCATGCCATCCAGCCTCAGTTGTCAAGGATCAACTAGTGACTTGGACACCCTGACCCTGGACGTCGTGTTCACAGTTCAACGAATATCTCCGTACATTGGCAACCATACTTAACGTAATGGGGAGAGGAGAGATGTGTATGTAGCCGGCAACAACTCCATTACCGGATGATATGGAGGAAGTGGAAGCATAGGGCATCCATGCTAAGCATGGCTCGTGGACGCGGGTGCAACGGCTGGTGTTTGCCGGGTGGATGGCGTGTCATATTCTTGAGCTAACTTGGCACTCTGGATGGATATGGATGGGCCAGACTTGTCCCAACGGGGTGGATCCAAGGGAGAAAAATGTTTCGAGAGGGTGGTCAACGAACGCAACCCACTGATGTTTCCATAGCTACTAGGTTAATTATTATTGTTGAAATGTATAGTATACTTAGTAGATAATTAAACAAACCTAGTGACTACTTGAGTTGGGTTGAGGGCTCTGGGCTTGCTTAAGGGCGTTGTGCTTTGTTATCCAAAACAGCAAGAAAACAACGTTTTAAACGCAACAGAAGAGGGTCGACAACGGTTTGGTCAGGTCGTTGGAGTGTTTGACCTGGATGCATGCATGCATGCATGTGATGTGCTAGCTCGTTGTGACCGTGCTTTGACTAATGCGTCAGTACCCAAGGTTCATCTGCTGATAGAGTGGTAGAGTGAGAGCTGCCGTGCAACGCGCCATCACATCAGTAGCCAAGGTGATCATCATCAAGCTAAATAAAATGAATAAAGATTATATGGGCCAGCTTCGATTCCTTGCTCCTCTCGCGCGGTCGAGTGAATTACAAAAAACATCGACATTGAAGGATAGGGTTGCAGAAACCCCAATTCTACAGCTTTGTGCCAAAAACCACTAATTCTGAGCCTAATTTTTTTGCAAAAAACACTAGTTGGCGGCTTTGATCCATTTGATGATGATTATGACAGGTGGGACCCAAATTTGCTGACGTGGCGTAACGATTCAGCACAGATGGCGTTAGACAGTGGTTAGTTAAATAAAACGAATAAAGATTATATGGGCCAGCTTCGATTGCTTAATCCTCTCGCGGTCACAAGTTCCTGAGAAAAGGCATGCATATGACCATGAGCACCCTGGCTACTAGGCATAATTAGCAGCTTCGCCATTAGCTTAACCTAACCAGGCGGTCCTCCTGCCTACCAAACAAACCTATTTAATTCCATGCGGCACCAGAAAAATAATTCTGGTCATCAACTTGAGCTTCAGGACAAGGGAGCAGGTACATACGTAACCACTAACACTCTAGCAGCTACTCCTAGTTAGTTATTAAGCGGCGGCGGCGGCGGCAGCAGCAGCGGGGGCCAAGAACCATTTCTTCTTCTTCTTTCCCTTTGACGATTCGCTAATGGACAGACGCTCCGGTACGTTTCTGATTAATTAGCGTGGACTAGGGGAGCAACCAGGGCCGTCGTTTGCCTTTGAGAATGCATGCATGCATAGGCTGATCGATATCGGTACTGTGTCTTGCAAGCGAAAACACATCAACGTCGTACGTGCCATACCTTCCGGCCCAATATAACTCCCATGCTAACCACTCCTCTCTCTTTCATAACGCCCATGGCATTAGGTCCGAGCCGTGACAGGGAAGCAACCTCAAAACTTTTCGAAAGGAGAGAGAGGAATTATATTGGAATTCCTTCAACTGTCATCGCTTTAATTTTATGATACTGACATTTTGAATGATTGTTGCAGCAATTTGGTTAATCGTTGGAACACCAGGAAGTACGGGTGCGCAGGAGTCTCGAATGAATATTGTAGAAACATCTCCGTTCTCAGATGTACCGAGTATTGAATTTATGCTCTAGTCAATCAGTTACTTCAAAAGTGCAAATTAATGTGAAATTGATGTAGGCCGCATAATCATTTTTTCTAATAATGCGCTGACAGGGTCTTGAACTTGAGACCTCTTGACTCTGATACCATATTAAATGAATGCCCCAGTCAATTACTTCAGAGTCCTGACTGATAAAAAAAGCGGGCAATATTTTTCAACACCGAGTAAGACACTAGCTAGCTAGAGTTCCCAATTTTGCAACAATCTTTTTTTGTAGGAAGACTGGATAGAGCTAGCACTGCTCATTCCATTATGGCACAGAGAATTATGTTGATGAACTGCCAAGTGAAGAGTTAATTTGTCAGTCCCTGCAGGTACCTTAGTGGTATACATCTAACTATCTGAAAATGACGTCGATCTCGTTGGTTTATTTAGCGTTAAGTTTGATCATGATGTGCAATTAGCACTACTTAATTGTTGGAGTCCTGGCGATCCATCTGGCTGCAGATTCAGGGAATGTGCCTGCCAGTCTAGGAGATCAGTTATAGAGTTATTGGTGAGACCCTGAATAAGATGTCTCGCGAAAATAATTAATCAGGGAGGACATATTGGTACGAGATTTTTGTTCGTTTATAAGTTCAGTGTCATGGAAAGCTCCGTCTCTCCAACGACGGCGATCCCTGTAAGAATAGAATGATGCCTTCTTATCCGAGAACCAGGCGTGCACGGCTACGCATGCCATTCGTGCCTGCAGGCTGCCTTGTCGCTTGTCAAGGATCAAGCGGTGACTTTGACACTCCGGACGTCGTGTTCAAACTTCAAAGTTCAACGACTATTCGTTTAGTTAGAAAGAAGAGCTTAACTAGTTAGCGAGCAATGCCGCAGTCTTCTTCTTTCAACTTCTGAACCAATCACACATTCTTGTGTGTGTGTGTGCGCGCGCGTATGTGTGTGTGCGTGTGTGTGTGTGTGCGCGTGTGCGAGGATAAGATTGTTTCCAGGGTACTGCGCCTCGCTGACTGTACCCAGCCAAATCAAACTGAAGAAAGAAAACAAAAAAAGTTTCTTTGCCTGTACCTAGCTAGCTCAATTTTTTTCGAAAAGAAGGACTACCCCCGCCTCTGTATCTGGTCGATGCATACGGCCTAGCTAGCTCAATTAGCGATGGCTGATTACCTTCTGGACTGCAGTACCAGCAAGCAAGCAGATAGGGATTCCGAACTTGCGCCAGTAGCAAGCAGTCTAGCTGTTGCTGGAAACCTCGAACTGTGCTGTACGTACGTACAATGGAACCAAGATCATCTCCGAGCATACCATGCACTGGCACTAACAATATCGTACTAGCCTGGCCTTGAAAAAAACGGACATGCAGTAGACTTGAAAATATTGTACCTCTACCTTAAATGGTATAGTCTACAGAACCCCATGATGCCATGATACGGTTAGCTGGTAATGTACCTCTACCTTAATAACACACTGGTTCTTCACGTGTGCTTCACTGATCTTGGCCGTCAAGGTCTTGATCGGACGGCTCGTCGCCGAAATTAAACAATAAAGAGGACAGGCCGCATCATGCCGGATTAAGGAGCCGCCCGCTTTCCGGTGGATCGCGAATAAATTGCTCCAGCGATTCAGTCTTAACTGGAGTGGCTACGTAGGCGTCCTCTGTAGCTGGGACGACGGTACGTAGGCGTCCTCTGTAGCTGGGACGACGGAGCTCCTCCATTTGAGCTTCCAATGAATCATCGATGGGCCACACATGCATCCAGGTCACTGCAGAATCGGTCCGATTGAGTACACTGGATAATTTGGGTGGAAATCAATGCGAGGTCGCCCCACTTGCCACCGCGACCGATACTTCTGCTGCAGTACTACTACTGTCCTGAAAGAAATGTAAGACTGTTTAGATCACTAAAGTAGAAATCGTAGTCATCTAAATGCTCTTATATTTTTTTATAAAGAGAGTAGTGGGTATGGGCAATCAGCAGGTTACAAGTCGAGTACGAAGTATTTGGTACATGCAGAGTCACACACGGACCGAGGAATGAGAGAACACTAAATCATTTTCACCATTGAATTTCTTGCATCGAGTTCTCCGAAACTAGATATCATGTTAGTACGTTTCAATGAATTTTTTTCACGAAAAAACCCAGAAGAAAAACCGGAGTCAGACACACAACTGTGCTTCTCGCGGAAGCAAATCTATACTTCCACAAGAAGCACACATGTGCCTTCAGGCGAAGTAAATTTGTGAAGTTGTGCTTCTCGCCGAAGCATATGTGTACCACCAAAAGAAGCAAATTTAGAAGTTGTGCTTCTCGCAAAACCAAATCGGTATCTACACGAGAAGCAAATCCGTGTTTATCATGAAAGCAAAGTAATTTTTTTCCTTTTCAAGAAGCACATTTTTTTTCATGCAAAAAGAAAACCGGGAAATATTTCTCCATAACCTAGTGAAAACCGGGTGAAAACCGAAAGCTGAAAAAAGCTAAAAAACAGAAAACACATACAGAAAAACAAAAAACAAAATTCAAAGGAAGCACCTAGCATGTGACATGTGGCGACGGCTAGACACACTACTTGACACACTCCCAGGGCATCAAAAGTGACTTCTCAAGGTCACCACAAGGGGAATTATTTCCTCTAAACAAAATGCATGAATGAATTCAAGGATGCATCATGCATGTATGGGCCGGATCAAGGGAGCCGAACACTCGAGGGCCGATAATACCCATTACCGGGTTAGCCAAGGGTGCGGGTATGTGTCCGTCCGCAAAATCACTAATTAAAAAGTATTACTTGCAAAGACCACTTCCATCATTTCAGGTTGTGACAAGTGGGGCGCTACAGGTGCATCACTTGTCGCAACCTGTGAGTTTTCCCTTTTTTCGTAGATCTGTTTTTTAAAACATTTTATCTCCTAAACCGTGCATCCAAATCTTAAACTATTTTTATCGTTGGATTCCTCGCGTCGACATCTACAAAATTAGATCTCATGTTGATAGGTTTTAACGAACTTTTTTTCATGAAAAAAACTAGACAAAAAACTGCACCGGAAGCACGGTTTTTTCCATTTCCGAAAGAGGCACGGCCGTGCTTCTCGCGAAAGCACAACCGTGTCTCTCGCGGATGCAAAACTGTGCCTCTTATGGAAAAATAATAATAGAAAACACGTTTTTTATCGTTTTCGAGAGGCACGGCCGTGCCTCTCATGAAAGAAAACAAAACAGAAAACGTGTTTTTTTCGTTTCCGAGAGGCACGGCCGTGGCTCTCACGGAAGGAAAAAAACAGAAAACGTGTTTTTCCCGTTTTCGAGAGGCACGGCCGTGTTTCTCGCGAAAGCAAAACCATGCCTCTCGTGAAAAAAAACACGTTTTTTCGCGATTTTTTTTGAATTTTTTTGTTTCCAAAAGCTAAGGAAGACAAGTAGAATACCAAAAAGTAAAAATAAAAACAAAAAAATCTTAAAAAGCTAAAAACGCGTGCGGAAAAATAAAAAAATAAAATCCGGAGAGAGCGTCTAGAGCGCGACACGTGGCGGCGTCTGAGAGTGCGCAAGTGGCACGTTCCCAGCCCACGCGCAAGTGATCCTTGCGGGGCTTCCGAAGGAGCGCTCGTCAACTAGTTGCTCACGTCCATCCACAACGACTTCTAGTGCAGGGTCACTTGCAGGGAGGCATTGCTGGGCTGGCCCAGTAACTACGTGGCAATGTCATGCTAGTGTCGCTCATGGTTTTTGTTTTTTCACATTTTTGTTTTTGTCTTTTGCCTTATTTTTAGTATTGTTTATATTCAAAATATTCTAAAAACACACACACAGGCATTGATTATTCGTCACCCTGGGTGAAAAATAGTGATTCTTCACCCCCTCTGTGTTAACATCAATGCATTGTAATTTCACCTTCCATAAATTTTGTCTTATTTCAGACGTAATAAAGAAAATGTAAGAAATTATATAATCATCGTAAAAAATATTTTATGTTACATAGAATTACAATTGTAAAAATGTAGTGTAAAATGTACATAAAATGCAAATTTCCTGGTCTTATGACCTATATTTTAGTTTCTATGCTAAATTTTACGTAATGAATCAATATGAATGTAACTATTTATATTTCTAATATAATTTATTTATAAAACGATTGTAACATTACCTCGGGCAAAGAATAAATTATTCTGCACCTTGGGTGATGAATAGTCAATCTATATATGGGTGAAGAACATATATATGAGTTAAATAATTTGGTGCCCTTAGGTGTGTCTCACTCGACAGTTTTACCCCTAATTTCGAAAAACCCTTTGGTTCTGCCCAAGCCACTTCGCTCCTCTTATGCATTTGCCCTTTGACCATCACTATGAAAACTTCATAAAAATTGTACTAACTCAGAAAAATTTAAATAAGATATCAAAATGTTCATAGAAACATCACCTATATATGCATGTCATTCGTATTCACAAAAAAATGTTGGCAAGTCCCCATCTGAGTTTGAGCTCTTATGATTTCAACACGAATAGTAAAATGTAAAAAAAGGAAAAAAATTCTAAAAATTTCTAAAAGAATTTGGTGGTAATGTTTTAGGTTCTTGCGAAGTGTCATCAAGGAATGACAATTGTGGAAGTCGTGGCAAGAAAACCAACACTCCAAAATGAATTTGTTTTAAAGCATTAATTTTGCTTTTTTTTTGCCACGACTTCCACGAATGTCATTCCCTGATGAAACTTGGCAAGCACCTAAAACACTAGTCCAATCTCACCACATTTTTTTGATTTTTTTTAAATTTTACTGTTTGTGTTGAGATCATAAGAGCTCAAACTTAGATGCGGACTTTCCAACATTTTTGTCAAGAATGCAAATGGCATGCACAAATAGGTGATGTTTTCTGAACATCTCGATATCTTATTTGAATTTTTTTGTGTTGATATGAACTTTTTTATGAAGTTTTCAAAGTAAAGGTCAAACGGTTAGAGGGCAAAATCATAAGAGAAGCGAAGTGGTTTGGGCGGGAACGAGTGTTTTTGGAAACTAGGGTTAAAGCTGGCGACTATGACCCAACTAGGGGCATAAAATCAATTATACATGTATATATATATATATATATATATATATATATATATATATATATATATATATATATAGGACAAATTTTTGCTACCACCGGTGATACTTACCACCACTTCAGTTTTGTATGTTGTATGTACTATCTATCAAAGCGGAGACTATATACACGTAGTATATAGTATATAAAAATGTTTAGGTAGTATGTATATTACTTTTTAGGTAGTATGTATTGTATTTTAAGTATGTTCATTTTTACGTACAAATATGTACGCATTTCACAGATATAATAAAACCATGGCCCAACTTGCAAAACTTTCATGCAACTCACTTTGAATTATCTTACAACAAAATATATATAAGATTTTACATATATAAATGTCATATATATATATATATATATATATATATATATATTAAAAATACTTTACATAAATTTTGAAAATGTTAATCATTCATTTGAAAGTGTAAACATCTATAGAAAAATGTTAACCAATTATAAGAAAAAATGTCTGTGAAAATTAAAAAAATTCACGTGTTTCAAAAATATACATGATTTTATAAAATGTTAATACAATATAAAAATTTATTTTCCTATTTCTATAAAATTTATTTCACATTTTAAAAAATGTTCATGACTTTCGAAAATGTGTTGGTGTCGTTTAAGAAAAGTGTATACAATGTTAGAAAAAGTTTTCATAATGTAAAACAATTGTACCATTAATAAATGTATTTAACATTTGCAAGAAACATCAGCTATTCAAATAAATGGTTGTGACATTTAAAAAATTATTTATACAATGTATTTTTTTTCAATATTGTTTTTATTTTGATTATAAAAGTGTACACTTGACATTTTAAAGAAATATTCAGGTGTTGCCAAAAGATATCTGTGATTTTTTTCTAAAAAAATATATAATGTAAAAAATGTTTATTGCCATTAAAAATACACACGTGTATTTGGAAATTTTATTGTGTATTCATTTTTTTTTCAAAACATGTACTTAGAAAATATATACATCACGTCTTTGAAAATGTCCAAAGTATATTTTAAAAATCATGTCTGTCGTAGAAAATATACATTGTGTACTGACAAAAGTAGATATGTGTTAGAAAAAAGAAAACCAATTAAAACCTGCAAAGAAACAAAAGACAAAGTAAAGAAAACCGAAGACTATGAAGAAAACCAAAAAATAAACAAAAGAAAACTAATGGTATAAAAGAAGAAAGATTAAAAACATAGAAAATCAATTAAAAAAATGAAAACCCAAAGAAAAAGCAATGGTAAAACAAACGAAAAAAACGTAGCAGAGCAATCGAACCTACAACGACGCATGAGCAGCAGCGAGCGACTGTAAGGTTATTTCTTCTGCTAAGAAAAAGGTACTATCTTGTTTTTGCTCGTTGTTTTATCTATCAGTCCTTATCGGGGTTTTCCTATTTTTATTTACTTTTATGTTACCTTTTTATTTTAAAATGATTCTAGTTTTATAAAAATATTTTGAATTTTCAAAATGTTCACAAATTTGTAGTACATATTCAAATCTTTTTTTAATGTTCAAAAGCTTCAAAAAAGTGCAAATAGTAGAAAGCCGAAACCGGAAAAAAGCACTCATTATAGTAGCTTAATCCATGTCTCTACGGTTCTGGCCCAGTGAAGGCGCTACTCCCCTCCTGTATGTCACCTCGATTTTTTGGCTCAAAGTGCATCAAAAAGGGGCACCAGTTGCAAATGGTACTCCCAAACTCCTTTGGTGGCAACAAGTGGCGAAATGCATGTACGGTACTTGTCGCCACCAGGGAGTTAGGTTTTTTTTTCATTGGGTTGGCGCCTTTTTATCAATTTTTCTGAATGAAAAATCTGTTAAACCAAGCGGCCGAATTATACACTATTATCATGATTGTGTTCCTTGCAGCGGCAACTTCGCAAAAGGTTGATCAACGAACTTTTTTCCGGGCAAGACTTGTGCTTTCAAATATATTATTACAAACTTGCCCTCCCTAGAATAACTTACATGTACTCACAAGATAGGATACGTGTACTCCTCGCGATTAGTATCCTCTAACGTAGTTAAACTTGTATTCCCTTCAATACAACATGCTCTCACCATGGAGTACAACTTGTACTCCTCGGTGTAACATGTACTCTCTGCACAATGCAACTTGTGCTCTCCGTGCAGTACAACATGTACTCTTAGATGTAACTTGTGCTCCACACGAAATGAAACTTGTACTCCGTAGCATAACCTAAACTCCTGACATGGTGCAACACGTGCTCCCTCCACTGCAACTTGTATTTCCGATGCAAGCTTTACAGCTTTACTCGCGTGCGGTGCGACTTGTTCTTCTTGAACGATACAATTTGTACTGCAGGGGCAGTACAACTTGTACTTTAGGTGCAACTTGTGCATGAGAAAACCAAGACAAGCTGATAAAAGAAAGACGAAAGGGGCAAATAATGGAAAAAAGGGGGAAACACTAATGTAGTCTCCTTCTGAGCGAATGCACCATGTGTGCCTGGTCCGCAAGGCCTCATACGTGACTCTAACAGAGGTAACCCGCAACTAGTTGAAAAGTATTTGTCTAAAAAAACTAGTTGAAAATGTGCATGAAAATAAATAAAATCTAATTCTTTTCATGTATTCCTTCTAGAAGTTTAAATATTTTCTAGAAGATGGACTACAAAAAAAACCCAGGTCCATGGGCCGGCCTATAGCAGCGTATGGGTTGTGCAACATGCCGACATCTTGCCGCGTAAGCGACAAAGTGGATTTACTTTTATGTTCTAGAACAAAATCTCATTTAGTTTTTCCCCTATTTTTCATTTTTATTTCCACTTAAATTTTTTTATTTTCATATTTTTTTCTTTTTTTTCTTTTTGAATGTATTAATATTTTGAAAATACATCAGCACTTTTCAAATACAAGATTTTTTTACAAAAGGTGACATATTATTAATTATTTGGAAATATTAAAAATCGTCTTCATTATTGTACACTGTTTACATAATGCGGTTTTAACAATCCATGATTAATTTTTAATATTCATGATTATTTAAAAAAATTGGACCATTTTTAGTTCATAAGCATTTATTGCTTTTCCACAAATAAACAAACAAAAAAAAACAGTTGGAAACCAGCTAGAAATTATGCATAATTTCGAAACCACGTAGAAACACTGGTGGAAAACCAACCGAATGCACGTGTACGTTGTAACGGGCCCGGCCATATAGACGCTAGAGTGGCGTTTTAGACATATAGACGCTAGAGTGGCGTTTTAGAGGAATTAGTACCATCTCGTTTATTACAATTTTGTCTATATAAATTGTAAAAGCGTATTACGATATGAGAAAAAAGCGTATTGTGACGGTGAACCCGGAGACCCAATCCGTGTTTTATTATTGGGAAGAGATATGGGACTAACGCTTGAAACCCAATCCGTCATGCAGCTGTCATCCTTGAAACTGTTGACCTTGTCCTCCTTAAGTAGGTCTGACTCTTACTCCGTAAGCGATATGGGACTAACTTTGTAGCGTCAGCTTGCGCGCAAGAAAAAGGAACAAGTCAAGAGTCATACGGGATACGAGCACAACATCAATTGGAATACTTTGTTGCACGCCTACCACTACACCGCCTAAGTCCATGCTTGGATCTAAAAATAGTCTTTTTTAGAGGCTAAAGTTTCAATCATCCCTGACTAAAGAGAGGCTAGAACTAGTCTTGAGACTAAAAATTTTTAGTCAAGGAAACCCTACTAAAATGTGGATTAGTCATCTCTCCTCATTTAACTCCTCTCCTTTAACACATGCGAGTTCGGGATTGGAATGTTTGGAGGATAATAAATGCTCATTAACTCATTTTAGTTTATTTAGTACTCCATCCTTTCCGGTTTATAGGGCTTATCTCAAAATTTTAGTTTTTTCATTTTATAAGGCTCAATTTGGTTGTTCCCCATTACATGTTCAGATTTCAAGGTGCATTAAATCATTGCATGCAAGTATTAAGAGAAAATTGACCAATGCATTTCTTTATGCATGCATGCATTGCAATTAATGCATTGATAAACATAATTTTTTAAGAAAAACAAGAGCATTAATTAGGTGCTTTTGCAAACTACAAAAAATATTCCACCACTCACCATCTATCTTGGTTGGTGAGATTTTTGAATTAAGCCATATAAATCGGAAAGGAGGGAGTATTTGTATCCAAGCATGAGTGAGGCTAGCAAGTTTTAGTCATGGGACTAAAACGTATCCAAGCACCCTCTAAACCACATTATTTATCAAGCAACAAAGCGCTTAACCATCTGAACATGCATGCATCACCGGCGGCCAAAGCTGGGATAAACGACAACGCCGGAACTAGAGTTCTGAGCAACACACCGCCAGCGCGTTATTCTTATGCATGGCCGCGTGAGCCGCAAAACAGGGCCAGTTTGCAGCTGCTCGTCGCCTGAGCAACTATCCAGCCACGCCATCCCAGTCCGTACGGATTGGGTCTCCGGGTTCACCGTCACAATACGCTTTTTTCTCATGTCATAATACGCTTTTGAGATTTGTATAGATAAAATTTCTTTATAAACGAGGTGGTACTAATAATTTGGGGATGTCCTATACAATCAATTTGTATGGAAAAAATCATAATATAAACGAGGTGGTACTAATAGCATGTTTGTCCGTCCGTCTGGCCTGGTTAGCTGGACCTCTGCCTTGGCCCGCATCGCTAAGATTTCTCTAATGGGCCACCAGCCATGTTTTGCAGTGGCCACGATTGGGCTTCCCACTGGCCGGCATGCACGACGCATGAGGCGTCGGCGGCCTCAGCGCCCAGCGCAAGGGATGGCAGAGCAGGTCGAGGCCCCGGCCAGCAGCGGCCCCGGCGGAAGCGGCTCGGCGCCCGGCGGACAGAGGCCGACGTGGCGGCGCTAGGCGGCGGTGGCTGGGCGTTCGATGCAACCTTCTCAATCTCCTCTGTCATGATTTAGTCTCACCTCGCCACTTTGCATCCAACCTAATCAATTTATTATCCTCTGACCTCTGCCGTGATTTAGTCCCACCTCGCCACTTTGCATCCAATCTAATCAATTTATATACACATGCGACTTTGCCTCATCAGAAATCAACAAGCCCCGCATCAGAAATCAACAAGCGCAAAGGGTAATAGAATGAAAAAACTAATCAATAGCGGCCTGCTGTGTTGGTGGTCGCCTGCTACGGCGGGTGTCGAGGATCCAAGCGAAGACTGTGGACCGCACGACAAAAGGGGGGACAACATGGGGCGACCGGCCTGCTGTGTGGTGGTGGTTGCCAGCGACAGTGGGTGGGATCCAGAGTTCCAGACGATGGGAGCCTCCGCGGTGGTGGAGCTTCTCTTGGGAGCGGGGATCCTGCGGGCGGCGCCGGCATAGCGACGGCCCCGACGATCGAGGTGGTCGTGTGGTGGTATCGGGGTGGGGAATGACTAGACGAAGTGTAGGTAACTCACGGAACAGATAACTGACCAAGCGAGAAACGTCTCGAGAGAACGCGTGTTATCAGTCGACCACCCCACGTGTTAGCTAGCTAGCGTCCGCAGGGTAATTGTTTTTCCTTTTTTATATTTAATAAAAAGGTGCAGTTGGATATTCACGGACAGGTAAAAGTCTCCATCTGACAGACGTGTTAGTTGATCTTCACGGACCGGTAAAACCTTCGAAACTATGCAAACTTGCTGGATTGGCTCCACATATATTCTTTTAAGTTCGAATTTGCAACTCCGCCGGTGTTGCAGAAACTCGTTGGTGTGTGACCGCACGTCCTGGCGGGCACATGCGAATTCTGCTGCACACACGCGGCTGAGGTGGTTCAAGCAGAGGTCCGCGCGGGGTCGCGACGCTCACGAACGTCAAGCAGAGGCGATGCACGCGGCGGCGAGGTGGAGGTTGACGACCGGCGGCGAAATTTGGTGGTGGATGTTGGCCATGGCAGCAGTTGTTTCTGTGTCCATGCCTATTTTAGTCGAGGAGGCCACCGCCGGCGGAGACCTCGTCATCGCCACCACCACAGGGGGTTAGCATCCGGTCGTCCCGATAGGCCTGCGACGACGATGCTGCGGGATCCAGCTGTAGTCGCCCTCCCCTATCCCAGCGAAGGATCTAGCCCCCCTATCCCCTTTCCAGTCTTGCATTCTGAAACATGAGTTAAGTTGCAAGAATATAAAGTACAGTGGAGGTTGGCTTGGGATCATTGTATGGAGAACCAATTTGATGATCAAGGAGGCGGCAGACGCTCACTTGTAAATCGGTAGGTAGAAGGCAAGCGTTTCGCTTCAATTATAATAAAAAGATTAAAGGTTTCAAAATTCTTTAATTATTTTAAAATAAAGAAATATTTGTGTTTTTCATTCCATGCACCACTACTCTTTCATCAGATGAAAGATGTTAGAGTGGCTTCTTTACCTCCATGTGTCATACTCCGAAAAGCGATAACATTATAACTTATTATCAATGTTTGTCGGAATTGGATATAAGAAATGTCGCATACTGTCTCATAGAGGAGGTTTCATGATAATTTAGCCCGTTGCAATGCACGAGCATTTGTACTATCTTGCTAAAAAGAAGAACGAAAAAAGTACTGTACGTTTTGACCTGGTGGCAACCCTTCTTCGCTGACCCATAGCAGTATAGCACCTACGCTAGCCCTGAAAAACTGTTCTGCTCCGCCCGCGAGCCGGCGCGTGCTCGGCGGGCGGGTCGACGATCGATCACCATCACCTCTCCTCTCCATTTGGCCTTTTGTGTTGAGTAATTTTATTCAAACAGCCCTGTCGATCACCTTTTCTTATTCTGGACTGGTGCCTTGCACGTTATTCCGTTCAACTAGTACTACAAGAAAACTCTTACAAGCCGAAGCTGTGGTTCCAAATCACCAACGTCGTCGCCGTTGATTCGAAGCTGAGAGCGGAACGAATTCACATGCGTTCATCCATCCATGTGCCCGACAAGCCACGTACGAGCATAAACAATACGGGGAGTGTCAGATTGATTTCACATTACGAGTCCCCTCGTATATAAGCCAACCCACCCGAGCCCAAACTCCGATCATCACACACAGAAGCAAAAGCACAAGGCATACACAGAAGCAATAGAAATGGCTAGCAGATCATCATCCCTGCTGCAACTGCTGGTACTGATAGTGGCGCAGTTCCTCGGGTCGGAAGCCAGCGGCATTTCCATCTACTGGGGCCAGAATGGCGGCGAGGGCACGCTGGCTGAGACCTGCGCTACCGGCAACTACAAATTTGTCAACCTCGCCTTCCTCGCCGCGTTTGGCAATGGCCAACCGCCGGTCCTCAACCTGGCAGGCCACTGCGACCCGACCAACGGCGGCTGCGCGAACCTAAGCTCCGACATCAAGTCATGCCAGAGCCGCGGTGTCAAGGTGATTCTCTCGATCGGTGGTGGGGCAGGCAGCTACTACCTTTCCTCGACCCAGGACGCCAAGAATGTCGCAACGTACCTGTGGAACAACTTCTTGGGAGGTAAGTCATCTTCGCGGCCTCTCGGCGATGCAGTCCTCGACGGCATTGACTTCGATATTGAGGGCGGCACACCCCTTCATTGGGACGATCTTGCGAGGTTCCTTAAAGGATACAGCAACTCCGGCAGGAGAGTCTACCTGACTGCCGCACCACAATGCCCTTTCCCTGATGCGTGGGTGGGTGGCGCTCTCAACACCGGCCTCTTTGACTATTTATGGGTGCAATTCTACAACAACGCACCCTGTCAGTATACCTCAGGTAGCACTACCAATCTAGCTGACGCATGGAAGCAGTGGTTGACAGTTCCAGCAAAGCAGATCTTCCTCGGCCTCCCGGCGTCACCTCAGGCTGCCGGGAGCGGGTTCATCCCAGTTGATGATCTAAAGTCAGATGTTCTCCCATTGATCAAGAGCACAGGGAAGTATGGAGGGATCATGTTGTGGTCCAAATACTATGATGACCAGGATGGCTACAGCTCTTCGGTGAAGAGTGATGTTTGAGAGGGTTACCTTACCTTTGATTTGTGAGGTACATGTGTGCTTTTTCATTGTGATGTGTGAGGAATTGCGGATTCGTCCATTTTCATTGTTACTTGTAAGTAATCGTGTGTGACTTGATTGTTGTATATAGTATTAATAATCTTTACTTGGAGCATCTGTTGGATCTTTCATCCAAACGAGGATTATTTGTTCAACCTGAAAAAGTCTGCAGATCATCATTGGTTTCTCTACATTCAATTCCATTGACAACACCAAGGAGCATTGCACAACTTTGTTTCATGTGTCTTATCAACCTGACTAGATCCATCTACCATTAATTCATTATTGATAAATATGTGCTGATTGTGGTTTAAGTTTGACCATAAATTTAACCAACGATACCTATTGCGGCAGGAGCAAAAATTATACTATTGAATTCGTATTTTTGATATGAATTCAGTGATATAATTTTTGCTCCCGTCGCAGTCGGTCTCGTTGGTTATATTTACGGTCAAACTTGGATTTCGGGAAATGTGGACGCACTACATTGTGAAACGGGGAGTAGTAGTTTTGGCTTTGTCTTTGACTTCCCTAGAGCAGACGACCCTAATTTTATTATTATTTTATTGGATCATTTTTAATATTCTCTCTATATTTGGGTTTCCCTTCCTCATTGTTTTTTCTCCACTTCTTCGGATGGGCAGAGACCAACAAGGAGACTGGCAGCCAACTAAAGCACCTGTCATGGGTTGTGCTCGTTTGGTCATCCTTCAACGCGTTGCACACTAAATAGGACCTCCAATGTTATGACTTATTACGGTTGTGGAGGGAAGGGGTGAATTAGTTTTCTAGTTCATGTGTTTGTGAGTGGGTGGCACCGTACCAACTTGCTATTTCTGGTCTGAGTGGTCGGGTCACCACTTTCTCTGTCTTCCCCGGCGAGCTCTACAGGTGATTCGTGGTGTGAGACCCATGCTAGCGCTGGGGAGCTAGAAAGAAAAAATAAGGCTTCGGAGATCCAAGCCAACATGAGCACCTGCCGAAGAGGCGTGGTAGCTAGGCCTAGTGGAAATAAATATAACCTCGAGGTTGGAAGGTGATTGGATTGAGAAATTAAAATCTATTTGTGGAAGAAACGCAGTGCAAGGATTATTATTTTGAGAGGCAGAGGCACGAGTGAATTGAACTGGTGAAGACGTGCATTATACATCGGCATAGGGCCATGCCTACACGTGCCAGCAAAATAGGGAAGTTAGACAAAAGGGAGGTCCATTTCGTATGGTCTAATGGTCAATTCGGTTTATATAGGATAACCCAAACACAAATAACTAGCAATGAAAACACCAAACCGAACACCATAAACCTAATAAATTAGGAATGTTAGTCAACTTAGTTCAGTTCGATTCTTCGATGTAAAAGTGCCCACCTCTTACTGTAATAGCTCGAAAAAAGAGACTTAGCTCACGAACAGTGGGGCAAAGCGTACATCACCCTCTAGTATTTGTTGAAAAACATTAAAACATGTGCAAAACACAACGACCCATCTTTGTTTAACTGGAATTTATTTTTTCGCGAAAAAGAATTGGAGTATATTGAAATAACGTGTGTGCACAATCAAAACATGTGAGTGGTAATATTATTGTCGACCGTTCATAAATATGTGCAAAACATATGTGAAGTGAAATGAATTTTCTTTTTGAAACATTAAGGATATCAACACAAAGATGATGAAACTCATGTAAAATAGTTAAGCGAAGTATAGTAAGACTCGCATAAATTTTGTACGTACCACCTTGGTGTCATTCTGATTTCCCCGCATGGTTCAAAGCTATTCCAAACTTCTTTTCTGTGAAACACATTGAACCGTCTTTGAAAAGTTGATTAAAATAGTGAAATATCTGTGTCTTGATACTTTTGTCAAACATGATGAAGTGTGTGGGAAACATGTCTAAAGCAAAATAAAATAGTTTCAAGAAAAATAATGATATCTTCAAAAACATGATTGAACATGTTTAGGCGCCACGGCTAAGGACAAGTAGAAGTAGCACAAAAATATCAAAATTGCATGGCTTCAATGACGTGGAGTTTCCCCTCCTGCTAGAAGGTTGCTAGAGACGAGAAGAACTGGCATAGATGGACAATTCTGTAAGAGAGACATAGACAAATATAGGCCTTTTTATAGGCAATAACCGGCTGAAATATTGTGGGAAACTAGAGAATACCCCGCGCGTTGCTGCGAGAATTGGTTGATGAAAAATTAGATTGATAACATGAGAACCAAAACTAAAAATACATGTGACTTATTATGTTGTAACAATATTTGTTGGATATATGTACATTTCCCATGCATGGTTTAATGGTGTGGCGGTCTTTTCCCATGCATGATTGCATACAGAAATGGCCGTCATCCCATTCATACTTATATGGTGAGGTGGCATGGATTCTGTATAAATCCAACCTTCACTTCAAAAGGTAATGATGATTCAAATCTGGGAATCATCAAATATGATCCATGGGTGCGTATGACAAAGTTCTAGGTTGTAGCCAATGAAATTTTCAGCAAAACCATTTGATGTAAAACGGACACTCGGTAGTGATTCTTCGAGGTTCAGCTACACCTACACATCTAAGTGCAGTACCGAAAGGTAAAGGCCGCAAAGGTGTGTTGGCTAAGGGCATCTTGAACGGCAACCTGTAAATTTCTTTGTGCATCCGTCTACGGATAGAGGCACCAGTCCGCAAACATGGATGCGGGAAACCGTCATCCAACACTGCCCGTCTATATCCGGCTAACAATTCAAACTAACCGGACGAAATTCCTTCAAGCACGGCCGGATTTCATATAAACATGATGGATCTCATTACATTTACATCAACTAAGCTGTGCTAGTCCGGCTCTAGAGGTATAATTAATACCTAATATGAATGGTCGTCGGCGCCTGTTTCCTGTGTCTGGCCATGAACCCAAATAATTGAAGCTAGGAATGTGAATGTAAACAATTGTGGGTGGAATTCAGAAACAAATGCATGGAAGTTGCTTTGACTCTTGAATAGAAATTCAGGGAGACACAATTTCTTATTACCTTGTTTGTTCTGGTATGCAATTTAGGCGATCCTTACATGATGCAATGTAACTCCAAGGCTTCCAAATGGTGCATCTTGATAGCTGCAACTCTTGAAAAGAGCAGGGCTTATTCATACCATTTCAGTACTCTATTGAATTTTTACTCTGTGTAATGGATGAGAAGTTGTTTTATTATCGAATTGTTGTCTTATTTGTATCACATTTGATGCATGCTTAATCAGTTACGAGTGGTTTGCAGATGATGCGAGTTCCAGTTGTCCATGAAGGTTTGAAAGCTTGTTTTTGTTAAAGAAAATTTAAAATGCACATGCACCAGGTTTCAAAGGAGGAGGAGCAAGCTATGGTATTCATGAATTCTTTGGCCTGCTAGCTACTGTTAGCATGTATCAGGTGAAAAAAACCTTCAGAACACATCAAGCTAGCAGCACTAGAGTTATATTACATCATGTTGTATGTAAGGAACGTCTCAATTGCCAATATGATTAATTGGTCGTTTTATTTCCGACATTTGCACTCACAACCAATAATCACCAACGATGGTTTCCAAATTCTAAACGTTGAAGCTATACGACAAGCCAACAAACAGCAATTCTATTGTACAAGTTCACCATACACATCCGGGGCGTGCATCAAACAAGAATAAGAAAAATTCGGAGACATAGCCGTCGTTTCTCTGCAAGGGGTTCTAGGATGTACTCGCCGCCCACGCTGCAATAGGACGGCGCCACTCGGTGGAGGCGCAAAGTGTAAGTCGAATGTGCAGATTTATGGCCATCCGTGACCTTGACGGGGGCCGGCAAACTAGTGGACGAGGTGTGCTGATTGTGGTCGGCGATGGCTTCGGTGGCGAGGAACAACAACGAGGTGGGTCAATGTGGAGGATCGTTAGGGCTTGGACAAATCCAAGTTATGATGTTTTCTATATTTAGGGGCACTTTGCCGGTAAGACGGCAGTAGCCGGGCGCTTTATTGGAGAATTTCTATAACTGAGCATATACACACGATTTAGATCAAATGGTTGAAAACAGGAGTCTACATGGAGGACGAAGCAAGGCCGGAGGCACAAGATACCATGCCTTACATATTTGTATTAAACTTTTATACTTATATGACAATTTCTTTTTCTATTGTTCAATTCTCGTTATTAACCATATAAAAATGTTGCTTAATTTAGTTGTGATGTTCTTTGTTATATAACTATAACATCTATAATCAAAAGTATAATCGCTACACGCTAAACTTGCACCATATTATTTAGTAATTCAAATTACATTATTCTTCCCTTTGAATACATTGCCACTTAAAAAGATCTTTAAAAAATCCCCATAATTGTGAAAAAAGTAAATAAAACAAATAGGATCAAACTTTGTGTATTTGTGGATAAATTTAGGTCACTTGCATGAATTATAGTGTGTGCATATATTCATGTGTGGATGTTTGAGCAGATTTTGGAGGATTCTAAAATATCTTTGTAGAGATCTCTATAGTGTACGATTAGTAAGTATCTAGATCATGGTTTATAGTTTATGATTAGCCATAGTAAATAGAAATTTTTGGAGTGCATAAAGCATCTATGAGTATTATTGTCCTCGAATCTTTGAAATGCCACTTTACCGGGCCTTTTGTGGTTGAATGTAGCTTACGGCGTTCAATTGTTAGTTGACAACATGTGCATGGTAATATTCACTACTAGAATCTACGCCTTTACCGAATGCCCCCAAAACTTGGCAAAGGGCAAATAAAATTTGGTAAAGGTTTTGCTGGTGTTGTACTTGGCAAAGAGAGTACCCAACGTACATCTTACCGCAAACATATATGGAACTTGGGAATTGTGCATAACATATGATCTATTTACTGCAGGCGAGGTATGACCGGCAGGAGGCGGTTACACCGGCACCTCCGGCTTTTGGGCCGTGGTTTCCGAGGCGGAGCGCGCAGCGAGGCGGGAGGCGAGGTACGACCGGCGTAATGCCGGTCGCTGCTCCGCGTTGGCCAAGTCGGACGTGGCGCCGGAATGGGTTCGCAATGACCCGGACCTCGCCACGTGGGCACTCAACCGCTCCGTCACCATCTTGGAGACGTTCGCCAGGCGGCGCCGCCGCATGACGGCAAGCTCGCCAAGATCGACAAGCGCGCCGCGACTGCTCCACCAACGCCGGTCGCGGCAAAGCCACCGCCTGGGCTCCGAAGGCTACATTGGCAGTGTCCGCGGTAACCCCCCGTACAGGTCATCAGAGCGACAGGCATACACCAGACAAGGCTGCCGCGGCCCTCCGGCATTGTACCGCTGCTGGAGGGACGACGCGACGACGACACATATGGCGACGGCGGTGCAGCAAAGCAGTTCGATGGTCGTCCGTATAGGGTTTAGGTTTTTTTTTCTAATTTTTTAGTTAAACGGTCGAAGTACCGACCTTTTTGTGTAAATTATGTCCGAGTTTTAATGAAATCCGTCTAGTTTGAACGAATTTCGTCCCTTTGATTCAGATTGTAGTTGAAATGTATGCGAGGAGCGTTGAGCCTCCCGCATCCATGTCCGCGGACGGGTGCAGGAGAAAGTTCGCAGGTTGCCGTTGGAGATTCTCCATAGTTGTATAGCGAGATGGCATTGATACTTTACAAACGGGTCATAAATCCAACCTTGAGGTTCAAAAGATAATGATGCAAATTTCGGAATCATCAAACTATGATGCATGGGTGAGTATGAAAAGGTTCTAGGTTGTAGTCGATGAAAATTTCAGCAAAAGCATATGATGAAAAACGGACACTGGGCTGGGTAGTGATCTTCAAGGTTCGGCTACACCTACACATAAGAGTACAGTACCGAAAGGTAAAGGGCTAAAGGCCGCAAAGATGTTGGCTAATGGCGGTGATCGGAAGCCTCAAACTACTACACTAAACATCACGTTTTCCCCGCATCTTCATTCTCCTGCCGTAGGTGATAGTATATTACTGCAGGATGGGAGGGTGGCAGGATGGTCCCCTGAGCCACCCGTCGGCGACGAGCCTGTTCACCGCCTCCGTCGGGTGCACGCCGTCCCACGACTCGTGCCTCCACGGGTCGCCACACGCGGTCGCGCCCTTCATCCCGCACCGCGCGTCCAACTGGAAGTTGTACGGGCCGCCGCCCGCGCCGCAGCACGCGGCGACGGCCGCGGTGAAGCCGAAGCGCGCCGGGTCGCGGAGCATGTCCATGGCGTAGGCGTAGTAGTCCGCGTACATGATCCTCGCCGCCGGCCCGTGCCTGGCGCGGGCGCGGTTGAGCCTGTCCTGGAGCAGCGAGTTGTGGTACATGACGAGGTCGTTGAGCGGCTTGAGGCAGCCGTGCTCGTCGTAGTCCGACTTGTGGCGGCTCGGCAGCACCGCGAGGTAGAGCGCGACGCACCCGATGGGCAGCGTCCCCGGCACCACGATGTCCACCGCGCCCAGCTCGATCAGCCTCTCGAGGGCGGTGGCGATATTGTCGACGACGTTGGGGGCGTAGCTCTTGGCGCGGCTGACGTTGAAGCCGAAGAAGAGCATGGCGTTGTAGTCGTTGCCGCCGATGGAGCCGAGGAGGAAGAGGGACCTGGCGAGGTAGGGCCTGCAGCTCTGCGGCGTCCCGCAGATGCGGGGGAGGAGGTCGCGGAACCACTGGAGCTGCACGTTGATGGCACCGTTGTTCCAGATCGGGTAGCCGAGGCCGATGGACTTGAGGAACTCGAAGTCCAGCGCCGTGGCGCCCACGATGGCCATGTTGGCGCCCTTCCGGAAGTCGGCGCCGGGGAGCTTGGACGGGGGAAGAAAAGGGAGGCCCAGCGACTGCGCGAGGAAGTCGACGACGAGGCGGCCGTCGGAGCAGCGGCAGGTGGGGTGGCCGAAGTAGGTCATGCCGTAGGGCGGGTTGGCGAAGGTGAGCAGGAGCTCCTCCGCCGCCGACTTGTTCACGCAGAGGTTGCCCGTGTCCGACAGCGAGTCGCCGAAGTTGAACATGGCGTTGTACCGCATGGCCCCGCCGTCCCTGTCTGCGGATGCCAGCAGGAAGAAGCAGCTGCTGGCACCGAGGAGGAGCATGAAGCCGGCGGCGGCAATGACACCAGTGATTCGCCGAGCCATGGCCGTGTCCCCGTCGATCGATCTTGCACGTACGCGCTCTAGGCTCTAGCTCGCCAGGCGTGGCAACTACGCGGTGCACGAAGGTCTATATAACGTGGATGAGAGCCCTTACACGTACGCGCGCGCTGCGACACTTTGCACGCGCGTGCCCTCTCGCTCCAGCTGGCTGCTCACCGCCGACGATCTATCGAACAACCACCTCCGATGAGCGCTTCTCGATCGTGGTTAATTGCCCGGCTTGGACGCATGCGTACGTGCATTCATGCAACCTAGTGCCGTCTCCGGTCACGTACTGATCAACCGTAAGTTCGTCGTCGTCTCATCGGCGCGATTCAATGGAGCGCCCACACGGCCGTACGTGACGCGCGCTATGGCGTTCGCCGCGTGTGAATGCTGACTCTGTGGGCCGCCGACGCAATGTTTTCATATTTTTTTAGCATCTGTAACCTTTATTATATTTGGATGTTCATAAGGATACAAATGATATCGGGCGTAGAAACAAGACACACATGGCGCCCGCTAGACAAAGAAACTGCAGCTTTTGCAAGCGAATGTGCTTCAAAATTATACTTCCTATTTTGATGAACAAAACGAAAATTCTGAAAAGAAGCAGAGCGATGGCTAATCTCATGAAGTATCGCTGTGTAGTGGCAAGGAGCTCAAGTCCCGATCTTGAAGATCACTTCAGCACAATCTCATGCCACACATACAACATTCAAGTTGAGGTCCTCGGCCAAGGCAAGAGCTTCATTGCATGCTTGCGCCTCTAGCGAGGGCGGGTCCATAAGACCTTCGAAAACTCTAGCTGAAGCTCCCAAGAAAGTTCCCGCCTTATCTCGGCAGACGACTGCCGCAGCGCCTCTCCCGCCACATCTTGAGACACCACCATCAGCATTAATTTTCACATCGAAATCTGTTGGGGGAATCCATATCGAATTGGTTACTTTGGTCCTTGCATTTTCAGCCGTTACATGCATGTCCTTAGGCGTCGCAAGCCGGTCCTTGGCCGAACGACGCTTGTTCTCAGCCATCAAATCAAGATCTTCCAGGAACTTTGTGACAAAAGCCGAGGTGGTCAGGGGGCTTTGGTATTGATCATCATGGATAGCACGCCGTCTCGCCCACCATATGACCCACATCGTAACCAAGACTTGAACTGCCTCCTTCTCTGGTAAAGTATCAACCAGCCAAAAAACCCATAATCTAGCATCTTCAGTGTGGTTTGAGATAGCAACCTCTATCAGTTCCTCCTCGGCGAGTGCCCACACACATCGGGACATATGGCAATCAAATAAAGAGTGTCTCCAAGTATCAGTTGCCGCCTTACATATAGAACAAGCCGGCGTGTCTGTCATGTTTCTGTGATTCCGAACATCTCCAGTTGGGATAGAAGTCTTGGCTAAACGCTAAGCAAAAACCTTGGTCTTGGACGCGAAGTTTTCGTAGGCAAAACAAAAACAAACAGGGACCGGCTGGTTGCATGTAGATGTGCACTGAGAAGGCCCATTGGAGGCTTTTTCTTGCTGGTCGTAGTTTCTGAAATAGGTAGCTAGCCACAAAAGCGCAACTAGTAATTTTTTATCCTTGTCTAAAAAAAGTAATTTTTTATCCCCTCAAAACTAGTAATTTTTCAACATCTACATGCAACTAGTAAACACAGGAGAACATTATCTTTTGAACACCGAAAAAATGCAGCGTGTTAGCAAAAGTTTGAACTCGCCATCTGTCTCTGGAAAAAAGAGGTACCTACCCACTTGAATTAATTACCGCTCATGATGAATGTGCTGCGTGATTACTTTGGAACTAGCTGTATCGACAGATCCGAGTATTTCTATTTTTTCAATCATTTCATGAAAATTTTGAATACTTATTGTATACTAGTTCAGAACAATTTGACAAACACGAAATAGTTTTGAATTTTGCTTGACCATTTTTTGGATTTGTAACCAAAATTTTAAAATAGAAAGAATATATAGGTTTGTGAACAAAATTTGAAAAACAGGAACATTTTCAAAATTCCGAATGAGTTTTTTAAAAATACGAACATATTTTTAATTTGTGAGCAAATATTAAAACTTGACTTTTTCTGAATTTTAAAAAATAATAAAAAATGAAAGATTATTTGAATATGTAAACATTTTTTGGAAAAGTGACATTTTTTTGCATCTGTGAAATATTTTTGAAACTATGATTTACTTTTTTTAAAAGCAAACATTATTTGAAATTTGCCAACATTTTTAGAATTTGTGAACAAAAGTTGTAAACAAGAACATTTTTTAGCTTCAGTTTTTTTTAAATGTGAACATTTTGAAAAATCATGAATTTGTGATTTTTTTCAAAAATAGGAACATTTTCGAAATTTTTAGCAAAATTTAAAATTGTGGAAAAAGAAACAAATAAAATAGAAGAAAATGGAATTTAAAAATTATTTTAAAAGGAAATAAAAAAGAAAAAAGAAAAGAACGACAATAGAAGGAGAAAAAAATCAGACCAAAAAACTAAAACTAAAAAGAAAAATCAATGAAACCGGCTGAGAAACCTTCTAGAAGATTCCCGAAATTGGTTAGGAACCTTCTAGAAGGTTCGCAAAACCTGATATTGTGGCGCATGTGTTATCTCGTAATTGGGCTGGCTCATTTCTTTTGCTAGGTCACTCGCTTCTGTACCAATAAGTGACAATTTGTCACAGAGAACGACAAATAGAGATTTCCATGCTTATGATGCTCGACTAGGTTTATATCCACGAGCCACTCGATGGGCTTTGTCTTTCCCACAATATTTCAGCCAGTCATGCCTATCTCTACTCCTGTAAAAGAGGCAGTTCCTGTTGATGGTCTGTCTGCCTCTTTGTTTAGAAGGGAATAAAAATGCAACGGCAAGAGTCGAGCCACTGCCTTGCCCAGCTTTTCTCTATGTTCTTCGGCCAGAATGGATAATAGCAAATTTTCTGCCAAAAGTCTGCTAGTGCCGGCCATTCCTCCCCAATCGGTATGCTTCGTCTCTTCCGTTGCTCCTATCGCCTCTCTCCTCCAATCATCCCCTCCCCCCTCCCCACGCCTTCAGCTCCAATCCTCGTTCAAAATTCAAATTTATATGTTGCGCCCGCTCAATTCCTCCTTGGCTTCCCCATCCCTCTTCCTCGTCGTTTCCCTATCCGCCTCTCTGTTGGAAATATGCTCTAGATTCCTAGCGTGTTCTGCCCCCTAAGCTTTAAAAGGGGGTAAACTCTGTCATCCTCTGGACACTTCATAGTATTTGGCTCGAGCGTAACCGGAGGGTGTTCAAGAACACCTCCCTCCTATCTATGTCTGTAATCGCCAAGGCACAAGACCACTGCCATGAGTAGAGCACGGTGGACAACGGTAGTCTAAAGTGAGTTGTAAAGTAAGTGGTAGGTGGGTTGGTTTGGGTTGTAGCCTTGTACGTGATGGCGCTGCAAACACGGAGGAAAATCTTGTGATTGTAACTTGCTATCTATCTTAATATATAGGCACGCTGATCTCCTGTGTGCTCCAAAAAAAACTTCATTTTAGGTATTTAGAACAATAAAATAGAAAATTTTCAAATCTCACCAAATTTTTTGACCAAGATTATCCTTTATCATCTCCTACTAAAATTCTTTGGAATTTCATCTGGAATGTGGGCGAAACTTTTTTCCCTGGCACCAACGCAAATTTCGACCAGTTTTTTCCCTGGGTACCTACTCGCGAAGGCAAACTTCGAAGTGGGTGACCTAGTTCTTAGACAACAAATACTAAGTAATTGTGACTGTTTCTTAGAAAACAAATGGTGTAGTGCACTATTTGTGCATCGTAGTGTATGTCTTACACTTTATATGATTGCTCAGCTCTACCTGCGAGTCCTCCAAATGCCAAGACTTACATCAATACTATTGTTGAGAGCAATAGCAGACGAGCAAATATGTTGAAAAACCCAACGACCCTCATGACTCAGGTGGTGATCAAGTGTTCAGGCATTAAGTCAGCAGTTACCAACGAGCAGGGCGTCTATATATTGGCCAACCTCGCCGCCATTAGATCACCATCAGTCCAAGCGAGATCTTTTCAGGCGATTCAGTATACTGAGCTAGCGATGAAGCACCCAAGCTTCTATTCACGCTCATCGCTGCTCGTGGCTTCCTTAGCCATCCAATTGATCACGGTGATGGCCAGTGGTGGCGGTGGTAGCAGTGGTGTTACGTCATCATCGACGGTGGCGGCGCTCAAGAACTACAATGCCATGTTCACCTTCGGTGATTCGATGGATGAGACCGGCAACATATGCGCCGCCAGCAGCAACAAGACGGAGCTCGACGTGCTCACTTGCACCCGCTCGCCGTATGGCGAGACCTACTTCGGAAGGCCGGCTTGCCGGTGGTGCGACGGCCGCGTGGTTGTTGACTTCATCGGTAAATGCTTTTCCAAAGTAGCACAGAGCATGCATACATATTTCGATGACCGGCTTTACATCGAAGTAGACAGTTCGGACAAGTTGACAAGGTCTTTTTGGAACTTGGAAGTGTGTGAAAAAATTTAGAAATTTATTCTTCATTAGGTGCATGCATCTAATTTAACCAGCTAAGAGATGTGCTATATTTGAAAATTAATACCAAAAATATATTGTCTACATTTTTATATTTCCTAACAACCCAATAAAACAATATGTTCTGGCCAACATATAAAATGAAGGAATTGAAGTCATGATTCTTGTCATTTTGCAACCAGAAAATTACTATACCAAATAATTCTTGACAGAAAAGAGTGACCACTATGTTGAGAATTTTCTGTGTGAAAAACTTTTTTTAATTTATTTTTATTTGTCCCTGAATGGCAGCACAAGCACTTGGGCTCCCATTTGTCCCACCATCGAAAGCAAAAGGCAAAGATTTTCGGCGCGGTGTAAGCATGGCCATCACCGGCGGCACGGCCATGAACTTCTCCTTCTACAAATCTCTCGGCATCGAAGATCCAGTATGGAACCATGGCTCACTGGACACGCAGATCCAGTGGTTCAAGGAGTTGATGCCCTCCATATGCGGGACTGAACGAAGTGTGCACTTATTCTAGTTCTCTTCAGTCTCTTTTCCTGTTGAAATAGTCTACTTATCACGATTCCAGGTTTCATTTCCTAAAAGAAGAACTCTAAGCTTAGTTTAAACCGGTATAAAGAATATAAACGTGTTGTATGTAGGTTGCAAAGGATACCTGAAAGAATCATTGTTCATGTTCGGTGGATATGGCGGAAACGATTACAACGTGCAGCTACTTGAACTTGGCTTGACGCCATTGCAGGCGATGAACTACACCCCAAAGATCGTCACTGCCATCGCTAATGGTGTCGAGGTGACCGCAAATTCTGCATGTTGCAGTCTAGAGTTCTAGACTAAATGTTCCAGTGATACGTACGCAGCCATGCATTTTTGTGCGCAGAAACTGATTGCTCTTGGCGCCGTCCACGTGGTTGTCCCGGGCATCTTCCCGACGGGCTGCCTCCCGATCTTCCTGTCCCTCTTCGGCGACGCCGCCGGCGAGACCGACTTCGACGGCACAGGCTGCCTCAAGCCGCACAACCGCCTGACCGAGTACCACAACTCGTTGCTCCGTAAGCAGGTGGACGCCCTCCAGCGGAAGCATCACAACTCGACGAGGATCATGTACGCCGACTACTACAGCCTCGTGTACCAGATGGTCCAGGAGCCCGAGAAGTTCGGTGAGTTTCCTTGGTATATATTCTTGTGAAATCATTGACAAGACAACCGATCTGATTGGGTTGGTTGTGTGTTTGTTATGTCGATTGGTCCCTAGGGTTTAGCAAGCCATTCGAGGCGTGCTGCGGGGCTGGAGGGGGGAAGTACAACTTCGACGTCACCGCGAGGTGCGGCATGGAGGGGGCGACCACCGCGTGCCGCGACCCGTCGACGCGGCTGAGCTGGGACGGCATCCACCCGACGGAGGAGGTGAACAAGGTGATCGCCGGCGCATTGCTCAGGGGCCCCTATTGTACCCCTCCGATCCTAGGCTGAAGCCGCCGAAGCTTATGCGTCAAACGGAGTCAGACTGAGAAAACTTGTGACCAAGCTGGGAATAAAGCGATACACGCGCTTGTGGCGCCGTGAAAGCTCGTTCTTTTATTTTGGGAGTGCTCAATCGACTAAGGATAATTCTCACTCAGATTTATATAAATCTGTTCATGCATAATACTCCCTCAATGACAACTAATATGGAATGGAGGGAGTACATAAGAAAAGTTCACCATGCTAAAAAAATGTTCATATATGCCCAAAGCGTTGCTAGGAGGTCTCACGAAGCAACTAGAAACCCTAGCCACCAACCCATCTATCGCCACTCTCGCCGTCGCCAGAGTGCTCGCCGAGCAAAGCCCGCGCGGCACCATTGACGACAGGGTGATTCTGACTTGGGGAGCTTGGTGGAGCAGAGGTAGCCTTTGTGCATGGTTTGGGGCGGCGGCGTTGTCCTCCCTGCCCTATCCGTGTTTCATTGATGTGGTTAGCACCGGCAGAGTGCGTGTGGAGGTGTGTCTCCGATGGGTTCTTGGGATCCGGTCAGTTTCGGTCTCCAGTGAATCTGCCTGGATTCGACCGACACTCGTGGTCTTTGAAGTTTTCATAGGCCTTTTTTGACATATTCTTCTTTGGGTCGGCGATTTGCTATGCAGATCGCGGTTGTCGGCGTTTTCTGGTCTACATCGACAATTTCCCGACGGGTTTAAACAAGTTTGCTCCGCCGAGATGAAGGCCCAGTGGCAGCAACAATCTTTGCTCACAGCACACCGGGGTGGATATATGAAGAAGAAGAGTTTGATACCCCTAAAGATTTGGGTGTAATTTTCCTTTTTAATGGTGTATTTCTAAGGATTTGTGATACTTATTATATGGCCTTATGCCTTTCTGCAAAAAAAAAGTGCTCATCTCATATAAAAGGTAAAAATCGTTGTGTCTATTTTTATAGAGCTTAGAAAAAATTTAGAACTTCCACAGATCTCAACATCAACATCGCTGAGCCTTAGTGCCGACTGAAATTTAATTAATTCTAAGGCAGAGAATTCAAAAACCTCTTCTTAGTTTACCTGAAGGTGGAAAGTTAGAAATTGCACTTTAAAGTTTATACTCACTAGATTTTGTACTTGCATAGAGCGAGAGACTAGGGTTTGGAAGGCAATTAAACTCGTGTTTTATTGGCTAAAGTTTATACTCACTAGGATTCCTTCTAAGGGCTTTCATAGCTGCCGGTCCACCCTCACCTCCGGGTGCGTTTCGGCACCGGTGAGGTGGGGGAACCCTAGTCTTGGGTGGCTACGTAGTCTCAGGTTGGCCTAGCTAGGTATCTGGACGGTGGTAGTGAGGCGATGGTGGCATCAACGACAAGGAATAAAGTATCACTGTCTTACCCTCATTTTGATAATGTTGGTTGGCATGGGTGGAGGGCATGCGGAGCTTTAGTACAGAATTTGGGCCTTGTTTTCTTTTGTCTTTGTTTGTCTAGATGGTCTCGAATGGCGTCGTTCAGTGGAGTGGACAATGGTAGCTTGTGCTTTGATCTTCTAGCTTCCTCTCTTTTCAACAACGCACACCAGGTTTTGCTTCGTCGAGAAGCTAGTGAGGTAATGCATTCACAATTCAGTCTGGTCGGATCTAGGATGATTTTCCATCCTCCCGACCTTCTTCTCTAGGATGGCGATCTGATCTTGAGGTTGTTGGCATCGGTTTCTACTAGCCCCGACCGACGACTTATCGGCCGTTACATCAACCTTGGCCCCGACGGTGTTTCAACAATGCAGAGGCGACATCGTGTTTTGCTAACGGTGCGCCGCCCATGAGTGTAAGAAGAAGACTAAACTGATATACCTAAGAACCTATGTGCTATTCTCTTATTTTGCAAGGAATTCTTGTAATGATTCGATAATTTTAGTATGTGGGCTTGGCCCTCTTCAAAAAACAAAATTTAAGTACTCGCGTTTTGATTTGCTTTGATTGCGTCATTCAGTTACGGAGCAAGCTGCAATTTATTTATGTTGTTGTTTAGCGGTTCCATAAATAAAGTTGCGAGGTGAGAGCTCCATAATTAAAAAAATGGCAGGTCAAAGAAATTTTGATGGTAGTACGACTCACTTTTTCTTTTGAGGGAACGAACTATGTTTCACTTTATACGAGACAGTAGCTCGGCTCGTCTGTAGGGAGCGTGTAGTGGGCCGTCCCCGTAGCCATATCGTTTCGTCACGCTGATGTCACGCCTATATTTTTTACCTTCTTTTACTTATGTTTATGTTTTCAAATATACTAAATACATATATTAACATAAATAATTTAACTAATTTTACTAAAGCACATTTAAATATGTACATGCACTCTAAACAAAAGGTTGGATTAACTTTAGAAAAAGTTTGTACAATGAAAAAAAGTCATGTGTTATTTAAACAATGTTCAGACATTTAAAAAAATATGTGACATTTTTTCAAGATGTTATACAATGTAAAAACTAATTCTGTAATTCAAAAGATGTTCCGTACCATAACAAAATGTATGTTACATTTAACAAATGTTCACACATTTCAAAAATATATTTGTGACATCCAAACAAAATGTTTATACAATTTAAAAAATGTTCAAAAATTTTAAACTAATGTTTCCTATCATTCCAAAAAATGTTTCAATGTGTATTTGAATTTTTTAACACGTATTTGAAAAAAATATTAACAACATATTTTAAAAATCTGAAATGTATATAATTTTTTTAGATGTACTCCCGCCGTCCCATAGTATAACATTTATTTTCAAGCTAATATAAGATTGTTTTTCAACCTAATATAGAATGAAAAATAATGTTATATTATGGGATGGAGGGATGAAAAGCATACAGTGTCTATGAAAAAATGTATAGAGGAAAACATATATTTAGAAAAAAATTATAATCTATTTAAAAATAGTAATCATGACAAAAAACTAAAACATATGTATATAAATGTAAAATGTATATGATTTTTTTGAATATAATGCATATGAAAAAAATAAAAGAAACAAAAAAACGACGAAAAATGGAAAACTGAAGAAAACCTGAGAAAATCGATGCACGACAAGTAAAAAAATTAAACACAGAGAAAAACTTCTGAAAAGCTACAGTATTGGACCATCTCAGTAGCGTAGCGCTGTCGGCGGGACCTATTACTTCTCGCAGCCGGCGAGAAATAGCATTTCCGTAGTTGCAAGGGCGATGGTCGGCCAAATTTTCAGAACGGGCCAGTTTCGGCTATGTACATCGATGCACAGGTATGGATTGACACAGTCATGAACATGGTCTCATCAGTTTCATTCTCAGTCTTGTTCAATGGAGAAAGGCTTGAAGCATTTAGACCGACCAGAGGAATTCGGCATGGAGATCCAATCTCCCCTTATCTCTTCTTGATTGCAGCAGAGGGCCTCTCGTGCCTCCTGAAAACTAGTTCTCAGTCATCACTTCTTGCAGGTGTTAAGGTGGCTCCCACGGCTCCGGCTGTTAACCATCTTTTATTTGCAGATGATAGCCTGTTGCTTTTCAAGTCGAGTGTGGAGGGAGCAGAACTTGTATCAAACCTACTGAACAGGTATTGTAATGCTTCGGGCCAGAGAGTAAACCATGCAAAATCATCCATCTTCTTCAGCAGAGGATGCCCACAAGCAACCAGAGAGGGGGTGAAAAACAGCCTTCAGGTCCAGAATGAAACTTTGAGCGGACGCTATTTGGGCATGCCCACTGATGTTGGACACTCCAAGAACGGGACATTCAAATATCTGCGGGATAGAGTGTGGGAGAAAATAAGGGGATGGATGGAAAAATTGTTGTCATCTGCAGGCAAGGAGGTCTTGATAAAGCAATTGCAAAAGCAATACCAGTTTATTCTATGGCATGCTTCAGGTTGCCAAGGGGTGTGTGCCAGGATATCACATCCCTTATTCGTCAATTTTGGTGGGGCAGTAAAAGAGGAAAGAGGAAACCCTCATGGGTTGCGTGGGATGTGATGATCAGACCCAAGTATATGGGGGGTATGGGATTCAAAGATCTCAAGTTGTTCAACTTGGCGTTATTAGCAAGATAGGCATGGAGAGTTTTGATTGATCATGAGTCTTTGAGTGCTCAAATACTCAAAGCAGCTTATTATCCTAATTGCTCTTTACTAGATGCAACCCTTGGGCCGCACCCATATCAGATTTCGAGGGCCATTGTAACGCCTCGGATTCGATGCGCCAGGTGTCTGCCAGTTATTCGCCATCGTTGCCATGTCATTTGCTTGCGTGTTGCGTTTTGCCATGTCATCATCTGCATTTCATCTGTATGTTTTTCAAAACTTGCATCCATTCGGGTTCCGCCGATTCTCTCCGTTGTCCGTTCCGAGTCCGGACACACTCGCACGCGCCCGCGGCACCTCCGAAATATTATTTTATAAGTGGCATAAAAATGTTCTCGGAATGGGGTGAGAGTTGGCGTGCGGTCTTATTATAGTGTAGACAGGCCGCCTGCCAAGTTTTGCCGCATTCGGAGCTCGTTTGATAGCCCAACCGTTAAATGTATAGAGGTACCGCTGCCGGTACCTTCGTCGGATGTTTCGGTCTTCGAAACTGCCTCCGGGCCTCTCTCTCTCTTCTCTCCACTCAGCCCAACCTCTCTTCTCAGCCCACCTAGGCCTGCCAAACCCCCCTCGCGATCAGATCCGTCAGATTACGATCGGAGGTTCCAAAACGCTCCCAAAACCCCCCTCTAACCCTAGCCCCCTGCTATAAATGGACTTCCTAGTCCATTTTGGGTAGCCCCTTAGCCCCCCACCTACCTCTAGCCCTCTCCCTCCTCAATTTCCACACCGGCCCTCTCCTCCTCTGCCACTTGGCGCTGCCCCCGCCGCCAGCCACCACCCAGCGCCGCCGCCAAGTCAGCCGTGCCGCCCCCGTGCCCACTCCCCGCCTTCCACGCGTCCCCATCGTGCCTTCCCCGCGCCTCCAGCCGCCACGGCCCGCGAGGCCCATCCGCGGCCCGCCATCGGGCCGAACCGGGCCCCGCAAGCCTGCGCGCCCGGCTACCTCGCCCGCCTTGCCTCGGTCCTCGACCGTGCGCCGCCACCTCCACGCCGGACGCCGTCGCCTCGGTTCTGCCTCGCTGCCGTCCTCTATCATCGTCGCCGGCCGCAGCTGACCCCCAAGCCGATCCGCCGCCCTCTCCTTCTTCTTCCTCTCTCTTTTCTCTCTCTCCCTCACCCGATCTCTCTCCCTCTCTGCCCCAGGGACCCGCGCTGCCGCCTTGGATGACCGCCGCCGGCGCCGTAGTCACCGAATCCGGCCGGGAGAAGCCAGATCCGGGCCCCCGCGACCCATTCCCTGCCTCGCCAGCCGCCGGACCCCTCCGCCTTCGCCGGAGATCGCGCCGCCGCCCGTTGCTCCTCTGCCTCTTTTGGCAGCGCCGAACGTGTCCG